>NC_088410.1:82312519-82638269 GCF_034236695.1 Oncorhynchus nerka | reverse complement strand
CTCTGGGACAGCGATATCCCATACTGCTCTCTGCTAGGTGAAAAAATAAAGAACTGAAGTCAGGGAACTAAGGGATGAAGAAAAACTCTGTACTTCATCCACTGACTGCACGTCTATTTTCCCAGAGCAGACTTGTGAGGGATGGTTGTCTCCTGCTCTGAGCCCTGTATGGCAGGCCTTCAGATGAGGCCTTTTCATTAACCTAGCGTTTGTACATGACACAGTCACCATTTCTGCACTGCTGCTGAGCTCCACACGTGTGGTTGGGATAGTTTACAATCTGTTGGGTCAGAGGGATAGTCCTCTCAGCCCGGTTAGTTTGGAAAACCTTGGGCGGGTCTGGCAGACACTCAAGTGGATCTCAACAACAGTCTCATTCTCCTGATTAGAATCCTCTAATGCACAGAAAAGGGATATGTAGAAGTGCACTCTTCATGAATTGTCCTCTGTGGAAGTCTATTTGTTTGAAAGCACTGAAGGAGTGCCATGGGTTGTGCAGTTGATTCGGTATGCTCAAGTTTGAGTGTCATATTGAGCAGGGGTTACCAAACTTTCTTACTCTGGGCCCCCTTTCAGCATTTGGGAAAGAATTTTACAGGTTTTTAAAACTTATTTCCTCCAATTCTACACATTTTGTCATGGGGTGCAAAGAACATTTTGCCGTTTTAAAGCAAATTTTCTTGCAATTCTATAGATTTAGCCATGTCTAATGTGTATTCATGTGATATTTGAGTGACAAAAAATTACAACAATATCTATGGGCTAATTGATCTGGACATTTCTAGAGTTATAAATAGCTCTGTAAGGCAGGGTTTCCCAAACTCGGTCCTGGGGCCCCCTCCTTGGTGCACGTTTAGTTATTTGCCCTCGCACTACACAGCTAATTCAAATAACCAAGTCATCATCCCCAGGCACTCTGCGCCCCCCCCCCCCCGCCCCCGTACCGACCCCTCGTGCTCCCCACAGTTTGAGAACGACTGATAAAGACTGTAGGATAACGTGCTGCTTTTGCTTTGTCCAGCCCACAAAAAGTTCCAATATTGTGCAAACATTTACAATGTAATGATTGTAATGCAGTTTCTTTGTGAATCATCCTACAATAAATGGCTGATAGGCCTGTATATGTCTCAAACATCTTACATGTCCCTAATGAATGTGTGTCTGTTTTGTCTAGTTGATTATCCATTGCTAAGCAACAGTGGACATGTTCAGTTTGTGCTGGTACGAGTCCAGAAGGTTGAGGATGACGCTTTGACTGCGGGGACGCCCAGTTTTTCATGCTTGTCCTCCTCTGCTTAATGCTGAAGTGGTTTTAGCATATGCAAGCAGATTAAATCAGTTGGGAAAATATACAGTCATACAATTGGCAAATTTCCAACACTAGTTGAAGGAGCCGTCCGCATTGAAGAGCATTACGTTTGGAGACGTTTTATTTTTCCTCTCTCTTTCTTCATTTCTTAGAAATTAATTGAGATTTTAGGTTTAGATATTAAAGGATTGGCGAGAAGAGAGGCATCATTTTAGGAATTAAAAATAACATTTTTGATGCAAAGGATTCTATGGCATTTCAGTGATGCTTCAAACTTTAAAAAGGAATTTTGTCCAATTTCTGTCAAGAACCATTCCCCCTTCACCATGCTTTCAATTATGCCAACAGCATATAATTTAAAAAAGTACATTTTTGAAAGAACACTAATGGCCTGGTTCATAGTGCTAAATCATTTTCGTTGTACACAGCAAAAGATTGCTTCAATCATGTGGACTGGGATATGTTCCAGATAGCCTCAGACAACAACATTGATGTATACGCTGACTCGTGAGCAATTTTACTAGCAAGAGCATCGATGATGTTGTACCCACTGTGACTATTAAAACCTTCCATAACCAGAAACTGGATGATGGATTGATGGCAGCATTCGCGCAAAACTGAAAGCGCGAACCACCGCTTTGACTGGAAACATTAAATATAAACAGTGTAGCTATTCCCTCCTCAAGGCAATCAAACAAGCAAAGCGTCAGTATAGAGACAGTAGAGTCGCAATTCAACTGCAAATATTTGTATGAACATAACAAGATTCAACAACTGAGACATACACAGAGCAAGTTCCACAGACATGTGGACTAACATAAATGGAATAATGTGTACCTGAACAAAGGGGGATCAAAGTCAAAAGTAACAGTAAGTATCTGGTGTGGCCACCAGCTGCATTGAGTACTGCAGTGCATTGCCTCCTCATGGACTGCACCAGATTTGTCAGTTATTGCTGTGAGATGTTACCCCACTCTTCCACCAAGGCACCTGCAAGTTTCTGAACATTTCTGGGGGGAATGGCCCTAGCCCTCACCCTCAGATCCAACAGGTCCCAGGCATGTTCAATGGGATTGAGATCCGGGCATTTGCTGGCCATGACAGAACACTGACATTCCTGTCTTGCAGGAAATCACGCACAGAATGAGCAGTAAGGCTGGTGGCATTGTCATGCTGGAGAGTCATGTCAGGATGAGCCTGCAGGAAGGGTACCACATGAGGGAGGAGGATGTCTTCCCTGTAATGCACAGCATTCAGATTGCCTGCAATGGCAACAAGCTCAGTCCGATGATGCTGTGACAACCCGCCCCAGACCATGATGGACCCTCCACCTCCAAATCGATCCTGCTCCAGAGCACAGGCCTCAGTGTAACACTCATTCCTTCGACGATAAACGCAAATCCGACATCACCCATGGTGAGACAAAACCGCGACTCGTCAGTGAAGAGCACTTTTTGCTAGTCCTGTCTGGTCTAGTGACGGTGGGTTTGTGCCCATAGGCAACGTTGTTGCCGGTGATGTCTGGTGAGGACCTGCCTTACAACAGGCCTACAAGTCCTCAGTCCAGCCTCTCACAGCCTATTGCGGACAGTTTGAGCACTGATAGAGGGATTGTGCTATCCTGGTGTAACTCGGGCAGTTGTTGTTGCCATCCTGTACCTGTCCCGCAGGTATGATGTTCGGATGTACCGATCCTGTGCAGGTGTCGTTATACGTTATACTTTTCATCACCATAACCATCAGATCCAATAACAACATTAGAGGATTAGAAATCCAAGGCCTAAAAACAAAGGTGTTCATGTATGCAGGTGACTCAAGTTTTATGTTAAGTCCGCAAGCTAGATCCCTGCAATGTCTCATTAAAGATCTAGATAACTTTTCTGTGCTCTCTGGACGAAAACCTAATTATGTGTACAATATTACGTATTAGATCCTTAACAAATACACGTTTTACATTACCCTGCAGCTTACCTATAAAATGGGCTGATGGTGAAGTAGACATACTCGATATTCATATCACAAAAGATATAAATAAGCTCTCCACAATGAATTGCAATAGAAAACTTGTAAAAATAGACAAGATCCTGCAACCATGGAGAGGTAAATACCTGTCTATTTATGGAAAAATTGCCCTGATTAACTCCTTAGTCATATCTCAGTTTACTCACTTACTTATGACGCTGTCACTCCCTGACCTTAGATATCTCTGTTTTTTCTTTATATTTTGGTTAGTTCAGGGTGTGACTAGAGTGGATATTCTAGTTTTGTTCATCTAGGGTTAGTTTTGTTCTTCTAGGGTTTTTGTATTTCTATGTTGGCTTGATATGGATCCCAATCAGAGACAGCTGTATATCGTTGTCTCTGATTGGGGATCATATTTAGGTAGCCCTTTTTCCCACTTTCTTGTTTTTTGATCTTGTCTGTGTTTAGTTGCCTGTCAGCACTAGTTTGTATAGCTTCACGTTTAGTTTGGTTGTTTTCGTTCAATTATTAAAAAGAGAATATACGCATACAACGCTGCGCCTTGGTCCGATCATAATGACGAACATGACAGGTGCTGCCTACTCCTGATGATTCATTTTTCAAATCGTATGAGCCAAAAAATATTTTGCTTTATCTGGGATGCTAAACCAGACAAAATAAAACGAGCATATCTAAATAATGAATATGAATTGGGTGGGTTGAGATGATTAAATATAAAAGCACTAAACCTCTCTAAAAGCTTCACTAAATCAAAAGTTTTATTGGAACCCTAAATGTTTCTCAAGTAGATTAATAAGAAAAGCTCATACATTGTTTAAAAATACTTTTTGCCTTTGTGCAGATTGCCATGTCTCATTTTCAATTAATTGAAAAAAAATATATATATAATTTTTTCCAAAGTATCTGTCTTTTTCAAACAAGCATTGCAGAGCTGGCTACAATTTCAATTTCATCCCCCTGAAAAGATAGAACAAATATTATGGCTGAACTCAAATGTGCTGGTTGATTAGATACCTGTATTTATGGGAAAGATATTTGAAAATTGTATTTTGTTCTTAAATGATATTGTAAATTGTAATGGTAGAGTTATGTCCTTCATGGAGTTATCAGAATTGTACAGGAAGGTCTGCTCAATCCAAGAGAACAACCAATTGATTACAGCATTGCCCCAGAAATGGAGGAGGCGGGTGGCAGCAGGAGGAGGCAGGGAACTGGTCTGTCTGCCCAATATAAAGGATCAAAACTGGTGGAGGAATAAAAATAGCATAAATAGAAAAGTATACCAGTTTCATTTGAGGACCAGGATGTTGACAACTGTGCCATACAGATTGCAAAATAGTTGAGAAGAGATTTTTGATGTACCGATTCCATGTTAAAGTGTGTATGAGTTTATATATAAAGCAAAGCAAGATTCAAGACTTAGTGCTTTTCAGCTAAAATTATTATATAGAATTGTTGCCACCACCAAAATGTTGAATATTTGGGGCGTAAAATCATCGAAGCTCTGTTGTGAGGATACAGAATCAATAGACCATTTATTTTGGTATTGCCCTCAGGTAGCCGGTTTCTGGTCTCAGGTTCATGAATGGCTGAAAATGCATAGCATTGATCTAAAATTGACCCTAGAAATAGTACTGTTAGGAGATCTGGAGAGACCGGTCAGTCAATTACTAATATACTAATACTCTTAGTAAAAGTATTTATCTTCAACACGCAATCTGTAGATTCTATTCGATTAGATAGATTGAAATTGTACGTTAAGCATAGTTGAAAGATATGTGTTGCGTAGAAACACGAAGTGGGTGGCCAGCAGAGATAGATGGGATGGGCGGAGGGAAGCTGAGGGTTGGGATGTGGAATTGGAGACAAGTGGGAGTGGAGTTGCTGTGTGAGAGAGAGAATGATGGTCAAAAGATAAAGGGGAACACATTTGAATGGCAGTATTTTTACAACTAATGCCGGTTTGCCTGAGGCTGATGCCGTGCAGGTGTTTGTACACATGCATATACATATACATATACATATACACACTCTCATTCAAATAAACACATACAAGAACACACACATACATGTAGTAGTGCCAGACATGCACACAAACATATACAGTTGGCATTGCTGTTATGATTTCAGTTGTACTTAATGTACTTTGTTTTAAATGTAATATTATTATTTATTTATTTTCATTGTTGTTTGCTGTGTTCTTCTGTCTTTTCCATTTTTCTCTTTAATTCATTCTCTTGGTTGTTGGTGCAGTGGGGGGATCTTGGGGTGGGGGTTCATTCTCTTGGTTGTTGGTGCATAGGGGGATCTTGGGGTGGGGGTTCATTCTCTTGGTTGTTGGTGCATTGGGGGATCCTGGGGTGGGGGTTCATTCTCTTGGTTGTTGGTGCATTGGGGGATCCTGGGGTGGGGGGGGTTCATTCTCTTGGTTGTTGGTGCATAGGGGGATCTTGGGGTGGGGGTTCATTCTCTTGGTTGTTGGTGCATTCTTGGGGTGGGGGTTCATTCTCTTGGTTGTTGGTGCATTGGGGGGATCTTGGGGTGGGGGTTCATTCTCTTGGTTGTTGGTGCATAGGGGGATCTTGGGGTGGGGGTTCATTCTCTTGGTTGTTGGTGCATTGGGGGATCTTGGGGTGGGGGTTCATTCTCTTGGTTGTTGGTGCATTGGGGGATCTTGGGGTGGGGGTTCATTCTCTTGGTTGTTGGTGCATAGGGGGATCTTGGGGTGGGGGGATTCATTCTCTTGGTTGTTGGTGCATTGGGGGATCTTGGGGTGGGGGTTCATTCTCTTGGTTGTTGGTGCATAGGGGGATCTTGGGGTGGGGGTTCATTCTCTTGGTTGTTGGTGCATTGGGGGATCTTGGGGTGGGGGTTCATTCTCTTGGTTGTTGGTGCATTGGGGGATCTTGGGGTGGGGGTTCATTCTCTTGGTTGTTGGTGCATTGGGGGATCTTGGGGTGGGGGTTCATTCTCTTGGTTGTTGGTGCATAGGGGGATCTTGGGGTGGGGTTCATTCTCTTGGTTGTTGGTGCATTGGGGGATCTTGGGGTGGGGGTTCATTCTCTTGGTTGTTGGTGCATTGGGGGATCTTGGGGTGGGGGTTCATTCTCTTGGTTGTTGGTGCATTGGGGGATCTTGGGGTGGGGGTTCATTCTCTTGGTTGTTGGTGCATAGGGGGATCTTGGGGTGGGGGGTTCATTCTCTTGGTTGTTGGTGCATTGGGGGATCTTGGGGTGGGGGTTCATTCTCTTGGTTGTTGGTGCATTGGGGGATCTTGGGGTGGGGGTTCATTCTCTTGGTTGTTGTGCATGTTGGGGTGGGGGTTCATTCATCTTGGTTGTTGGGGGGGATCTTGGGGTGGGGGTTCATTCTCTTGGTTGTTGGTGCATTGGGGGATCTTGGGGTGGGGGTTCATTCTCTTGGTTGTTGGTGCATATCTTGGGGGATCTTGGGGTGGGGGTTCATTCTCTTGGTTGTTGGTGCAGTGGGGGATCTTGGGGTGGGGTTCATTCTCTTGGTTGTTGGTGCATAGGGGGATCTTGGGGTGGGGGTTCATTCTCTTGGTTGTTGGTGCATAGGGGGATCTTGGGGTGGGGTTCATTCTCTTGGTTGTTGGTGCATAGGGGGATCTTGGGGTGGGGGTTCATTCTCTTGGTTGTTGGTGCATAGGGGGATCTTGGGGTGGGGTTCATTCTCTTGGTTGTTGGGGTGGGGTTCATTCTCTTGGGGGATCTTGGGGTGGGGGTTCATTCTCTTGGTTGTTGGTGCATAGGGGGATCTTGGGGTGGGGGTTCATTCTCTTGGTTGTTGGTGCATAGGGGGATCTTGGGGTGGGGGTTCATTCTCTTGGTTGTTGGTTGGGTTGGTGCATTGGGGGATCTTGGGGTGGGGGGGTTCATTCTCTTGGTTGTTGGTGCATAGGGGGATCTTGGGGTGGGGGTTCATTCTCTTGGTTGTTGGTGCATTGGGGGATCTTGGGGTGGGGGTTCATTCTCTTGGTTGTTGGTGCATTGGGGGATCTTGGGGTGGGGGTTCATTCTCTTGGTTGTTGGTGCAGTGGGGGATCTTGGGGTGGGGGTTCATTCTCTTGGTTGTTGGTGCATAGGGGGGATCTTGGGGTGGGGGTTCATTCTCTTGGTTGTTGGTGCATAGGGGGATCTTGGGGTGGGGGTTCATTCTCTTGGTTGTTGGTGCATAGGGGGATCTTGGGGTGGGGGTTCATTCTCTTTGGTTGTTGGTGCATAGGGGGATCTTGGGGTGGGGGTTCATTCTCTTGGTTGTTGGTGCATAGGGGGATCTTGGGGTGGGGGTTCATTCTCTTGGTTGTTGGTGCATAGGGGGATCTTGGGGTGGGGGTTCATTCTCTTGGTTGTTGGTGCATAGGGGGATCTTGGGGTGGGGGGTTCATTCTCTTGGTTGTTGGTGCATAGGGGGATCTTGGGGTGGGGGTTCATTCTCTTGGTTGTTGGTGCATAGGGGGATCTTGGGGTGGGGGTTCATTCTCTTGGTTGTTGGTGCATAGGGGGATCTTGGGGTGGGGGTTCATTCTCTTGGTTGTTGGTGCATTGGGGGGGATCTTGGGGTGGGGGTTCATTCTCTTGGTTGTTGGTGCATAGGGGGATCTTGGGGTGGGGGTTCATTCTCTTGGTTGTTGGTGCATTGGGGGGGATCTTGGGGTGGGGGTTCATTCTCTTGGTTGTTGGTTGTTGGTGGTTCATTCTCTTGGGGGATCTTGGGGTGGGGGTTCATTCTCTTGGTTGTTGGTGCATAGGGGGATCTTGGGGTGGGGGTTCATTCTCTTGGTTGTTGGTGCATAGGGGGATCTTGGGGTGGGGGTTCATTCTCTTGGTTGTTGGTGCATAGGGGGATCCTGGGGTGGGGGTTCATTCTCTTGGTTGTTGGTGCATAGGGGGATCTTGGGGTGGGGGTTCATTCTCTTGGTTGTTGGTGCATAGGGGGATCTTGGGGTGGGGGTTCATTCTCTTGGTTGTTGGTGCATAGGGGGAGGATCTTGGGGTGGGGGTTCATTCTCTTGGTTGTTGGTGCATAGGGGGATCTTGGGGTGGGGGTTCATTCTCTTGGTTGTTGGTGCATAGGGGGATCTTGGGGTGGGGGTTCATTCTCTTGGTTGTTGGTGCATAGGGGGATCTTGGGGTGGGGGTTCATTCTCTTGGTTGTTGGTGCATAGGGGGATCTTGGGGTGGGGGTTCATTCTCTTGGTTGTTGGTGCATAGGGGGATCTTGGGGTGGGGGTTCATTCTCTTGGTTGTTGGTGCATTGGGGGGGATCTTGGGGTGGGGGTTCATTCTCTTAGTTGTTGGTGCATTGGGGGATCTTGGGGTGGGGGTTCATTCTCTTGGTTGTTGGTGCATAGGGGGATCTTGGGGTGGGGGTTCATTCTCTTGGTTGTTGGTGCATTGGGGGGATCTTGGGGTGGGGGTTCATTCTCTTGGTTGTTGGTGCATTGGGGGATCTTGGGGTGGGGGTTCATTCTCTTGGTTGTTGGTGCATTAGGGGGATCTTGGGGTGGGGGTTCATTCTCTTGGTTGTTGGTGCATAGGGAGGATCTTGGGGTGGGGAATGGAATTAATTTGATTTTTGATTTTTCTTCCTGGGGGGAGCTTTGGGAGGGGTCTCGAATGGTTGAGGGACAACTATTGGGGAACTGTGGGGGGATCTTGGAGGGTTCGGGTTTCACAAGATTGTGATCATGAAAAATGAAACTATGACATATATTTTATATCACTACACATGCACACATAAGGATGACTCTGTTACGGAAAGACTGATACGTTTTAAAGTGTCTTGATGCTGTATTGTTTGTCCTTCATGTTCTAATACTTTAATGTTACCCCTTCCTTGTGTTTTTTTGTAATAAATCATTTAAAAAATCATTTAAAAAAAGGTGTCGTTATACTTGGTCTGACACTGCGAGGACGATCAGCTGTCCATGCTGTCTCCCTGTATCGCTGTCTTACGCGTCTCACAGTACGGACATTGCAATGTATTGCCCTGGCCAAATCTGCAGTCCTCATGACTCCTTGCAGCATGCCTAAGGCATGTTCATGCAGATGAGCAGAGACCCTGGGCATCTATCTTTTGGAGTTTTTCAGAGTCAGTAGAAAGGCCTCTTTAGTGACCTAAGTTTTCATAACTGTGATCTTAATTGCCTACCGTCTGTAAGCTGTTAATGTCATAACAACCATTCCACAGGTGCATGTTCATTAATTGTTTATGGTTCATTGAACAAGCATGGGAAACAGTGTTTAAACCCTTTACAATGAAGATCTTTTTTTGCTGAGTATATGTGGCAGGGTCTACAGTCAATCACGGATTACAAAAAGAAAAACAGCAACGTCGAGGACATCGACGTCTTACTCCCAGACAAATTAAACAACTTCTTTGCTTGTTTTGAGGACAATACAGTGCCACTGACATGGCCCGCTACCTAAGCCTGTGAGCTCTCATTCACCGTGGCTAACGTGAGTAAAACATTTAAACGTGTTAACCCTTGCAAGGCTGCCGGCCCAGACGTTATCCCTAGCCATGTCCTCAGAGCATGTGCAGACCATTTGGCTGGTGTGTTTACCGACATATTCAATCAATCCTATCCCAGTCTGCTGTGCCCACATGTTTCAAGAGAGCCACCATTGATCCTGTTCCCAAGAAAGCTAAGGTAACTGAACTAAATGACTATCGCCCCGTAGCACTCACTAATTATTATGTAATTATGTAATTATGGAGTGCTTTGAGAGACTAGTCAAGGATCATATCACCTCCACCCTACCTGATACCCAATACCCATTCCAATTTTCTTACCGCCCCAATAGGTCCACAGACGACGCAATCGCCGTCACACTGCACACCGCCCTATCTCAACTGGACAAGAGGAATACCTATGTAAGAATGCTGTTCATTGACTACAGCTCAGCATTTAACACCATAGTACCCTCCAAACTCATCATTAAGCTTGAGACCCTGGGTCTCGACCCCTCCCTGTGCAACTGGGTCCTGGACTTTCTGATGGGCTGCCCCCGGGTTGTGAGGGTAGGAAATCTCCACCCCGCTGATCCTCAACACTGGATCCCCACAAGGGTGCATTCTCAGCCCTCTCCTGTACTCCCTGTTCACCCATGACTACATTGCCATGCACACATCCAACTCAATCCTCAAGTTTTCAGACAACACTACAGTGGTAGGCTTGATTACCAACAAGGACGATATGGCCTACAGGGAGGAGGTGAGGGCACTCTGAGTGTGGTGTCAGGAAAATAACCTCTCACTCAACATCAACAAAACAAAGGAGATGATCGTGGACATCAGGACACAGCAAAGGGAACACTCCCCCATCCACATTAACGGGACAGTAGTGGAGAAGGTGGAAAGTTTTAAGTTCCTCTGCATACACATCACGGACATACTGAAATGGTCCACCCACACAGACAGCGTGGTGAGGAAGGCGCAACAGCGCCTCTACAACCTCAGGAGGCTGAAGAAATTTGGCTTGTCACCGAAAACACTCACAAACTTTTACAGATGCACAATCGAGAGCATCCTGTCGGGCTGTATCACCACCTAGTTCGGCAACTGCTCCGCCCACAACCGCAAGGCTCTCCAGAGGGTAGTGCGGTCTGCACAACACATCACCGGGGACAAACTACCTGCCCTCCAGGACACCTACAGCACCCGATGTCACAGGAATGCCAAAAAGATAATCAAGAACAACAACCACCCGAGCCACTGCCTGTTCAATGCCTATCTCAAGGCCATTAAACTGTTAAACAGCCATCACTAACATAGAGTGGCTGCTGCCAACATACAGACTCAAATCTCTGGCCACTTTAATAAATGTAATTTATTTATTTAATAAAGGTATCACTAGTCACTTTATTAATGTCTAGATACCCTACATTACTCATCTCATATGTATATACTGTACTCTATACCATCTACTGCATCTTGCCTATGCCGCACGGCCGTCGCTCATCCATATATTTATATGTACATATTCTTATTCATCCCTTTACATTTGTGTGTTTAAGGTAGTCGTTGTGAATTTGTTAGATGACTTATTACTGCAAAGTCGGGACTAGAGGCACAAGCATTTCCCTGCACTCGCATTAACATCTGCTAACCGTGTGTTTGTGACCAATGCAATATGATTTGATTTGAACTATAAAAAAAAACAATCTGTTTTGTTACATATGAATGTGCTGATATACAGTAGGTATATTATCCTACACTGAAGTGGAATGTAAGAGCAAGTTTTTATATCAAGCTCAAATGAATAAATATAATTTTATAAGTAGCTTGCTAAAAGGAGCTTACTGTGAATTTTGTATTTTATGCCCAGGAGTAATGTGAGTCTATTGGATTACAGCAGTACTCAATTTGCCTGAGAGCGAACCCACAAGTCTGAACCTATAATTGGAAAATAAAAATTGAAAGGCTCTGGCTTTGATAACTTTTATCATATAATATAATCTTACTGAAATGTTTGCTTACCGAATGTGCAATCCATCCATAAATACAGATTGTTCTTGTTTGTTTTAGATTTTTGGTCAATTTGGTCAGCTACTGTATCATTATGGATACATATCTCCAAAGAATATTTCAGATTATTTACTTTTCTGTCTGCTTTTGTATGAAAGGGGCCAGTTATGTTCACCTCCATAACCCCAAAAGTTAGTGCTGAATCTAAATTATGCCAATTCAGCAGATTCAAGTAACTACAAATATGTGTAGTTGAGATAGTGGAGATGGTAACAAATGGTGATGTATTTGGTCACATTTAGTAGTGGTAAGATTATGTACTTCATCATGGCTAATTGCAGTACACAAATTCAGTGTGTCATGCCTCCACTACCTCTCTCTCTCTCTCGCTCCTCCTCTCTACTGTGTGAAAGTCATATCACACGTAAAGTGGAAATAAAAATAATACAATTCATCTTAATTAGATTTATTGCACCCACTCACAATTTAACATCTGAAGTCTGAACAGTTTGAATGCACTACAGATGCCATGGTTTGGTGAGCATGCCATATGGTTTTGTGTTGTTACATTAAAAAGACCATGCATGGCAACGAATTGGAGCAGATTTGTACAGACCAGATTGAGTGGGAGTAAGGAACTGCACTACTTTGTAAAAACCTTGTGTTATGTCAAAGCCGTACCTTTCTTGTGGTTTGGTTCTGTTTCAGAGATTAAAAGTCGTGATGGATATTTTTCTTACAACAAGGCCCTATGTACTTTCTAGGTTGTCATGTCGAAGCATGACATGATTGTAACATAGTTTCAGTCTGGAAAATCTCCAGATATGTAAATGGCAGAATACTGTGTGTGATTCACTTGAGTCTGGTCTCCACTGTCTGCACTGAAGAGTACATTATGTGATCATAAAAGTCTTCTGTATGAAGCATAACACACCAGGACAAAGACATGGCTGGTCCGGAGACACTAGCTGGACAAACCGCAAACCATCTCCACACCCACGCAACGCCACTCTGATTATGACCTAGTGAAGAGAAGCCATGTGACAGCAGCACACAGACCCCAGGGCAGGTGAAGAGTTCACAGGGACCCAAAGGCTGACACTGAATATGACAGGATGTAAAGGCACAACGTAATGTGCTGTTAATTAAAGGGATTCTCTGCTGCTTTGGTATACTTTTTAGCCAGTAGTTCTGAAATTTGCATCAAGAGCCAAAAGTGTTCCCCGAAAATGGTATACTACTTCACATATGTGCAGATATGTGCGCCACGTCACCTTGCTAGCTGCCACTCAAATGGCGAGAGGATGAAGCTCATTTGCTAGAACTTGAATTTGCTCAGGGGCTGACCCATGTGGAGGAAATGGTGCCGCACAGCTTCCAGAAAACAGTCGCTTTCAAACTAGGGATTTCATGTCTAATTGAGGTAAGATAGTCATTCTGCTCATAGATTATGCATATATAAACTACGCATTGACACATTCAGCTCAAAGCAGGAAGTTAAAAAAAGACTTACTAGTCGCCAAAGTTCATGAGCATGTATTTAATGTTTAAAATGTTCAAAATGCGTCAATCTATTTAAACTATTTCAGCAGATTTTGTGCATTTTTATGCACTTTTGCGTGGCTTAATTTTAATTCCTGTGAAAGACACAATTTTGTGCGACGTAATTCATAGGAAAAGGCACAAGGTCTGGTGCGACTTAATTCATAGGAAAATAAAATAATTGGGGGGGGGCAAACTTCGGTACAATCTTTTTTTTAATTATTAGAGCGATACACAATGGGCAATGGTGTTCTACACTGCATTATTTTTGTGTCCCAAAATTATTTATTTAAAAAACAAACTTGTTAACAACACAATATTGTTAATCAACCAGGTTGTCACCAAAATAATGATAATATAATAGGTGCCTTACGTTGTTTTTTTATTTTATTAATGCCAATACTGTCTTCTATGCTTGTTTTCACTTAATACTTTGAGATAATGGTGCACTAGTCAGAAAGGCCCTTATTTCATTTAGGCAACAGTAGGCCTACATGATTTTATTCATAATGCATTTTATATTTCATGGAGCCTACATTATACAATTTTCTTCATAATGCATTTAATACAAGGCTCCACTTTTCATTTACATTACACCTTTACTTTCATAATACGTTTTATACAAGGCTATGTCTAATTTTCTGAGGTTTGTCAGACTGGACACTATTTGTCATAAAATGGAAATTGCTCTCCGTAAATAAATGGTGAGGAATGCTCAGTCGAAAGACGTGGCTATGGGTTTCACAGCCCTGTAATAATGATACAAGTATCTCAGCTTCAAATGGGGTTATTTATAACCTATAGGAGAGTCTCCAATTCATTAAATACCCTAACCGAAGCTAAGCTATGTTCAATTTCAGCAGCAATTTCCAGTGAGAAATTCTCAGTCTGAAAACATTTGGCTATGGGTTTCACAGCCCTATAATAATAATACAAGTTACATCACCTTAAAAATGTGTTTTTTTGCAACCTATGGGTGTAACATGTTGGGCATGGTGGTATAGGAGTGACATGTAACCCCTAACTTGAGTTCAGTCTTCACCAATGAGAACCAAGAGGGGTCTAGCTTCATCCTTCATGACTGGGGAAGGCCTCGATTTTAGGCCGTAGAAAATCCTACATCCATCTCATTAGATCAGAACAGGATAGATCAACAGGGATTCATATTACTGGTTTGCATCCTAAAAAAAGATAGTTGTGTTTTGCTGCATAACACTACCCATATGATGTGTCAGGTTGTTAGATATAAACTCAGAAAAAAAAGAAACGTCCACTCACTGTCAACTGCGTTTATTTTCAGCAAACTTAACAAGTCTAAATATTTGTATGAACAAAACAAGATTCAACAACTGAGACATGAACTGAACAAGTTCCACAGATATGTGACCAACAGAAATGGAATAATGTGTCCCTGAACAAAGGGGGGGGTCAAAATCAAAAGTATCAGTCAGTATCTGGTGTGTCCACCAGCTGCATTAATTACTGCAGTGCATCTCCTCCTCATGGACTGCATCAGATTTGCCAGTTATTGCTGTGAGATGTTACCTCACTCTTCCACCAAGGCACCTGCAAGTTCCTGGACATTTCTGGAGGGAATGGCCCTAGCCCTCACCCTCCAATCCAACAGGTCCCAGAAGTGATCAATGGGATTGAGATCTGGGCTCTTCGCTGGCCATGGAAAGACACTGACATTCCTGTCTTGCAGGAAATCACGCACAGAATGAGCAGTATGGCTGGTGGCATTGTCATGCTGGAGGGTCATGTCAGGATGAGCCTGCAGGAAGTGTACCACATGAGTGAGGAGGATCTCTTCCCTGTAACGCACAGCGTTGAGATTGCTTGCAATGACAACAAGCTCAGTCCGATGATGCTGTGACACACCGCCCCAGACCATGATGGACCCTCAACCTCCAAATCGATCCCACTCCAGAGTACAGGCCTCTGTGTAACGCTCATTCCTTCGACGATAAATGCGAATCTGACCATCAACCCTGGTGAGACAAAACCTTGACTCGTCAGTGAAGAGCACTTTTTGCCAGGAATGTCTCTCTCTTTACACGGAACCCAAACCGGCTGCGTGCGTGCGCCATCATGCATAAATGTATTTTGTCCCCCCACACCAAACGCGAACACGACACGCAGGTTAAAATATCAAAATAAACTCTGAACCAATTATATTCATTTGGGGACAGGTCGAAAAGCATTAAACATGTATGGCAATTTAGCTAGCTAGCTTACACTTGCTTGCTAATTTGTCCTATTTAGCTAGCTTGCTGTTGCTGGCTAATTTGTCCTGGGATATAAACATTGAGTTGCTATTTTACCTGAAATGCACAAGGTCCTCTACTCCGACAATTAATCCACACATAAAACGGTCAACCAAATCGTTTCTAGTCACCTCTCCTCCTTCCAGGCTTTTTCTTCTCTTGACTTTATAATGCGATATGCAACTTTCATAAATTAGGTGCATTACCGCCACTGACCTCGTTCGTCTTTCAGGTACCTGCTTCTATAAATCAATGAGGAGGTGGGAAAAGCAGGACTTGCAGCGCGATCTGTGTCAGAAATAGAACTGACTTCTATTTTAGCCCTTGCCACGCAGACGCTCGTTGGCTGCAATGAGCGGTGTAGTCAGCCTGTTATTGTCCTAAGTTTTCATAACTGACCTAATTGCCTACCGCCTGTAAGCTGTTAGTGTCATAATGACGTTCCACAGGTGCATGTTCATTAATTGTTTATGGTTCATTAAACAAGCATGGGAAACAGTGTTTAAACGCTTTACAATGAAGATCTGGTAAGTTATTTTGATTTTTACGAAAGACAGGGTCCTGAAAAAGGGACGTTTTATTGCTGAGTTTATAAGCAACAAAAGAACACCACGGTTGTAAACACTTTAAACAGGTACTTTGTAAATATGCAGAATGTGTTTGTTTTGGGTCCACACAGGTAAGTTCACTTGTAAAGTAGACAGACACGGAGGATTCTTTTCTGAATAACTGGTCAGGGCATAGCACTTTCTGTAGTGACTACTTCTATCCGTCATGCCCATTGTTGCTTGTCCATTCTTCACTAGATATATCACCCAACACAATGATGAAAGACAGAATGCTTCCCACCACTAGATCACATAACTAGACATGAGCTAGACGTGATCCCAACGCTACCACAAATGTAGTGTAAGAAAGTTAAAGCTGCAACAGGGACTCTGACCAGGGCTTATACGTGGCAAAGAGAGCTCTATCAGCCGTTGCCATGAAAGCCTAGTAGGCCTCTGGGCAGAGGCAGTAGGCCTACAATGCTGGCATATACAGTACCTTGTTACAATAGCTTAAGTACATAACATGATTGACACAACCATAATAATCATCATGAAATGACCTTGGAAGTGCCAAAAGTGTAAGCCAACATAATTCATTATTTTACATTAACCTGTTTAAATGCATTGATATGGCTTAATTGATCATAGTCCAGACTCGTCATAGTTGCAAATACCATGCAGTTGCTTGAGGGGATTTTATTCCTATTTAGAAATACTATCCCCATTCCCCAATCAAATACCTTCATCGATAACAAAAAAAGAACAGACAAAGCAGAGACACAGAGCTACATAATGGTATATCATACACTGCATTTGAGGAACAATGGGAAAGTCATTCTGCTTTGAAAGTTGATCAACTTGTAACCTCACTTTTGAGAAAATGGCTTTTGAATGTTTTTATATTTATCAGAGAGCTCTTCTTGGTCTACACCCCTTCAGCATCGTTCACACACTCTTAAGCTTTAGCCCCACCCATCTCTTTAAGGGTTGATCCGAGCGTTCTGTACTAACCACAGCAGTCAAGCACCCAAGCTAACTGGCTAAACTCAAATATATTAAAACTTCATTGGGATCGGTGTCCCTTCCACGGGACGGTTGAGCAAACATAGGCTAATGCGATTAGCATTGAGTTGTAAGTAAAAATAACTTTTCCCCAGGACATAGACATATCTGATATTGGCAGAAAGCTTAAATTGTTGTTAATCTAACTGCACTGTCCAATTTATAGTCGCTATTGCAGTGAAAGAATACCATGCTATTGCTTGATCTGCTTAAGTCCTTCAAATCATAGAACTAATGTTCTAAGTTTGATATACTTAATGTAATCAGTTACATAACTAATATTGTAAGTTTAATTACAAATAATTTCAGATCTTCACAACTGCATAACATTTAGGTGATAGTTTGGGATTAGCACTTTGACCTCACATCTTGTATAGTTTGGCAAGAATTCTCTGGTGGTCTATGTGCCCCTTAACAACAAAGCGATATTTTAACAGAAACGTAAATTAACGATTTGTCTTAATAGACTTTACACAAAGCACAGTATGAATTTTAGCTCAAATACAACCTCATTCAAACTGTTTTAGATTAATCAAAACATGGGTTTTCAAAACATACATTCAACATATTGTTACAAAATATATGCCAAATTGTCCCTTAAACCTGACTCCATTTGCACTAGTGAAGCCCATATGGACATATTATTTTGACAGATATAAGCATTCTGGGTATAACTCCACCTTGCCTCCTTAGGTGACGTTACATCCAGATAGCTTGAACCTGACTACAAATAATCTCAGAAATCTAATTGTGCATATGGAGTAAGTTTTAAAACAAAGCTGTGTTTTAAACAGGAATTGACAATGTCTCTTGACAATTGACAAGCTTACTGAACAAGTTTTAGACCACAGTTCGTGAGTAGCCCTTTGAGAGTTCTTTAGATATCTCTGAAAACAAGTAACTTCATCTTTAGAGCTTGGACCCGTGGGAAGGTCCTGAGATCATCAAGTTCCAAGAATACTTTTTGGAACACCTCAAAGGTATATTTCAGTTCTTTGGGGTACCTTAGATTTAAGCCATAGATGAGGCCCATAAGAAACGTACATGACTGTGTAACACTGGGAATACCAGCCAGGACCTCTGCTCCTTCGATGCAGATCCCATGCTCTATATTCTGGTGCAGATCCTTCACAGTAAACACCTTCATCACATGCTGAATGAGGTCCTCTCGGATCATGGTGTCGTCAGCATCCTGAGTGAAAAAATTAAGAAATAACAGACTAGTCAAATCAAATGTATTTATATAGCCCTTCGTACATCAGCTGATACCTCAAAGTGCTGCACAGAAGCCCAGCCTAAAACCCCAAACAGCAAGCAATGCAGGTGTTTAAGCACATTGGCAAGGAAGAACTCCCTAGAAAGGCCAAAACCTAGGAAGAAACCTAGAGAGGATCCAGGCTATGAGGGGTGGCCAGTCCTCTTCTGGTTGTGCCGGGTGGAGTTAATAACAGAATATGGCCAAGATGTTCAAATGTTCATAAATGACCAGCATGGTCAAATAATAGGTCTGGGACAGGTAGCACGTCCGGTGAACAGGTCAGGATTCCATAGCCGCAGGCAGAACAGTTGAAACTGGAGCAGCAGCACGGCCAGGTGGACTGGGGACAGCAAGGAGTCATCATGCCAGGTAGTCCTGAGGCATGGTCCTAGGGCTCAGGTCCTCCGAGAGAGAGAAAGACAGAGAGAAAGAGAGAATTAGAGAGAGCATACTTAAATTCACAAAGGACACCGGATAAGACAGGAGAAGTACTCCAGGTATAACAAACTGACCCTAGCCCCCCGACACATAAACTACTGCAGCATAAATACTGGAGGCTGAGACAGGAGGGGTCAGGAGACACTGTTAGGCTATTACATTAACTGTGCAACTTGAGAGGAGATAGAGGGAAACAAAGGAAGATACCTAATTTAGAGATAAATAAGGATACAAAATAAAAACCTTTACCTTGTATTCCGTGATAAGGTCTTCAACCCTCTCACCGAGGTATATGACCAGGCCACGGATCACACTGTCTCTTCTTTCCTGGATGGTGTTGCACAAATACTTGCATTTAATACAGACAACTAAATACATACAGTACAACCTATATACTATTCTGCATGTCCGCCTTTATAGCACCTCCTATTGACTTAAACAAGACAGACAGACAGACAGACAGACAGACAGACAGACAGACAGACAGACAGACAGACAGACAGACAGACAGACAGACAGACAGACAGACAGACAGACAGACAGACAGACAGACAGACAGACAGACAGACAGACAGACTGACTGATTGATTGATTGATTATCTGGTCTGATGAAACCAAGATAGAATTTTTTTTACCTGAATGCCAAGTGTCACGTCTGGAGGAAACCTGGCACCATCCATACAGTGAAGCATGGTGGTGGCAGCATCATGCTGTGGGGATGTTTTTCAGGGACTGGGAGACAAGTCAGGATCGAGGCAAAGATGAATGGAGAAAAGTAGAGAGAGATCCTTGATGAAAACCTGCTCCAGAGCGCTCAGGACCTCAGACAGGGGCGACGGTTCACCTTCCAACAGGACTACGACCCTATGCACACAGCCAAGACAACGTAGGAGTGGCTTCGTGACAAGTCTCTAAAATGTCCTTGAGTGGCCCAGCCAGAGCCCGGACTTGAATCCGATCGGATCTCTGGAGAGACCTGAAAATAGCTGTGCAGCAAAGCTCCCCATCCAAACTGACAGTTTGAGAGGATCTGCAGAGAAGAATAGGAGAAACTCCCCAAATACAGGTGTGCCAAGCTTGTAGCGTCATACCCATGAAGACTCGAGGCTGTAATCACTGCCAAAGGTGCTTCAACCAAGTAGTGAGTAAAAGGTCTGAATACTTATGTAAATGTGATATTTCTGTTTTAATTTGTTTATACATTTGCACAAATGTCTAAGCCTGTTTTTGCTTTGTCATTATGGGGTATTTTGTGTAGATTGAGGTCATAAAATATTTGATCCATTTTTAGAATAAGGCTGTAACGTAGCAAAATGTTGAAAAGTCAAGTGGTCTGAATACTTTTCTGAATGCACTGTATAGCTGCCAGATGATACAGATAACAAGTGCACTTTGAACTCAGTCTAAATATGCATCACTCGAGTTGCAGCTTAAAAAATGTCTAGCGTGATAGTCCCTAGCTCCCCACAAGGGATAGCAATAACAATGGCCTCAGTCTGTTTTTGTCCTAATGGGCAATTAGAGGGCTTGTTTCCGATTTGCTCCTAATGTTATTTACACAAACCATTGCCTTCTTTCCGTGTATATTAAATGATCCTGCAACGAACCCCTCTCTATAGTGCACTGCTGGACATTTTACCTGGTACTACTACCTATTTTGGCTGAGATTCAATGTGGTCTGGTTCATTTCTTCTTGGAATATGTGTTCCCAAACCCAGCCAGCTGTTGTGGTGAAGCAAAAGTTCAGGTGGAACTAAACAAATGTTTTGTATTTTGTATTTATTATTGTTCCCCATTAGTTCCTGCCAAGGCAGCAGCTACTCTTCCTGGGGTCCAGCAAAATTAAGCCAGCTATACAAATTTTAAAACATTACAGTACATTCACAGCAGATTTCACAACACATTAAGTGTGTGCTTCTTAAGTTACGTGATGTGGAATAGTTTCTGATTATAAATAACAAACAGCCTTGTTCTCTACACTTGAATTGTTGTTGCATCATGTTAAATGTTCCAAAAACGAAGGCCCATAAGTAGGTTATGAAGCCATGTCTGGATGGGAACGTCTAAACACAGCCGAGCTATTGGTTCAATGTCAGTGGGAAACATTGAGGGATTTCTCTGTCTCTTTATTTCAAAAGGGTTATTAATAATAATACATTTCATTTGTACAGCACTTTTTATTACAGTGTTATCTCAAAGCTCTACATAGGCAAACATATAAATAACGATAAACAGATTTAAAAATACAATAAAAACATAAAACATTTACAATCCAGACAGGAAATAGGAATAATAGGCTATTTTCCAAAATGTCCTCCTTCCTTTTTGCACATGTAAACTATTCATGGCTCATTGGGTTTTAGGGTACATTGAGTATGCATTTGTTGAGAAACTGTAATTCAATCATCGCTATCCTATACAGTATTCAGACCCTGGGCCACTGAAGGACATTTAGAGTATTCCCGAAGCCACTCCTGCGTTGTCTTGGCTGTGTGCTTAGGGTAGTTGTCCAATTGGAAGGTGAACCGTTGCCCCTGTCTGAGGTCTTGAACACTCTGGAGCAGGTTTTCATCAAGGATGCTGTATATTTCTCTGTTCATCTTTCCCTCGATCCTGACTAGTTTCCCAAGGAGTCTGACAGAGCTTGAGAGGTTCTGCAGATACAGGTGTGCCAAGCCTGTAGGGTCATACCCAAGAAGACTGAAGGCTGTAATTGCTGCCAAAGATCCTCTAACATAGTATTGAGTAAATGGTCTGAATACTTACAGTACCAGTCAAAAGTTTGGACACACCTACTCATTCAGGGGTCTTTCTTTATTTTTACTATTTTCTACATTGTAGAATAATAGTGAAGACATAAAAACTATGAAAATGGAAACATTTATTTATATTTTATATTTTTCAAAGTAGCCACCCTTTGCCTTGATGACAGCTTGGCATTCTCTTAACCAGCATCACCTGGAATGCTCTTCCAACAGTCTTGAAGGAGTTCCCATATATGCTGAGCACTTGCTGGCTGCTTTTCCTTAACCCTGGGGTCCAACTCATCCCAAACCATCTCAATTGGGTTGAGGTCGGGTGATTGTGGAGGCCAGGTCATCTGATGCAGCACTCCATCACTCTCCTTCTTGGTCAAATAGCGCTTATACAACCTGGAGGTGTGTTTGGTCATTGTCCTGTTGAAAATCAAATGATAGTCTCACTAAGCAAACAAAAAAACCAGAAGGAATGGCGTATCACTGCAGAATGCTGTGGTAGCCATGCTGGTTAAGTGTGCCTTGAATTCTAAGTAAACCAACAACAGTGTCACCAGCAAAGCACCCCCACACCATCGCACCTCCTCCTCCATGCTTCATGTTGAGAATCACACATGCGGAGATCATCTGTTCACCTACTATGCATCTAACAAAGACACCGGGATTGGAACCAAAAATGGCACATTTGGAATCATCAGACCAAAGGACAGATTTCCACTGATCTAATGTCCATTGCTCGTGTTACTTGGCCCAAGCAAGTCTCTTCTTATTATTGGTGTCCTTTAGTCGTGGTTTCTTTGCAGCAATTCGGCCATGAAGGCCTGATTCACAGTCTCCTCTGAACAGTTGATGTTGAGATGTGTCTCTTACTTGAACTCTGTGAAGCATTTATTTGGGCTGCAATTTCCGAGGATGGTAACTCTAATGAACTTAACCTCTTCAGCAGAGGTAACTCTGGGTCTTCCTTTCCTGTTTCATCATAGCGCTTTGATGGGTTTTGCGACTGCACTTAAAGAAACGTTCAAAGTTCTTGAAATGTTCTGCATTGACTGACCTTCATGTCTTAAAGTAATGATGGACTGTTGTTTCCCTTTGCTTATTTGAGCTGTTCTTGCCATAATATGGACTCGGTCTTTTACCAAATAGGGCTATCTTCTGTATACCACCCCTACCTTATCACAACACAACCGATTGGCTCAAACACATTAAGAAGGTAAGAAATTCCACAAATTAACATTTTGCAAGGCACGCCTGTTAATTGAAATGCATTCCAGGTGACTACCTCATGATCATGGTCATCCACCAAATCAAATTTTTGTCACATACACATGGTTAGCAGATGTTAATTTCGCTACACTCGCATTAACATCTGCTAACCATGTGTATGTGACAAATAAAAATTTGATTTGGTGGATGACAGAATGCCAAGCTGTCATCAAGGCAAAGGGTGGCTACTTTTAAGAAATTGAAATATAAAATATATTTAGATTTGTTTAACACTTTATTGGTTACAACGTGATTCCATATGTGTTGTTTGATAGTTTTGATGTCTTCACTATTATTCTACAATGCAGAAAATAGTAGAAATAAAGAAAACCCCTGGAATGAGTAGGTGTGTCCCAAAATGGGAAAAAGGTCAAGTGGTATAAATACTTTCTAAAGGCACTGTAAGAGTGGTTTTGTCATGCCTGATTGTCCTGCACCAGTCTCCTAAATACCCACAGTGTAGCTCTATGGAGGTGTTATGGTGCCCCTTCATGCCAGTAGTTACTTCACACCGCTTTGTTTATATTGGAATTACTCTGTGAACATCCAGGATTAGACTGGGATGTATTCATTCAAATGACTGCATTACCATAACTATAAAACAAACGGTTTATGTACGCCTCTCATCCCAGCGGAAAACTGCTATCCTGTTTCCAAATCTTCCTCCAGCTTTGACCTATGTTTAAGAACACTAAATTATACACCTTCTGGGATGGGACAAATGTGGATAAAACCCAGAATAGTCGTGCCTCCCGAGTGGTGCAGCGGCCTATGGCACTGCATCGCCTGAAGCGTCACTACAGACCTGGGTTCGATCCCAGGCTGTGTCACAACCGGCCATGACCGGGTGTCCCATAGCGTCATCCGGGTTAGGGGAGGGTTTGCCCGGTGGGGTGCCTGCAGGCTGAACTCAGTCGTCAGTTGAGCGGTGTTTCCTCCAACACATTGATGCAGCTGGCTTCCGGGTAAAGCGGGCAGGTGATAAGAGGCACAGTTTTGCGGGTCATGTTTCGGAAGACGCATGACTTGACCTTCGCCTCTCCCGAGCCTGTTGGGGAGTTGCAGTGATGAGACAAGATAGAAATTGTGAGAAAAAAATATATGAAAGAGAAGCCAATTCTACCAGTGCAGTCTGTGATTAAGTGAGATACAATAAGTAGCCAATCTCTCATGCTTAAATAGCCATCGCTAGCACATTAAAGGCTGCTGCCCTATATACATAGACTTGATATCACTGGCCACTTTAATAATGGAACACTAATCACTTTAATAATGTTTACATATTTTGCATTACTCATCTCATGTGTACAGTTGAAGTCGGAATACACCTTAGCCAAATACATTTAAACTCAGTCTTTTTCAAACTCAATTCGTGACATTTAATCCAAGTAAACATGTTTTGTTTTAGGTTAGTTAGGATCACCACTTTATTTTAAGAATGTGAAATGTCAGAATAACAGTAGAGAGAATGATTTATTTCAGCTTTTGTTTATTTCATCACATTACCAGTGGGTCAGAAGTTTACATACACTCAATTAGTATTTGGTAGCATTGCCTTTAAATTGTTTTACTTGGGTCAAACATTACGGGTAGCCTTCCACAAGCTTCCCACAATAAGTTGGGTGAATTTTGGCCCATTCCTCCTGACAGAGCTGGTGTAACTGAGTCAGGATTGTAGGCCTCCTTGCTCGCACAAACTTTTTCAGTTCTGCCCACACATTTTCTATGGGATTGAGGTCTTTCTGATGACCACTCCAATAGCTTGACTTTGTTGTCTTTAAGCCATTTTACCACAACTTTGGAAGAATGCTTGGAGTCATTGTCCATTTGGAAGACCCATCTGCAACCAAGCTTTAACTTCCTGACTGATGTCTTGAGATGTTGCTTCAATGTATCCACATCATTTTCCTTTCTCATGATGCCATTTATTTTGTGAAGTGCACCAGTCCCTCCTGCAGCAAAGCACACACACAACATGATGCTGCCACTCCTGTGCTTCACGGTTGGGATGATGTTCTTTGGCTTGCAAGCCTCCCCCTTCTTCCTCCAAACATAATGATGGTCATTATGGCCAAACAGTTCTATTTTTATTTCATCAGACCAGAGGACATTTCTCCAAACCATCTTTGTCCCCAGTTGCAGTTGCGAACCGTAGTCTGGCTTTTTCATGACGGTTTTGGAGCAGTGGCTTCTTCCTTGCTGAGCGGCCTTTCAGGTTATGTTGTGTATATAGATACTTTTGTACCTGTTTCCTCCAGCATCTTCACAAGGTCCTTTGCTGTTGTTCTGGGATTGATTAGCACTTTTAGCACCAAAGCATGTTCATCTCGAGGAGACAGAACGCGTCTCCTTCCTGAGCGGTATGACGGCTGCGTGGTCCCATGGTGTTTATACTTGCGTACTATTGTTTGTACAGATGAACGTGGTACCTTCAGGTGTTTGGAAATTGCTCCCAAGGATGAACCAAACATTACATTTACATTTAAGTCATTTAGCAGACGCTCTTATCCAGAGCGACTTACAAATTGGTGCATTCACCTTATGACATCCAGTGGAACAGTAGTGCATCTAAATCTTTTAAGGGGGGGGGGGGTGAGAGGGATTACTTTATCCTATCCTAGGTATTCCTTAAAGAGGTGGGGTTTCAGGTGTCTCCGGAAGGTGGTGATTGACTCCGCTGTCCTGGCGTCGTGAGGGAGTTTGTTCCACCATTGGGGGGCCAGAGCAGCGAACAGTTTTGACTGGGCTGAGCGGGAACTGTACTTCCTCAATGGTAGGGAGGCGAGCAGGCCAGAGGTGGATGAACGCAGTGCCCTTGTTTGGGTGTAGGGAGCAGTGTTTTTTCTGAGGTCTTGGCTCATTTCTTTGGATTTTTCCATGTAGTCAAGCAAAGAGGCACTGAGTTTGAAGGTAGGCCTTGAAATACATCCACAGGTACACCTCCAATTGACTCAAATTATGTCAATTACCTATCAGAAGCTTCTATAGCCAAGATGGCACACACGAGCAGCCGGTTTGGGTTCCATGTTAGTGTACGTAAACTTCTGACCCACTGGAATTGTGATACAATGAATTATGAGTGAAATAATCTTTCTGTTAACAATTGTTGGAAAAATGACAATTGTTGAAAAATGACACAAAGTAGATGTCCTAACAGACTTGCCACAACTATAGCTTGTTAATAAGAAATGTGTGGAGTGGTTGAAAAACTAGGTTTAATGACTCCAACCTAACTGTATGTAAACTTCAGACTTCAATTGTATATACTGTATTCTATTGTATCTTAGTCTATGCTGCCCTGACATTGCTTGTCCAATATATATATATTCTTAATTCCATTCCTTTCCTTTAGATGATGTGTATTGTTAGATATTACTGTACTGTTGGAGCTAGAACACAAGCATTTCACTACACTCGCAATAGCATCTGAAAAAACACGTGTATGTGACAAATAACATTTGATTTGATTTGTACATAAGGCCATGTCCAAGGAATGTAGCCAATTCACACCTGCTTAGAGACTCACTCTGCAGAGAGCTCACCGCCTCACAAGGCTGAGGAGAAGAGTGCTCCAAGCTCACAGCCTGCTAGTACAGCACTTGAAGGAAAATAAAAGAGAGCATAATGGGTTTTCTGTGCTGTTAAAACGCCTTTCTTTACCAATGCATGTATACTGTATACTGTAATATACATATAGCACTCAATCCCCTTCTCTCTAAACCCCATGGTGTGCGTCCATGTTTACTTACAGCACATTTCCCTTCACTTGTGCCTTCCTGTATTATACTTACGCTAAAATGTTCATCTATTCTGCAGAGCCATTTACTTTATGTTCGTGTTCTTACCTTTTCTTATTTCTTATTGTTGTTGCATTGTCGAGAAGGAACCTGCAAGTAAGTCTTTCGGCGGACGGTGTTCCATGTACATCCTGTACATACAACTAATTAACCTTGAAACTTGGAACTTTGTGCTTTTCCCCTTTTCTCTCTGCACACATTATACTCTTTAAAATAAATACTAAATCTTATATAAGCCATAAGGACTCCCTCAGATAGTGAAACAGGAAGACTAGTGAACTAGAACACCTACTGCCTTTCTCACACTTTAGCATGTCTCTCTAATCCTCTAGATCAGGGGTCCCCAAACTTTTTCCTGTGAGGGCCACATAACGTTTCCCTTCTCTGATGGGGGGCCGGTGTCAGTTTGTAACAGAAAAAGTGTGACGATCGTAGGGGAGCTTAAAAAATTTATTGTTTTCCAGAAAGCCACACATAACCAAATAACCCTTTCCAGGTTCTTTACAGAAAAAAAGTCAGGAAACAAATAATAACTAAATAACCCTCTCTGAGTTCTTCACAGAAAAAACAGGAAATAAATAATAACTAAATAACTCTCTCTGGGTTCTTCATAGAAAAAAAAGCCATGGAACATTAACTTTCTGTCGTGCCATGCACAATCTTAACAGATAAAAGTTCAGCTCAGTTGTCAGAGCAGAATCTCTCTGACACATATGAGCAGTCTCTTAAAGTTCTTGTGTTCCTTCCTTATAATCCTTTTGTAGGTTCCAGTAGGCTTGTAGACACCGCTGTTTGCAGCTCTCTCTCATCAACTTCCCTGTGAAAACCACAAAAGAAGCAGGTTGAGAAACTGAACTAAGTGATACAGCACCTACACAGCACTATACATTTCACTACCAGTATGGTTGTAAAGATGGATTTTATCCCAGTAGATTTTATTATGATTATATTTGTTTATGCTCAGAATGACTCATTCAAGTCAGAAAAGTGAGCTTACCTATGTATGTTCATCAGTGTGAACTGTGGGCCTGCATCTGGCTGGTGAGAAGTTGAATATCAGGTTCCATTCTAGTTACAGCCAGTCTCAAGCACTGATGCAAATGTTCATCTGTCAATCTTGATCTCATCGGGGTTTTCAGCAGTTTCATGCGAGAAAAGGTTTTCTCGCAGATATACGTGCTGCCAAAAACTGTGGACATTTTCATTGCGTGTTTTTTGATGTTTGGATATGTGTCGTTTGGGAGGGCGGCATAGAAGTCAATGAGACTGTTGGGCTTGAATGAGTCTTTCAGAACATCACAGTTCTGTAACTCAGCCAACTCAAACTGATATGAAGGCTGGGCTTCATCAATGTCGGCAACAAAGGGGTTCTGAAAAAGACGGATTTCTTTTGCATGAACATGTAGTTCACTGAATCGCACACCGAACTCCGCCTTCAGCATTTCCAGTGCTTCCACACACTTTTCAGCTGGGAACGGGACCGCTGGGTTCTCTGTCGACAGGTTTTGGGTAGCAGGAATCGCAAATGAGTTTCCCCTCGCCTTGTAGCTGCAAGTTAAGGCTGTTAAGTATTTCTGTCACGTCTGTTAAAAATGCGAGGTGCCATTTCCATTCTGGGTCGATCAGCTCTGGGACCGTTTTGTCTTTTAAATGAAGAAATGCGTTATTTTCGGGTAGCAGCTCGTAAAAACGCCTCAAAACTCTGCCCCGGCTCAGCCATCGGACCTCTGTGTAGTACAGCACATCTCCGTGCGTGGAATTCTTGGAACTGCCTGTGTTTAAGTCCCTTTGCTCTGATGAAGTTTATGCACGACACCACAACCTTCATTACAGAATCCCACTTCAACACTTTGCAGCACAGTGCTTGCTGGTGAATTAGGCAGTGGACTCGTAGCGGGGCGGTGAGACCCCTTTTTCCAACTCCCGGTTCATGCGTCCTATTAGACCGCGAGTTTCGTCCACCATGCTAGGAGCCCCGTCAGTCGTGATGCTAGCTAGCTTTGACCAGTCCAGGTCCAACTTCTCCATGGTTTGGCACACTTTGTCAAAAATATCCTCTCCCGTTGTAGTCCCTTTGAGACTTTGGAGGGCTGCCAGCTCCTCGCATATCTCAAAGTTTGCGCTAACTCCACGAATAAAAATGAGCAGTTGCGCTGTGTCTTGCACGTCCGTGCTCTCATCCAGTGCTAATGAAAAAAAGTCAAATTCTTTCGTCTTCTGCTGCAGCTGGGCATATACATTACTCCCGATTTCTTCAACGCGTCTGGTGATTGTACTCGCCGACAGACTTACGGCATTAAATGCATCTTTCTTCTCGGGACACACCTCCTCCGCGACAGCATCCATACATTTCTTAACAAACTCTCCGTCAGTGAAAGGCTTACCGCTTCTTGCTATCAGTTTAGCAACCCGAAAGCTGGCCCGAACGGATGCCTGGTTCAGCTGAGCTTGGCGTACAAATGTATTCTGCTGAGATAGTAGTCCACTTTTTAGCTTTGAGAGTTTGTCTGCTCGTATTTGGCCTTGCAAGCTATCGTACTTGTCTTTGTGACGGGATTCATAGTGTCGGCGAAGATTGTATTCTTTGAATACCGCCACCGTCTCTTGACAGATGAGACAAACAGCCTTTTCTTTGCATTGAACAAAAAAAAAATTGTTTGTCCACTGCAGGTTAAATACCCTGCATTCTGAATCAATTTTTCTCTTACCTAACCTTTTCGCCATTATTCCGTTCTCTCTTTGACAGGGCCGGGCCTAGGATTTTTTTTCTGGAGGCCAAATAGGAAAAAAATTCGATAGCGTCTCTGGTATTGTTCAGAGGGCCGGGCCAAATGTGCTGACGGGCCGTATCCGGCCCGTGGGCCGTAGTTTGGTGACCACTGCTAGATGCTGTAGTAGACTGGTATGCAGAGGGATAGGACCGCAGTGTTCAGGGGTTGAAGGGGTTACAGTGACATGCACCTCACAATTCTGCTCGTTTAATAACGCTGACATGATCACATTGATGAATATCATTGTAACGATGTGCGCTGAGAGTCGGGAAGCAAGTTCAGAGAGTGAGTGTTTTAATAAATGCAACATCAAACAAAAGAAGAAAAGCAAACAGACTAAACACTGGAACAGAAACAATAACACCTGGGGAAGGAACCAAAGGGAGTGACATATATAGGGAAGGTAATCAGAAAGCTGATGGAGTCCAGGTGAGTGATGACGCGCAGGTGTGCGTAACGATGGTGACAGGTGTGCTCCATAACAAGCAGCCTGGTGACCTAGAGGCCGGAGAGGGAGCACACGTGACAATCATCATGCACCAGGTTCTTTGGCAAACACTTTACATTGCAAAGTGCATATGTTCTTTAATTTGTCATCAACGTTAAGTTCAGTAAAGTATTACGGAACTGAAATGTTGAAATCATAAAAACTAAAATGTGGTTTTAAATGGGCTGGCATTATCTCTGGGTTTGCATTCTTCTTTTTCTACTTCTTAATTGTAACAGTTTTTAATAAGTGATAAGGGTAAAAAGTGCCAAGACTACTTAGTATCTCATTTATTTAGCCCATGTAGAGAGCTTCCAGAAAATCTGTGGTGACACTTAGGCTTCATCATGGAACTTTTGATTATTTCCTCCATCCTGTTTTGAACAGTCTCCGGTGTCCTTTGCAAAAGGAATCATCTGTTTCTAATATTCCACACTTGGAAACCTCTGTAACTAATGCATTATGTTAGTCCATTTGCCAGAATGCTGAGAGCTTTACGCAAGATTTACGGCAGATCACAGTCTGAAGATAATACCTTATTTTTCAGGTAGATTTATCCCCTCTCTCAATTCAATAGAAACCAGCTTTGCACTTCATTTAACCAATACCATTCATCCTTTTGACTTAAACTCTCTTGCCATCACCATAGAAACATTGGAAAGACACAGCAAATACCACCTCATATTTCTATATTTTTTCCAAACTGTACTGACTCACAATGATGTGAAGAACCTTGAATCAGCAGTTGTCAACCCTTTACATACTGCAAACCTGAATATAGAAACAAAGGACTATGCATAGTGAAGGCCTATTTGAATTAGCTACTGTATGTTAGGCTACAGATTAAGGTCAGATTTTGTTCTCAGACCTTGACTCGGTTCCTATAAAATGGGGATTACCCTTCTTGTGTAGTTGTGCTTTGGTGCTTATCCTTCCAGGTTCCTCTCTGACCCAAATCCTTTCTCTCCACCTCCCAAAGAGTGTTCACTCCATTCTGATGTCTGTTATGTGAGCAACAGCTCTGCTCTCTATCCTCTGAGGGTGAACATACATAATAAACATTGCAAAACTCATAGTCTAATTGCTGTCAAAGCAGTACTATACACTGGGATTACAAAACATTAAGAACACCTGCTATTTCCATGACATAGACTGACCAGTTGAATCCAGGTGAAAGCTATGTTCCCCTGTTGATGTCAATGGTTAAATCCACTTCAATCAGTGTAGATGAAGGGGAGGAGACAGGTTAAAGAAGGATTTTTAAGCCTTGAGATAATTGAGACATGGATTGTGTATGTGTATTATTCAGAGGGTGAATGGGCAGACCAAAGATTGAAGTGCATTTGAATGGGGTATGGTAGTAGGTACCAGGCGCACTGGTCTGAGTGTGTCAAGAACTCCAACGCTGCTGGGTTTTTCATGCTCAACAGTTTCCCATGTGTATCAGGTTATATCCTTCCTGTTTGGCCCTGTCCGGGGGTGTCCTCGGATGGGGCCACAGTGTATCCTGACCCCTCCTGTCTCAGCCTCCAGTATTTATGCTGCAGTAGTTTATGTGTCGGGGGGCTAGGGTCAGTTTGTTATATCTGGAGTACTTCTCCTGTCCTATTCGGTGTCCTGTGTGAATCTAAGTGTGCGTTCTCTAATTCTCTCCTTCTCTCTTTCTTTCTCTCTCTCGGAGGACCTGAGCCCTAGGACCATGCCCCAGGACTACCTGACATGATGACTCCTTGCTGTCCCCAGTCCACCTGGCCATGCTGCTGCTCCAGTTTCAACTGACCTGAGCCCTAGGACCATGCCCCAGGACTACCTGACATGATGACTCCTTGCTGTCCCCAGTCCACCTGGCCATGCTGCTGCTCCAGTTTCAACTGTTCTGCCTTACTATTATTCGACCATGCTGGTCATTTATGAACATTTGAACATCTTGGCCATGTTCTGTTATAATCTCCACCCGGCACAGCCAGAAGAGGACTGGCCACCCCACATAGCCTGGTTCCTCTCTAGGTTTCTTCCTAGGTTTTGGCCTTTCTAGGGAGTTTTTCCTAGCCACCGTGCTTCTACACCTGCATTGCTTGCTGTTTGGGGTTTTAGGCTGGGTTTCTGTACAGCACTTTGAGATATCAGCTGATGTACGAAGGGCTATATAAATAAATTTGATTTGATTTTATCAAGAATGGTCCACCACCCAAAGCACACCCAGACATCTTGACACAACTGTGGGAAGCATTGGAGCCAACATGGGCCAGCATCCCTGTGGAACACTTTCGACACATTGTAGAGTCCCTGCCCTGACAAATTGAGTCTGTTCTGAGGTCAAAAGGGGTTGCAACTCAGTATTAGGAAGGTGCTCCTAATGTTTTGTACACAGTGTGTAGACAAATGCTGTGTGCTGATAACCATGGTCTGCATGACATGTCACTAGGACTCTCCTAATGTTTGGTATACTCGGTGTATTTATTTTTTAGGCAATAAAGAATTCCATACCTTGACAAACACATTTCATCATACTCATTTGAGGTCCAAACTCGTGATGTGAGAACATTGCCAATCCAATTCCTACATGTTTTTGCCTCAGATTATATTGTGACAGTTGAGCTGCTGTTCACTGTCATAACACATGGAGAGGGGCTGGGTGGTTGTTTAGTTCTCTCACCATCTGTCATCAGCATCTTCTGGAAGACAAGTGTGGCCTTGCTTTGCCTGTTACCAGTTTGGACCCCTCCCTCCCAATGCAGCTCCAATAAACATGTTCACAAGGTCACCCTAATACCCCTACTAAAATGTTTTACCCACTGTTCCCTAACAGGGCACCCTATGAACATTTAGTCCATTCATAGGCACAGTAGATTTCTTACCAGAGAAGGAACTGTCAGGAACAGCATTATAGGAATGTCAGTAACTAACTAAACAAAATGAATGTACTGGACAGTATGCTGTTTCAGCAAGGTTTGCAAAGTTTGCAATACACACTAGTTGACCATGAAAAAATCAGTATGAACAAAGGGAACGGAATGATTTAGATAGATTTAAGTATTTATTTTAGAAAGTACACCATGTTACAGTACAACGCCACATGAAAAACACATCCCCAAAAAGCAATAACTCATCTTCAGTCTCCCACATGGTCCTCGTTTTTCTGACCTATCAAAAAAAGTCTGGGGATGGTTACTATGGCCTGGTTCCAAAGCCTCACAGAACACCCTCATCACACGACTAAAACTCACATTACTTTAGCTTTACTAGCTACAATAGAATAGAATGAGAGGATTCAGTGATGAAGTCCAACAGCATTCTATCGATGTCACACACTGTGTGTATTGAAATATGCACTTTGCTATCAAATGAAAAGAGCCAAGTTCTTATTTTTACATCTGTGCAAAACTATTCACACAATTGACCCTCCTACGATGACACATATAGCTAACTTCCTGCAATTCTACACATTTTGCCATTGGGCAGAGAGAAAATATTGCAGTTTTACAGCTACTTAACCTCATGTTATTCTACACACGTTGCCACAGTGAGTTGCATTAGCATTTTTATAGCTAATGTCATGCTTTTCTACACACTTTGCCATGAGGCTGAGAGAAAACATTGCAGTTTAACAGTTAATTTTCAGTAATTCTAAAAAACAAATTGCCATGGTTTATGACGTGTTCATATGCTATCTGGGGAGGGGAGGCCAGTTGGGGAATGTTTTATTTATTTATTTATTTGATTTCACCTTTATTTAACCAGGTAGGCAAGTTAAGAACAAGTTCTCATTTACAACTGCGACCTGGCCAAGATAAAGCAAAGCAGTTTGACACATACAACAACACAGAGTTACACATGGAATAAACAAACATACAGTCAATAATACAGTAGGGGGAAAAGTATATATACAGTGTGCAAATGAGGTAGGATATGGGGGTAAGGCAATAAATAGGCCATGTTGGCGAAGTAATTACAATATACCAATTAAACACTGGAATGGTACATGTGCAGAAGATGCATGTGCAAGTAGAGATACTGGGGTGCAAAGGAGCAAGATAAATACATAAATACAGTTTGGGGATGATGTAGTTGGATGGGCTATTTACAGAATGGGCCATGTACAGGTGCAGTGATCTCTGAGCTGCTCTGACAGCTGGTGCTTAAAGCTAGTGAGGGAGATATGAGTCTCCAGCTTCAGTGGTTTTGCAGTTTGTTCCAGTTATTGGCAGCAGAGAACTGGAAGGAAAGGCGGCCAAATGAAGAATTGACTTTGGGGGTGACCAGTGAGATCTACCTGCTGGAGCGCGTGCTACGGGTGGGTGCTGTTATGGTGACCAGTGAGCTGAGATAAGGCGGGGCTTTACGAAGCAGAGACTTGTAGATGACCTGGAGCCAGTGGGTTTGGCGGCGAGTGTGACGCGAGGGCCAGCCAACGAGAGCGTACAGGTCGCAGTGGTGGGTAGTATATGGGGCTTTGGTGACAAAACGGATGGCACTGTGATAGACTACATCCAATTTGTTGAGTAGAGTGTTCGAGGCTATTTTGTAAATTACATCGCCAAAGTCGAGGATCGGTAGGATGGTCAGTTTTATGAAGGTAGGTTTGTCAGCATGAGTGAAGGATGCTTTGTTGCGAAATAGGAAGCCGATTCTAGATTTAATTTTGGATTGGAGATGCTTATTGTGAGTCTGGAAGGAGAGTTTACAGTCTAACTAGACACCTAGGTATTTGTAGTTGTCCAGAGCCGTCCAGAGTAGTGATGCTGGACAGGCGGGCAGGTGCAGGCAGCGATCGGTTGAAGAGCACGCATTTAGTTTTACTTGTATTTAAGAGCAATTGGAGGCCACGGAAGGAGAGTTGTATGGCATTGAAGCTTGCCTGGAGGGTTGTTAACACAGTGTCCAAAGAAGGGCCAGAAGTATACAGAATGGTGTCGTCTGCGTAGAGGTGGATAGGAGACTCACCAGCAGCAAGAGCGACATCATTGATGTATAGAGAGAAGAGAGTCGGTCCAAGAATTGAACCCTGTGGCACCTGAGTGGGAGACCTTCCCAGGCAGTAGCTTTCCCAGCTCACAAACTAGAATCAGGGCACCCACTCCAACAAGATTAATTGACCCACAGTCCCACACCATGACATGATATCATTGACGTGACATGCAAATGAGCGTTAGAAAACGGATTGCGCAAATGTCACCATTCTGAATATTATTATTTTTTTAAATTATTTTTTAATATTCTGTGCGGGTGCCCCATGCCTCCCCTGACAAGATGCCGCCCTGGGAAGCTGCCCATGACGCCTATGCCTAAATCCGCCACTGCACATTGGCTACGGAGAGCGTGATCACACAGTCATCTAGAACAGCTGATGCTCTCATGCATGTTTCAGTGTTACTTGCCTTGAAGCGAGCATAGAAGTTATTTATCTTGTCTGTTAAGCTCGTGTCACTGGGCAGCTCGCGGCTGTGCTTCCCTTTGTAGTCTGTAATAGTTTGCAAGCCCTGTCACATCCACCGAGCGTCGGAGCCAGTGTAGTACGATTCAATCTTAAGCTTGTTTGATGGTTCATCAGAGGACATAGAGGGATTTCTTATAAGCTTCCGGGTTAGAGTTCTGCTCCGTGAAAGCGGAAGCTCTACCCTTTAGATCAGTGCGGATGTTGCCTGTAATCCATGGCTCTGGTCGGGGTATGTACGTACAGTCACTGTGGGGAGGATGTCATCGATGCACTTATTGACGAAGCCAGTGACTGATGTGATGTACTCCTCAATGCCATCGGAAGAATCCCGGGACATATTCCAGTCTGTGCTAGCAAAACATTTCTGTAGCTTAGCATCTGCTTCATCTGGCCACTTTTTTATTGACTGAGTCACTGGTACTTCCTGCTTTAGTTTTTGCTTGTAAGCATGAATCAGGAAGATAGAATTATGGTCAGATTTTCCAAAACTGGCCAATATTCTCAAAACAGCTGGGTATAGCTGCGTACTATTAAAATTTGTTTTCATGTTTTTTATCCATTCTGGAATACTAATATTTCATTTAGTTTGATGCTTAGAGGAAGACCCCACAGCTCAGCCCTAGAATAAACAACTGGGGCCTGTAATTCCATTGTAAGAAATAATAAATCATTAGCAGAAAAATTGGCAAGGAAACACAAACAGACAGGCTGTGTAGCATATTCAAATCTCATCATTCACAGCAAAACACTACTGGAAATTGAAGAATCATTGTGCGGGCAAAGGGGTATAATAGAACAAAAGGATATGTCACAACTAAATTTTCCAGTTTTATGACCTATTATAAACTGGGTGGTTCGAGCCCTGAATGCTGATTGGCCAAAAGCCATGGTATATCAGACCATATACCATGGGTATGACAAAACATTTATTTTTACTGCTCTAATTAGGTTGGTAACCAGTTTATAATAGCAATAAGGCACATTGGGGGTTTGTGGTATATTGCCAATATACCATGGCTAAGGGCTGTATCCAGGCACTCCGCGTTGCGTCGTGGATAACAACAGCCCTTAGCCGTGTTATATTGGCCATATACCACACCCCCTCGGGCCTCAATGCTTAAATCTACTATGCGTCTGTGTCTCTCTCATCCAATCACACGGGTCTGTGGATATTGTACAAAACTGATGATTTTGTACTTTTGAAAGAAGAAGAAGAAGAGGTCATTACATTACTCACGATATAGCCAAATAATACCATAAAGGTGTCAAGAAATTACATCACATTTTACTCGTGAGATACCCATTTATCATGTGTAAGAGTTGACGCGTTACCTCAGACTTTAATTGAATGCTAGTGTGCATTCCCCTTCTGTCACTGTGTCCCACAGAGCCATTGATGAACCTTTGGTTTTAGTCTTTGATAGTAACACATGTGGAATGGATTTATAAAACATGGCATCACATGTAATTGGGTTTCCCAGAGAGTAGACAACCAATAGATGTGTGTTTCCATCAGAAATATTATGGAGTCTGATCATGAACAAAGATGGACTTTGCTCAAAAAAAGAAAGTTAAGCTGCCAGTGTGCTGGTGATTGTTGTCCCATCACTGAGCATAACTGGCTTGCCCTGTGAGTTTTTTATGACCATAACACTTCCTGCCGAGATCGAAAATGCACAAGTTTAAATAAAGGTGCTTTTTTCTTTATGCAGAAAATAAATTGACAGAGAAACAGCCCCATAAGGGCACGTACACACGCACACAACTACACACAAACACACATTTATGGGGATTGGTTAATAGAGTGCAGACTGTCCCTCTGGTTCTATTACAGTAATTAGCCAAAGACCTAGCCTAAGGTATGTACATGTTTGACATGTTTTTCATGCTTCACATACATTTTAAATAATTGTTCTGTATGATATTGTCTGTATCTAGGTTACATTTCTGTATCTACTGTAGGTTACAGTTTTGTCCCCTAGTGTACTCACTGCACTGTGTGAAATAAGAAGACAGCCTGTCATTGTCAACATGAGTGTAAGAGCTGCAGGGTGGCCTACATGCCAGCCAAAACACTTGAATATCCTCTTTGCTTGTTCTCTCTGTCTTCTGGGATTTTAAGTGTGTGTTTCGGGGGGAAATAAAAATGTCACTTGCTATTAAGTGTTCTTCCACCCATTTGTTTTCACAAGTGCTCTGCCCGTCTGAGCCTTCAGCAGTTAGCGTGTGATGTCTCCAAAGTCCTAGTGACATGTCATGCACACCATGGTTATCAGCACACAGCATTTGTTTATACACTGTGTACAAAACATTAGGAACACCTTCCTAATACTGAGTTGCAACCCCTTTTGCCCTCAGAAGAGACTAAATTTCTCAGGGCATGGACTCTACAAAGTGTCGAAAGAGTTCCACAGTGATGCTGGCCCATGTTGACACCAATGCTTCCCACAGTTGTGCCAAGTTCTCTGGATGTCCTTTGGGTGGTGGACCATTCTTGATACACACGGGAAACTGTTGAGCATTAAAAACACAGCAACATTGCAGTTCTTGACACACTCTAACCAATGCGCCTGGGACCTACTAACATACCCCATTCAAAGGCAGTTAAATATTTTGTCTTGCACATTCACCCTCTGATGGCACACATACACAATCCATGTCTCAATTGTCTCAAGGCTTAAAAATCCTTCTTTAACATGTCTCCTCCCCTTCACTCCCATCTACACTGATTGAAGTGGATTTAACAATTGACATCAACAGGGGATCATAGCTTTCACCTGGATTCACCTGGCCAGTCTATGTCATGGAGAGAGGATACCTTGTCAGTTGGACAACTGAATGCATTCAACTGAAATGTGTTTTATATATTTAACCCAACCCCTCTGAATCAGAGAGGTGCGGAGGGCTGCCTTGAATGAATTCCACGTCATCGGTGCCAGGGGAGCATTTGTTGTTGGGGCTTAACTGTCTTGCTCAAGGGCAGAATGGGTTATTTTTCCACCTTTCTGGCTCGGGGATTCAAATCAGCAACCTTTCAATTACTTCCCAAATGCTTTTAATCAATAGGCTACCTGCCGCCCTGTAAGAGCAGATGTTCCTAACGTTTTGTACACTCAGTGTATACATAGCTAATACCCTGAAGTGTCAGTCACAACTAGCTAGGTAAGACATAGAGCCATAGCTTTGTGTAATAATATCGCAGACACTAACATGGTTTGACACAATGAGAAGTCACACTCAGAGCACCATCCCTCTACAGAGAAGCATAGCATTAAGCGTAATGATTATGGCTCTAAATTGCAGGAGAAAGCTGTTTCATGTGTTTGAAAAAATGCTAAATTCGGTCATTTACAGACTGGGGGCATAGCCCCCATATGGACCACCCCCAAGCCATCCTCACATACTTTGTGTCCCCTTAGATTTTTGGGGGGTGCATGACACCCCTATGTGCAGCCTATTTTTCTTCGTAACTACAATGTAATAATTGCATTACACGTTTCCTCGATTGAGTTACAATTTAAAAAGCTTAAATAATTTTTCGATTCGTAAATTAGGCCAATTGATGATTGCGTTTCAGTCTGTTGCACGGCTCTTACGGCAGTTACGGTAGAGAATTCCTCCACTTTTTTCCCGAAGAAGTCTCGGTCAATTAGTTTAGACAGTCAGGAGAGCTTGAAGTCAGTCTACTCCTCCAATGACAAATTAAAACACCCATTACTCCTACTTCGATCTGTGGGAATCCCGGAGGAGTTTTGGATTTATTTAAAAACATGGGATTCGAGTTGGATCGGTTTAAAGGGGCTGTGGACCCAGATTTTAAATGCAATTTGTGTAATAAAGTTCTAGAAGACCCGCTCACTACTCCGTGTGGTCACGTCTTCTGCGCAAACTGTGTGCTGCCATGGGTTATCCAGAAAAGCAGCTGCCCCGTCAAATGTCAAAGGATCTCCACGACAGAGCTGAACCACGTTCTCCCTCTGAAAAACCTGATTCTGAAGCTGGACATAAAGTGTGACAACCATGCCAGAGGCTGTGAAAAAGTGGTAAAGCTGCATCATCTAGCAGAGCATGCCGAGATGTGCGATTACTCACCGGCCAAATGCAGGAATAAAGGATGCAAGGAGGTGCTCAATCTGAAGGACATGGATGCCCATATGCGGGAATCGTGTGAATACAGACCGGTCGGGATATGCGACAGTGGATGTGGCTTGATGCTCATCCACAAAGAGCAAAAACTAGACACCCATTGCTGTTTGAAAGCCATGAAAGCACATAATAGTGCTTTGCACGGGAAGGTGGTCAACTTGGACAAAGAGTTCAAGAAGCAATCATTGAAATCAAGCAAAAGAGAGAAATCACTTCTTGCTCAACTCTCCGCGGTGCACAATGAGCTACAAATGACAGCGCTGAAGTATCAGAAGAAATTCACTGAATACAGTGCAAGGATCGATTCGCTGACTAGGACCCTTGCTCCCCCGTGCAAGGTAAGAACGTTTCAAAAAGCACGCTACGGAATTTGTGGCTATTACAAATTGTTACTTTGTTTGTGATTGTCCATAGTTATATGTTACCTTTTATCTATAGAGCGCGCGTACTGGTATTATTTTCACATCTGCTCTACTTTTTTGCATTTTCTGTTACTTATGAGGTGTTTGTATTAACCAGTTTAAAACGTTAGTGATCCGATGTCTGCCAGGTTAAATCATTGACCAGATAGACTTTGAGACTCCTGTGGTCAAACACCGTTGCATTAGGCCTAGTCTACTACTAATGGTCAAAAGTTTGTTTATTTTCCTCAGTTTGCCATACATAGGCTATATAGATTAGCTGCGGCTTCCGAGTGGCGCAGTGTTCTGAGGCACTGCATCTCAGCGCTAGAGGCGTCACTACAGACACCCTGGTTCGAATCCAGGCTGTATCACAACCGGTGATTGGGAGTGTCATATGGCGGCTCAGCGTTGGCCGGTGTAGGCAGTCATTGTAAATAAGAATTTGTTCTTAACTGACTCACTTAAATTTTTGTCTTGCCCATTCCCCATCTGAATTACACACACACACACACACACGTCTCAATTGTCTTAAGGCTTAAAAATACTTTTAAATAACCCCTTCATCTACACCGATTGAAGTGGATTTAACAAGTGACATTAATAAGGGATCATTAATAAGGGACCTCGATTCACCTGGTAAGTCTATGTCATTGAAAGATATGTCCTTGATGTTTTGTACACTCAGTGTATATCGCATATATTTATATGCTAGTCAGTGCATAGTTTTTGCCATGTTCTATAGCCAAGTCTTGGACTCAACACAGTGGACATAAAAGGATAGAGGCCTCCCTTCTGGTCAGCTAGGGAGAGGTTGAAATGTTTATGATCTTGTATAAGTCCATATCAACCCATGGTGGAAGAACAGGTAAGGTACACTACAAGCCTACAAGCATTCTGAATATAAGGGAACATACACACCAGCCTGGTCTCATAGACTAGATGAAACATAGTAAGGGTAAATCCGGACACTCAAATTAGTATGATATGTTATGTTTGGTATGGCTACATAAGACAGAAGGTTACTTAGTAGGGTGGGTGGGCGTATAACTTGAACGTCTAGCAACCCAAAGATTGCGTGTTCGAGTCTCATCATGGACAACTTTAGCATTTGTCACCTGTTTCAGGAAACTTTTTTTTAAAACTTTTTTAATCAAATTACGTTTTGGGGAAGAAATGCCTTCTGGAACAGGTGAACTTTGATGCGCATTCATAACACACTTTTATGCCATCTTACGAATACAATTGTTAAATTAGCCCCGGAAAAAGTGAGCAACCTTCCCGCTAGCCATGATTGGCTGAGATAATGAGTGGGCTGGACATGCCGAAAGATGAGTTCGGATTGGTCTGCCATGTAGCCCACTTCTGTCTATAATATGAGCGGGTCAGTATGTGTAGGTAATGCTTTCTAACGCTGCTTTTTTGAAAGATATCACATAGTAGAACTGCATAAGTGTTGCTCTCCACTTTCTGGAGGACCCAAATTTTGAAATCAGTGGAATTAGAGTATGATAGCTATGGAGATGGAGAAAATTCTGTTGTTTGATTGCAAATATGCAGACGGAGTTGAAAAAGAGAACACACAGAAGGCTGTTGTATAAAAAACCTGTCTCTGAATTACTTCTTCAAACTAAGGGCAACCATGGCATCCGTGACAGAGAAGGAGAAGCGTCCATCCATGTATACGGACGGGTAAGAGAGCCTACCCAGCTAGCACAGTGGATCTGGCCCAATTCTGGCTGAGAGTCGGGGCACTCGGCTGAGAGTCGGGGCACTCGGCTGAGAGTCGGGGCACTTGGCTGAGAGTCAGACTCTGCCGATGTCATGTGGCCCGAGTCTGGGCCTCCTTCAGCAGTAGTACTTATGGCTAGAGTGCGGGGATAGAGCTCGGGCCGATTCCAGTGTGAGTTATCTGGCCCACATGTATATATTACTTGGGGCTCGGGCCGATTGGGGCTACTCTCTGGCAGATGATTACACAGTTTCTTTTATAATTAACATTTCATTATTTATTTTTCCATATTTTCTCTTTGTTTCTGTGATCAAAAATACAATTAGCATTTAAATGATATTCTTTAAGAGTCCTGTGTAGTATTTTTGTATTTTGATACTTTGTGCAAGGCATTAAACACTTATTGGCTGGAGACTCCCGAGTGGCATAGCGGTCTAAGACTGCGTTGTTACAGATGTTGGTTCGAGACCTGTGTCGGCTGCGCCCAGGAGACCCATGAGGCGACGCACAATTAGGGGAGGGTTTGGCTGGCCAGGATGTCCTAAGGACATCCTGGCCAGGATGTCCCATCTCGCTATAGCAACTCCTGTGGCGGGCCTTGCTTTTGCACTCTTTTTAAAAATGTGTGCTGCACCCCATTACCACAGTATTACTTGATACACTATCAGATTTGACAACTAACATGTTTTTTCAGCCTGGTACCATAAAGAAATTAAGATTACACTTTCAAAACACTTTACAGATTCAGGTTTCTTATTTAGTACTGTCTATTCAATCCTTTGAAATGCACTGTACAAAACTCCGTTAAAGTGGATGAACAAAGAAAGTTGTTCTCCTCCTTGAAGCTCTAATCCCTGGAAAACATCTCCAAATGAATTATTTTTCAAATGATCCATGAAAGAAAAAGAGGAAGCTAGAAGAAGAAAAAAAATTACGTGGATGATGTGGCTAGTTTAAAAGGCTTTTTCTCTTCAGATTTTTCCCCCAGGTTCAGTCAAGCAGTATGAACAGGATTGCTTGGCAGGTAACATCAGTGCACATGTGGCAATATCTGTGGCAGTATCAAACAGAAAGACACAAGTGGAATTAACTGTTGGAGTCGGGCGACATGTAGACTGACGCTGCATTGCAAATCTCAGCGAAGCAGCTTCTGTGTTTTTACTTGGGCTAGTTCAGGTCACGTGTTATCAGATATTCTGAAATCAGATTCAGGCTGACATATTTGCTCCCCAATCGACTGCCATAACAGGAGAAATATCAATGGTGACAGGTAACCTTCTTTGACTGCTGGGTTTGGAACACAGAATCTCAGCCATATTGAAAAATGTACAGGAAAACATGGCATAGGCCAGCTTTCCAGTGCTGATATACACCTGGCTTCTGATTGACATGGACACTAATACTGACAATTGTGGCTGCTTCACGTGATGTATTGTTGTCTCTACCTTCTTGCCATTTGTGCTGTTATCTGTGCCCAATAATGTTTGTTACATGTTTTGTGCTGCTACCATGTTGTCATGCTGTGTTGTCATGTGTTTCGGCCATGCTATGTTGTTGTCTTAGGTCTCTCTTTATGTAGTGTTGTGGTGTCTCTTGTCGTGATGTGTGTTTTGTCTAACATTTTTATTTTTAATCCCAGACCCCGCAGGAGGCCTTTTGCCTTTTGGTAGGCCGTCATTGTAAATAAGAATTTGTTTTTAACTGACTTGCCTAGTTAAATATAGGTTAAATAAATAAATAAATACATAAAATGTACAGAACTGAACAGAATAAGGAAACTGACAAAGATTGACTGGGCTGAATATGGGATGTGGTCTTTCTCCGTGATCCTGTCATAAATAAGGCTACATAGGTTAGGTGAATGCGAAGCAAGATCAACATTGTCTGCAATGATTGGCGTCTGTCTGTGGGATTAGTGTCTGTCTGGCGTGACATGCTCACCCCACTGGTTTTAGAATTATTCAGTCCTCCGTACACATTGTCTTGTTTCTCAGTTCCTACAGATGTAGGCTATCCTTACAACATATAGTATAAAAGGAAGGGACAATGCTGAATGCATTGACTAACTTGCCTACCCTTCTACTTTCAGTCTTTCTATATTTTTCATATTCTTAGATATTTATTTAATTTATTTTTTCAGCTTTATTTAACCAGGTAGGCTAGTTGAGAACAAGTTCTCATTTGCAACTGCGACCTGGCCAAGATAAAGCGTAGCAAATTCGACACATACAACAACACACAGTTACACATGGAATAAACAAAACATACAGTCAATAATACAGTAGAACAAAATAAAACAAAAAGTGTATATACAGTGAGTGCAAATGAGGTAAGGGAAATAAATAGGCCATGGTGGCGAAGTAATTACAATATAGCAATTTAACACTGGAATGGTAGATCGGCAGAAGATGAATTTTCCTTTCAGGAAATAGCCAATAGTTGTTTTGAAACATAGAACTCTGTACACATGCGCCGACACAACATGGTCCAGCAGCAGTGCACATTCTTCCCTGGCAGACCTACAGTATAGGCTAGTACTCTGCACCTTATCCTGTAGCCTATATGGTAGCCGGACTCAGTCATGACACTGTACATACCGTTAATACCCGCTTTTATATTTAGTCCCTGTATGCTATAGCATTCTCCATACTGGGATGACCGCTGACATGATGGTCCCAGCATCAGTCCCACCCTCTGACTGTCCCCTTAAAAAGCAGATGAAGAGAGTTGACTGCACTGGTTTCTCAGCGTTCCACTTGTCATCCCTCCATTGACAGAGAGGTCTACTGGTGTATTAATACACATAGCAAATGGCTTTTGGAGCAAGAGAAGGAGAGGGCGAAGGAAAGAGCCTTAACCCTTGCTTGAACCAGTCACTTGACCGCTCTTTCCCAGAGAGCTAGCTAAGCCACAGATAATCAGGATATAGATCCACACTAGGGGTCGACCGATTATGATTTTTCAATACCGATACCGATTATTGGAGGACAAAAAAAGCCGATACTGATTAATCGTCCGATTTTTAAAATGTATGTGTAATAATGACAATTACAACAATACTGAATGAACACTTATTTTAACTTAATATAATACATCAATACAATCAATTTAGCCTCAAATAAATAATGAAACATGTTCAATTTGGTTTAAATAATGCAAAAACAAAGTATTGGAGAAGAAAGTAAAAGTGCAATATGTGCCATGTAAGAAAGCTAACGTTTAAGTTCCTTGCTCAGAACATGAGAACATATGAAAGCTGGTGGTTCCTTTTAACATGAGTCTTCAATATTCCCACGTAAGAAGTTTTAGGTTTTAGTTATTATAGGAATTATAGGACTATTTCTCTCTGTTCCATTTGTATTTCATATACCTTTGACTATTGGATGTTCTTATAGACACTTTAGTATTGCCAGTGTAACAGCATAGCTTCCGTCCCATTCCTCGCTCCTATCTGGGCTCGAACCAAGAACACAACGACAACAGCCACCCTCGAAGCAGTGTTACCCATGCAGAGCAAGGGAAACAACTAATCCAAGTCTCAGAGCGAGTGATGTTTGAAACGGTATTAGCTTGCACCCCACTAACTAGCTAGCCATTTCACATCACATCGTTACACCAGCCTAATCTCGGGAGTTGATAGGCTTGAAGTCATAAACAGCAGAGCTGCTGGCAAAATGCATGAAAGTACTGTTTGAATTAATGCTTATGAGCCTGCTGGTGCCTACCATCGCTCAGTCAGACTGCTCTATCAAATCATAGACTTAATTATAACATAATAACACACAGAAATGCAAGCCTTGGGTCATTAATATGGTCAAATCTGGAAACTATCATCTCGAAAACAAGATGTTTATTCTTTCAGTGAACTACGGAACCGTTCCGTATTTTATCTAACGGGTGGCATCCATTAGTCTAAATATTCCTGTTACATTGCACAACCTTCAATGTTATGTGATAATTACGTAAAATTCTGGCAAATTAGTTCGCAATGAGCCAGGCGGCCCAAACGGTTGCATATACCCTGACTCTGCGTGCAATGAACGCAAGAGAAGTGACACAATTTCACCTGGTTAATATTGCCTGCTAACCTGGATTTTTTTTAGCTAAATATGCAGGTTTAAAAATATATACTTCTGTGTATTGATTTTAAGAAAGGCGTTGATGTTTATGGTTAGGTACACGTTGGAGCAACGACAGTCCTTTTTCGCGAATGCACACTGCATCGATTATATGCAATGCAGGACACGCTAGATAAACTAGTAATATCATCAACCATGTGTAGTTTATAACTAGTGATTATGATTTATTAAGTTTAATGCTAGCTAGCAACTTACCTTGGCTTCTTACTGCATTCGCGTAACAGGCAGGCTCCTCGTGAGGCAGGTGGTTAGAGAGTTGAACTAGTTAACCATAAGGTTGCAAAATTGAATCCCTGAGCTGACACGGTAAAAATCTGTCATTCTGCCCCTGAACAAGGCAGTTAACCCACTGTTCCTAGGCCGTCATTGAAAATAAGAATGTGTTCTTATCTGACTTGCCTAGTTAAATAAAGATGTAAAAAAAAAAAAATCGGCAAAATCGGCGTCCAAAATTACCGATTTCCGATTGTTATGAAAACTTGAAATCGGCCCTAATTAATCGGCCATTACGATTAATCGGTCGACCTCTAGTCCACACCAGTGAAGTACTAAGATGTGAGAACAGATGGATCTCCCCACCTGCTACCAGCCATGTTGGTTACGCTGATACCTTTACATATCCATTTACTGTGTATGGAGTAGCTTGGGGTTCTGCCCTTTTACCTGAGGCTATTTCTATCGTACCTCAAATACTCCATTGACTTCTAGGTCAATTTCTTAGATTTGTTCAGTACTTTCATTCCAAGTTATTTTTGTGTTGTTTTAAGTGAAAATAAGCACCTGCCCTTTGTCTACCTGTCTGTATGTCTGTCTGTAGGGAGTTTTATTTTATGATTTTTTATGATTTGTTCAATCATTTATTTTATTCAGTGGTATTTGTTATTTGGGTTGTTAATGACTTCCTGTCCTCTTTCTGTCTGTCTGTCCACAGGGCGGGGAGACAAAAAACCTCACAGCCATCCTTCATCGGGAGGGAGGTTCTCTGGGCTTCAACATCGTGGGAGGACGACCATGTGCGGTAGGTTACAAGTGGCATCTCTGGGTTACTGTTTTATCTCATTGATGATCAGCCAAGTGTCATATGGGAAATCAGGAATGGAGGCAAATACTTGAACTACGATTAACTATAGTTTTGTGTTTTACCCCAATACCGACATAGCTTGCACACACAGTGCAAGTATTTTTTGGGCTCCCGAGTGGAGCAGCAGTCAAAGGCACTGCATCTCAGTGCAAGAGGTGTCACTACAGTCCCTGGTTCGATTCCAGGCTGTATCACATTCGGCCGTGATTGGGAGTCCCATAGGGTGGTGCACAATTGGCCCAGCATCGTCCGGGGTAGGCCGTCATTCTAAATAAGAATTTGTTCTTAACTGACTTGCCTAGTTTAAAAAAAGGTCAAATTAAAAAGTATCTCTCTTGAGCCTATGTGGATAGATCGCATTGTGTTTGTTTAATGGTTAGGTTTAGCGGATGTTTTGTTTATAATTACTTCATATGAGGATCAAATGAAGGATTATGACTGCGCCCACACTATTGTCCTTTTTAATTGAGGCGACTATGATGACATAGTAAAAACAGACATGGTGGGAAGTGGGTCCTCTGCCCTGAGCTGATAATCTGTTATGGCCTCTGTGTTTGCTGTCTCACTGTCTGCCATTGCCTCCCGAGAGGAGAGGGAAGGAATATCACTGCTGAACTGGGATTAGGGCACATATTCACAAAGATTCTTAGAGTAGAAGGACTGCTATAGGATCAGTTTTGCCTTTCTAGATAATAATGAATACAGTTATATGGAAAGGGGGACCTGATCCAAGATTGGCAATCTTACTCAGATAAATTTGGGCTCAGAGCTCAGTTAGAACTGGGTCTCGTATACTTGGAGCATCTCAATCTCTGTACAGAGTAAGCTGGTCCCAGTTCGCAGTATCTTTTTTTTGCTGGGAAGAATGTGTGCCAAAGTGTTCCACTCAGGGCTGTTGTTCTGTGGTTAATTTAAATTGCTATAGTGACGCACTTTGCTGTGGCGACATGGATTATTACAGTAAAACGTTTTACAGCAGGAAACTATAAAAAGGACTAAACACCGAAAGCATTTTTTCTTGATTCCATGGTCTTTCCGGTTCCCTTGACAGAACCATGCATCAATCCAAATAGAGTTTTGACAGTGAAGAGAATATGTTTAAGTTATTGCTCATTATGTACATTGAAATATGCACTTTGCAATCAAATGAAAAGAGCTCTTTGTTATTTTTACATCTGGGGAACTGATCTGCGGGCCTACAAAACACAGGAGGCAGGTGAGGGGAGGACAGCTTGTAATAATATCTGGAATGGTGTAAATGGAATGGTATTACAACACAGAAACCATGTGTTTGATACCATTCAATTTACTCTGTTCCAGCCATTACTATGAGCCCGCCCTCCACAATTAAGGTGCCACCAGCCACCTGTGCTACAAAAGGGGGTCCCATGCACTCAACTTTTGCTCTAATTGTCTTTAAGACTAGAATAACTTCATAAAGAGGTCACCAAATCCTCCACAAGAAACGATTGATTAATGGCGTTTTCACCCTTGACTAGTGTTGATGCGATTCAGAGACAGAGTTGGGTTGGAAACCAGGCTGAGTATGATTAAAGGCTGGCCTTCGTAGACACTGTAGGGTCTAAGTACTGAGTTTGTCCACGCTGTGGCCCCAGGGCAGGGGGATGCATGGCAAAGCATCAGTCCTCTCACTCTCCTGCTGTGACATTCCCTTGGCAATCCGTGCCATTTTGGGAGGAAATGTGTTTGTTTCACAGTTAAAAATGTGCTGTGATGAGCTCGGAAAAAAAGGAAGCAGACCTGAAATAATGAATTGCAGCATTCACACCTTGACTTCTGAGGTTTCTTTAAGTATTCCATATAAATTTAGCACACTGTCGCACGACTTGGCAGAGGCACAGGGTTGGTTTGATGTGGTTTTAGGAGAGAGCAGAGAGGGATGTTGGCAGTGCTTTGTTAAGCCAATCGTAGCTCTTACAACTCAGGGGTCACAGCCTCACTGATGGACGCAGAGTAACTCATATCCTTCCAACACATCCATTCAACATTTAGCCCCTCTAACGGGCTGGGTCAGAGTTGTATTATCCAGCCCTAGGAAACATGTCAACTGGCAGGCATTTTGGCACTGGGGCTCTGTGGAGCCCAACATTAAGCCCTGTGTAATGTGCACCTGCAACCACTTGCCAGTCACTACAGGCTGTTGAGCCCTGCGGTTAATCGCTGGGTTAACAAGGCTGCGTTGATGACTGCAGTTGCGTTCACATGTAAAGACCAGCAGGGTGTCTCTGACCCTGATTGGTGGGAATGGGTAATGGGAAAACCATTTTGAATTGTCTGCATAATGTCCTCAGGACTTTTGAAAGTAGGTTAGGCAGATTTAGCAAGAGACTTGTTTAATATTTTAAAGATATTATTTTTGCTGAATATTTTAAAGTAAATTAGCATGTATTGTAATTAAATATTTTTATGTAATCATCTTCAATAGTTACAACTATTTCTTAATCAATTTCATCAATGTGTTATCTGAGATGATCAGAAAATGGGTCATTAACATGGCAGTTTTTTCGCCACAGGACGACCATGAAGGCACTTCGAATGAAGGAATTTTTGTATCCAAGATCGTTGAGAAGGGACCAACAGACAAGGAAGGAGGCCTTCAGATCCACGACAGAATAATGGAGGTATGTGACTGACCTTCTGTACCATTTCGTGTGAAGGCCAAGAACCAGGAGGTGAGGTGGCTTCTGGGGCATTTAGCACAGCACTTAGCATGTGTCCATTTTCTCCATGCTAAGAAATAAAGCAACAGATAGTCTGATGGTGATAAACGATCAAAAGCAGGAATGTTCTTTTTTAATACAGACACGACAGTAACAGATAAACATTGCTAAACAACTTTGACTATATTTGCAGAAGTTACATGCAGCAAATGTCTCTTATGTTAAGACTTTTAGTGAGACATCACTGTAAATAGAGTTAGACCAACCTGAGCCCAGGCTGTCTCTCTATGTTTGCTATAGCTGCTCAAAAGAGGCACTCGTTTACTGACTAGCTGACGAATTCCTTCCGACAGACCTGCTGTGGAGCAGCATCCTCTCGCCTTCATACAAAATCTCACTGTGCAAAGGTCATGTGCTCCTGCGGGTCACTTTTAAGCGTGTACAGAAAACCAACATCACAAAGGTTTATTTTATAGTGTGAACTAGAGGTTGTCACAAAGGATGCATGGAACTCAGATGTTAAGTTTAACTGTGCATTACTGTATTTGTATTTATTATCGATCCCCATTAGCTACTCTTCCTTGGGTCCAGCAAAATTAAGGCAGTTTATACAATTTTAAAAACATTACAATACATTCATCGACTGTGTGCCCTCAGGCTGCTACTCCACCGCTACCTCATATTTACAGTACAAAATCCATGTGTACGTGTGTGTATAGTGTGTATGTTATCGTGTGTGTATGCATGTGTCTGTGCCTATGTTTGTGTTGCTTCACAGTCCCTGTTGTTCCATAATGTGTTTTTTTAATCTAATTGTACTGCTTGCATGAGTTACTTGATGTGAAATAGAGTTCCATGTAGTCATGGCTCTATGTAGCACTGTGCACCTTCCATAGTCTGTGGACGTGGGGACTGTGAAGAGACCTCTTGTGAAATGGCTTGTGGGGTATGCATGGGTATCCGAGTGGTGCGCCAGTAGTGTGCGCCAGTAGTTCAAACAGACAGCTCAATGCATTCAACTCTCATAAGGTATTATCAGAAGTGGTGATGAAGTCAATCTCTCCTCCACTTTCGGCCAGGAGAGATTGACATGCATATTATTAATATTAACTCTCTGTGTACATCCAAGGGCCAGCCGTGCTGCCCTGTTCTGAAACAATTGCAATTTACTTAAGTCCGTTTTTGTGTCAACTGACCACGACTGAACAGTATTCCAGGTGCGACAAAACTAAGGCCTGTAGGACCTGCCTTGTTGACAGTGCTGTCAAGTGCCTTATCATGGACATACTTCTCCCCATCTTAGCTACTGTTATATCAATATGTTTTGACCATGACACTTTACAATCCAGAGTAACTCCAAGCAGTTTAGTCAACTCAATTTCCACATGATTTATTATAAGATTTAGTTGAGGTTTAGGGTTTAGTGAATGATGTGTCCCAAATTCTAGAAATTAAATTTTTTATTCCTTGCCACCCACTCTGAAACTAACTGCAACTCTTTATGTGTTGCAGTCATTTCAGTCGCTGACACGTATAGTGTTGAGTCATCCGCATACATAGATACTCTGGCTTTCCTCAAAGCCAGTGGCAATTCATTTGTAAAGATTGAAAAAGTAAATGGGCCAAGACAGCTGCCTTGGGGAATTCCTGATTCTACCTGGATTATGTTGGAGAGGCTTCCATTAAAGTATACCCTCTGTGTTCTGTTAAACAGGTAACTCTTTATCCACAATAGCAGAGGGTTTAAAGCCATAACACATACGTTTTGACAGCAGCAGACTATGATCAATAATGTCAAAAACTGCACTGAAGTCAAACAAAACAGCCCGCACAATCTTTTATCATCAATTTCTCTCAGCCAATCATCAGTCATTTGTGTAAGTGCTGTGCTTGTTGAATGTCCTTCTCTATGAGCATGCTGCAAGTTTGTCAATTAGTTTACTGTAAAATGGCATTGTATCTGGTCAGATGCAATTTTTTCCAAACGTTTACCTAGGGTTGGTAACAGGCTGATTGGTGTGCTATTTGAGCCAGTAAAGGGGCTTTACTATTCTTAGGTACCGGAATGACCTTTGCTTCCCTCCAAGCCTGGGGGCACACACATTCTAGTAGGCTTAAATGGAAAATATGGCACATAGGAGTGGCAATATCATCTGCTATTATCCTCAGTAATTTCCCATCCAAGTTGTCAGACCCTGGTGGCTTGTCATTGTTGATAGACAACAATCATTTTTTCACCTCTTCCACACTAACTTGACTGAATTTAAAATTACAATGCTTGTCTTTCATAATTTGGTCAGATATACTTGGATGTGTAGTGTCAGAATTTGTTGCTGGCATGTCATGCCTAAATTGCTAATCTTGCCAATGAAAAAAATCATTAAAGTAGTTGGCAATATCCATTGGTTTTGTGGTGAATGAGCCATCTGATTCAATGAATGATGGAGCTGAGTTTGCCTTTTTTTCAATAATTAAATTTAAGGTGCTCAAAGCTTTTTTACTATCATTCTTTTTCATTTATCTTTGTTGCATGGTGTAGTTTCTTCTTCTTTTTATTCAGTTTAGTCAAATGATTTCTCAATTTTTGGTTATGCAGCCAGACTTATTTGCCATTTATTTTGCCTCATCCCTCTCAACCATACCATTCCTCATCAATCCACGAGGATTTAAGTTTTTACAATCATTTTCTTAATGGATGCATTCTTATTAGCAATTGGAATAAGCAATTTCATAAATGTGTCAATTGCAGTGTCTGTTTGCTTCTCATTACACACCACAGACCAACAGATATTCTTTTAACATTGGAATCACTACAAAACTTCTTATACACTATATTAGGCCCAGCCTTTGGGACTTTGGTTTTCTAAGATATGGCTACTATTTTGTGATCACTACATCCGATGGATCTGGATACTGCTTTCAAGCAAATGTCTACAGCATTAGTAAAGATGGGATCAATACATGTAAGCCGCAAGATGACAAATGTTTCCCTACAGCCGTCATTGTCAGACCTCAGCTACATATTTTCAGAGCAATGACTAGATGTTTGTGTTTATCCATTGAAATAGTTTTTTTTTTAAGTATGCATCAAGACTAGATTGATAATAGTAGTTTCTGTCCTGTAGTTCTTCCACTTACTCTAAGATACGTTCTGAGTTCTGAGCAAGCATCACACTTTCGCATTAAGTAAGCATTGATACTTGATAAATGGGAGATTTGAGCAAAAATGTAAGCTACATGCTCAGATTTGTAGTTATTATGCATCCCTCTAACCACATCCTTGGTATTGACATGCATACGTTTTAATGTTAGCACCAGAGAGACAGATACTGTACAACAACCTATCCCTCAACAGTAACCACTTCAAGCAGCAGTAACAAGTGGCTGAAATCCCACTGTTCGTTAAGATATATCATAAGATCCCTTGACAATAGGCAGATTTAAGCCACCAAAACCGACAGCAGTTCAGTGCCTAGTGACTAAGACCTATAGGGCCTCCAAGTGGCCTTGTTGCCTGTTCTGTAAGGAGAGATTTGTTCATGTGCTGTGTGGCTGTCAGTGTGACTTACTGGGAGAAGGTGTGTGTGTGTGTGTGTGTGTGTGTGTGTGTGTGTGTGTGTGTGTGTGTGTGTGTGTGTGTGTGTGTGTGTGTGTGTGTGTGTGTGTGTGTGTGTTACCAGGTGGAATCAGTGTACTGAGCCATCTGAGAACACCTCTACAGGATCCTGCTGTGCTCAGTTCATAGCCATCCATCTTTTATCAATTAAAAGAAAGCAGATTTAGCTTAAGGACGATATTGGACCCACATTGGTGTTTTTGTCTCTGTATTGTCTTTGACCTAATGGGGGAGAAGTCACAGAGAGGAGTGGGTAGAGCATTAGGAGAACAAGGACATGTAGAACCCCAGGACAAGATGAGAAACCAAACCGATCCAATTAATAATACTCATTGTATACACTGACGGTGCATGGTTGCTGTATCCCTGGGTGCTTTTCATTTGATAGGGAATCTGATAGAGGTGGTTTAAGTTTCTCAATCTCAACAATCCTCTTTGTTACAGCTAAGCAGATAAAAGTACCCTTTCATATTTTATAAGGCACAATAGTTCAGTTTTGTTTCCTACCTGGGGGGATGGAGGTCTCAGTGGTACCAAGTGATGAACTGAGGGGGAAAATGAATAGAAAGAACCCACCGGCAGTTCCGTGTACTGTACTCCCAACCCTGTGTGGCTAAACCAACAGCCTGTAGCCTCATCCTGCTCCGCTCGCTATGTAGGGCCCTGTGCACAGCTGGAGCATGCATATTTAAACCTGTGCCACCGGAACCCTCCCAGTACTGCCTCGTCTCTCCCACAACTCTTCTGGCAGGGCTTTTCTTTCTTTAGTGCTACTTTTCTCTACTTTAAAGTTGGATGCAACGTGATTCATTTTGAATGGTTGTTTGTGGATGTGGCACATTTATGGGGGGATGGCAGGTAGCCTAGTGGTTAGAGCGTTGAACTGACAAGGTAAAATTAATTATTTCTGCCCCTGAAGAAGACAATTAACCCACTGTTCCCCAGTAGGCTGTCATTGTAAATAGGAATTTGTTCTTAACTGACTGACTTGCCATGTTAAATTAAGGTTTCATTTATTAATTTCCTGGCATATTGGTATGTAGGCTATGTGTAAGTTGAAGATCTAGTTTAAGTCAGGAATGTATTCGTCCAAATCCACATGGTATGTAGCATTCTGGTTGTATTGTGATAGTTTTGGCTTGACTTTCTGCTCAGATTCTCAAAAGACTGGCTGACATGACAGACATCAGGGTGTCACTCATCATGCTTTTACCATTCTGATTTCATTGTCCCTATCCCCTTTACAGTTGGGCCTGCACAAGAGAGATGTGAGATCCAACAACTTTAGTGCTTACTCATCACCACCCTCCTACCATTTCCATTGCCTTTGGAAATGAAAGCCCTTTTTTTAATGAACACCATATGAAAGTAGATCATCTAAAAGCAGATAATGTGGATCACCATTCATGCATCACAAAAAAAGTCCCAGTGCCTTGCCTTGCTGCGGGGATCAGCTGGCCTATTTGGAGCCATTTACATAACATGTGGAACTACGACAGAATAATAAGTTCAACTGAGGAGGCAAAAGCACTGGGGTCAATTCTTTCATAGGAAAACACATGGTGTGGTGTTCCATCTTCCCCCTGTGAACGTTGTTGTTCCAGGAAGTATACATGGATGGGGCGGCAGGTAGCCTAGTGGTTAAGAGCATTGGCCAGTAACCGAAAGGTCACTGTTTTGAATCGCTAATTGAAAAATCTGCCGATGTGCCCTTGAGCAAGGCACTTAACCCTAATCGCTTCTGCAAGTCGCTCTGGATAAGAGCGTCTGCTAAATGACTAAAATGGAAATGGTCCTGGCTTGTTCCTCGGTAACAGCCTCTTCGTGGGGGAGTGTGATGGCAGATGTCCCTCCTCTGCAGCACTGCTAATACTTCAGCCTGGGATGAATCAGCTCATGAATGCCTCCTTGTTCAGCACACACATTCTCTCATAACCTGGATCTATGTTTGCTTTCGCTCGCTCTCTCCGCAAGCTAAATATCTGGTTCGGAGTAGATGTGTTTGCCTGAGAAGATTTAATGAATAGGTTTATTTAAATGAAACTTATGTGGCTCGGTATAGGCAAAGAGAGCTCTGTGTTGTGAACCTTATCTCGACAGGGGGACTTAGTTTAGTCAATATTTTCACATTTGTCTTAAAGTGAGATGCTGTAGTAGATGTAAGAAATTGTTTTCAAACATGTTTAAGTCTTGATGTTTTCCTCTTTTTTCTTTTACAGTTGCCTAGCCATCTGCCTGCACATTTCATGTAGCCCTAGTCTCTCGGGGCTAGATCTTCACATTGACACACCACACATTGTTAGTGCTTATACAAGGAAATGTGTGCTTGGTTTTTGTCTCTAAGAAATGTCTCCGGGTGTTTACTCATGCCTCAAATGTTATGCTGAATCCTAGCACCATTGTCTGCAGGACTAAACCAATGTCACAATCCCAAAATGACTGTTTCTGATCTCTCAGGGAATGGAGTTGTTTTTGTAGGAATCCAAATGCAAGAATGGGAGTAGAACGAGGACGCTGAGGCTTCAGTTGTAAATGTCACCTTGTAAATCCTCTGTAAACACTCTCAGGTCATGAAGGTTGAAAAACAACAACTACTTTAAAATAAACTGACATTGAGGAGAAACCAGTTGTAGTCTTGAGAGGCCATGTGTCATTGCCAGCAGATATGTGTCCAACTTTAATTGTGGCAGCAATGTAAGCTGTAGTCAAGAACTCACACAGGGCTGTAGAGTCCTGCTAAACCCTGTCTAATGTCAGAATAATAGAGTCTTTAGTGTTATCACTGTTTGTACTTGCTTGGTCTCTTTCTCTCTGTGGCCCTGTTTTGTCTGTAGCATTTGAAGTAAAGGCTCAAGCTAAGGCTGTGATAGAGTTTAGCAGCAGTAAAACAACTTTGTGCAGCATCTCCTGTAAATGTCCGTCCCAGGGTGGAATCAACTGTATTTTATTTAGGTCACTGTCGTATGGTACTGATTTAAGGAATGTGCTTTTGAGTTTTTCCCCAGAAATGCATGTGATGCTCTCCTTCAGGCATAATGTAGGCTTGTTGTTACGAAAGTGACTCTCCAGTTCGATGGTGGGTTGACTAGCCACCCTGAATAGAATGTAAAAGCCTGTCATTTGTTTCTACACAACAAACATAGCATAACATATGACATATGAATTCACTTGCAATTACTTGTTTTTCTAACTTGCTTGGAAGTGCATGGGGACTGGGGAGGACTGGTTGAAAAATGTATCTGCTAATGACCACATGTCTGATATGCTATTTTGACTTACCCTCACCCATCCCCTTATTTTTATTAATGTTGAAATGTTTATCACAAGACTGTTGAAATATATGTTAATTGCTACAGCTGACAATTGCCAAGACATCAAGGTAACATTTTATTTTGGCTATCTACTGACTGCCATGTTGTACCCGCTTAAAATCCCCAAATCAGGATTGTTTGAAGGATAGGTGACTAGAAAACAGAATGCTATTCATTTAGACAATTATGTGACCTAGTCCGGTTAGAGTGGCGAGGTGACACCTTCGTTCAACGTCTGGAATTTTGTGGGTCACGCCAGAGCAGTCCTTATCTCCATGTGACCGCTTTGCTGTAAGGTTACTCACGGTGCACCACTTCACTCTCCAGAGCTGTTTTAGTGGCGACTCACCAGCCAGACCTTCCCGGTGCTAAATGGCAGCCTGACTGCCTGGCCAGGAGTTGTGAATGGTGGCTGGTAGAATTGTTTAGGGAGTTGTGAATGGTGGCTGGTAGAATTGTTTAGGGAGTTGTGAATGGTGGCTGGTAGAATTGTTTAGGGAGTTGTGAATGGTGGCTGGTAGAATTGTTTAGGGAGTTGTGAATGGTGGCTGGTAGAATTGTTTAGGGAGTTGTGAATGGTGGCTGGTAGAATTGTTTAGGGAGTTGTGAATGGTGGCTGGTAGAATTGTTTAGGGAGTTGTGAATGGTGGCTGGTAGAATTGTTTAGGGAGTTGTGAATGGTGGCTGGTAGAATTGTTTAGGGAGTTGTGAATGGTGGCTGGTAGAATTGTTTAGGGAGTTGTGGCTGGTAGAATTGTTTAGGGAGTTGTGGAAGAAACAAAGCGTGCATGTTGATGAGGCCTAATTCTGTCTGAAGTCCTGTTAGCATTTCTCCCGCTTACATTTTACATTGGTCATTTAGCAGACACTTATCCAGAACGATTTACAGGAGAAATTAGTGTTGAGTGCCTTGCTCAAAGGCACATTGACAGATTTTTCACTGAGTCGGCTCAGGTATTTTTGTATGTTACCTGAAACTGTCACGGTTGTGTGGAGAGACGGACCAAGGCGCAGCGTGATTAAAGTTCCACATATTTGTTTAAGCGAAACTTCCAAACAAAAATAACCAACATCAGCAGCGCTATATACACTAACTCAAAACAATATCCCACACAGCAGGTGGAAACAGGGAACCCTTAAGTATGATCCCCAATTAGAGACAACGAACCTCAGCTGCCTCTAATTGGGAACCATACCAAGAGCACCAACATAGAAATAATAAACCTAAAACACCCCCTAGTCATGCCCTGACCTACTATACCATAGAGAACCAGGGTCTCTCCATGGTCAGGATGTGACAGAAAATGTATTTAAAAATTAGTGAACCTTTCAAACTTGGGTTAAAAGGATTTAGGGATTTTCGTCACTTGACTAGAATGAGATGAACTCTCCCGCTAAATAAAGGTTCAATAATTCTTTATTCATTTTTTCCCCCTGAGAGGGACAGAATGCCAGGTCCGACAGCATGGCGTGGGCAGTCCATCCTGACTGTCGCTAATAAGTTGTCACAGCACATGGCATCTTGGACAAGACATGTGTCACAAGTTCCCAGGCGTTATTTCTGACCCGGAGGCTATGAGGAACAGAAATGGCAGTTATTTCCCTAAGGGGGATCACATGTTGTTTGGCATCCCGAGACAAGAAGCAGGCCTTTGTCAGGGCCTTTATTGGATTCAGGCCCCCGTGCAGTCGGCCGGCTCCTCTCTCTCTCGGTCTCTTGCTCTCTCTCTCACTCTCTGTTTCTCTCGTAGTCGCTCGCTCCCTGCTCAGTGCAGGCAGGCCAGTCTCAGCCCCATGCAGCCCAGCACAGGGAGGCACATTCCGAGCCTCTTTGGCTCATCTAAGGGAGGACATTAAATCAAATCTAACTTTTAAAGAGGCCATAATCAGCTTCTGGTAGTGGTCGCTGCGCTGTGCAGGGCGCACAGTAAGGCCCCCCGACTGGAACAGGCACAAGGCACATTTTTGTTTTTCCTTCTCCGTATGGAAATGAGAGCAAAATAGATTTTTGAAGCTGTGGAGTGATTACATATACAACCCTAAGACGGTATGAGGTGAACTGTCACCTCGAGGGGCCCGCCGCTTCTCTTCATCTGCACCACCACTGTATGCCAATGCCACACACAAAAATATAGTATTTTCCTCTCCATCTGAACAGCATCCCTTCCTCAAAGCAGAGCCGGCGGGTGATGATTTTCATGGAGACTCAATGTTTGACCGACTATAAATGTGTTTGCTTTTGCTCTGACAACAGTCTCTCTTTATTCATAGAACTCATTCCCTCTGTTAATTTTAGGGCCCTAAAGGTTTTAGGGACAGAAATAGACAGGTGTAATTAAGGCAAATTTTCCTGCCAATCAATCTCTGGGCTTGTGTAAATGGCTCAGTAACAATAGGCTGAGGTTGCCCTGCACCAGCTGCTCTCCCTGTCAGCCCCCGACCCCAACCCCTCCTCCCCCTGTGGACTGCCCACTGTCTCCCTAATTAACTACCCTCAATTAAACGCTAATAGGCTGATTAACAGACCCTTGTTGGTGCTGTAATGGCCTGTTGTTTCCTCCTGGTGCCCCTCTGAAATGTTTCCTGACTGCTGTACGTTAATCACTGCCCATTCGGAGTGCTCTCTCTGGGCTCGGCAGGCACCAGCTTGGCCAGCTTCACGCTCCACTGTCCTCCAGCTAATTCTACTGTGATTGATTTCCTTACCAAAAAAGCCCAGAGTCTGAACCACAGTTGTTTCTATGATTTCATCTGTGTATTATGTCAAATAAAAAAGTCAGGGAGGACTAGTGATTGTAAGAAATTATCCATGAAGTAAAATTTGACCGAGGCAGCTAGTGCTGCTAACCCACAGCTGTACACTTTAGGATAAATCACACATAATGCTGACATGCATGTGGTTTGGGCTGGACAGTTTGGGTGTAGGCTTTTTTATTTGTAAAAGAATCATCATTTTATGGGACTGCAGCCTTCCAAATATGGAGTTTAACTGATGGAACAAGATAAGTATCTTTTCCTAATATGATACGTGGGAGTTTTTTATGACAGTCCAGCATTATGGTGATACATGGAAGTACATTCCTGGTTTACTTCCTGGATATTTCCTGGATCATCTTTTCTAAAGTTGGCTTCAGACGCTGCGCGTGTGCATGTGTGCGCGTGTGCATGTGTGCGCGTGTGCATGTGTGCGCGTGTGCATGTGTGCGCGTGTGCGTGTGGCTGTTCCTATTCAAATGGCCATACTGTAATTTGAACAAAGTTTGTTCAACATTTCAACAGTGACTTCATGTTCCAACATCAGTCCCTTCAGCAGGTTATATCTATAGATGTCCAGCTCTACAGACGTCTCATTTACTATCATAAATCATATACAGAATGAGAGGGGATTGAGTGTGCTCTCTTCAAATGGAAACTTTTTATAGCCAGGCTCTTGTAAGCTGTGAGTGTTAAATAGATTTTCCATTCTTCACCAGCACTTTAATCAGGTACATTATACTGTTGAACTATATTGTAAATGCTGAAATTCATGGCAGGAAACTCTTCGTGCAGAGTAGCTTATAACAAAGACCCCATAAAAGCTCTTTGTCTTCCTCCCTGTACTGCAGTCAGACTTCTGTCTAACAAGCTCGGTTACTCAAACTCACTCTTCCTTTTCAAAACGTTCTTATCTCTCCCTGGTTAGTGCCAATAGATGTTACTGTATTGTTTATTTTGCTTTGTAATGTCCTTTACAGATGTTATTTACGCGGAAGAACACAAAGGGTTGACATCAATTTACTGCAGGTCATTCTCCCTCTTCCAACTGGCAGATGTTGGGTGATATCTGAGCTAATTGGAATACTGTACATCACCTTGCAGATGTTTCTTTACAGAAATCAACGACTGTACCATTCACGCAGAAAACATGCTCTACCATTTACAGTACATCTTAAAGAGCCGTGCACCTGCTTTTACATCCCATTAGGCTGTACCCTGTCTAGACAGTGGATGGGTCACAACATGTCATTGGAGGCTGAAGTGGTATCCCAGGATGCTTTGGCGCAGCACAAAGGGTGGCAGGGAGGTTGGACAGGCATACAGGGATGATTCAAGGATTCACGGTGGCAGCCTGGCCTCCATTGCTAATCCTGACAACATTGACCGCTTTAGAATTCTACTGCTCCCACCCTCGTCAGCGTCTCTTCACAAGGGTTTTAGATGGCCTCCCTTTCACTTGCCAACAAAGTAGAACTGGTGGCCGCTGCGCGCCTTTCTGATGCAAATGTGTCTAAATAGAAAAACATTGTTAGAAAGGCTTGGTTCATAGTCTGTGTTATGCTGGTTTTGCCTTTCTCTCGTTCTTCTGTGAGAGATGTTTCGCTTTCAAGTTGTACCTTTCTGTCTCATTCAAAACTTCCTCTTTCTTTAAAAAGAGACAGAGAAATTGCCAGAACTGCCACATCGAGGAAGCAGTGGAGGAACACACACACGTGGCGTGGGAGTGGGGCCAGGCTGCAGGCACCTCCCTCAAAATACCTCCTCGCTCCACTCTTGTCTCTTCTGTATGCGGATGAGGAAGCCTGAAGCAGGAATCAACGTTCTCCCTTCACTGTCAATGTAGAGTAGAACTATTCTCTCTCTCTCGTGAAGGAAAGCATTACGGATCCTTGATGTGTTTGCTGATGCTGCTTGTCATGTATCGTTGTTTAATCAAGAACAATGTCTGTTAGTCATTATGAGATGTTGGAGAACATAATTGAAGCAAAGCCACTGTCAATGTAACCACACACTAGTCTGGTATGTGTGTTTAAATGGCCAGTGTTGTGTTAAACCAACTGCTAACTGTCATACAGTGTTAGTGAAAGGCTTTGAGGGCGTCACAGATTAGTCTTTCTTGATGAACCATCTGCTGTTTCAAATATATGTACAGCCCAAAGTATTTACTTCATGGAATATTACACTGTTATAGTTATTTACTGAATCTCTGCTTGGCACAACTACTCTCTAGAAACATTCCATTGTTAACTTGATTTAGTGTGTGCAACCATATCACTCTTAAAGAATCTATTAAGTCTGTCCCTATTTTTCTGAATCTCACCATCTCTCCCTACCAATCTGTTTCACACTCACATATACAGTGTGGAAATGAAAGAAATATGGTGTAAATCAAGCACATTGTCCAGCTAGGACTGGCGTGGCGTTAAACAATGAGCCATTGTGGACTGAACTGCTACATTTTTCACCTTCTGTCTATCAACTAATGACACGGCAAGCAAGGCCTCCTCAGGTTCTCTTTTAAAGACGTCTCTTTCTTTTACTGACATTTTAATGAATCCATTCTCCATTACGATCTGCTCTGCTATTTCCAGAGGAGAATGAAGCAGCGCCCTCTACCCTCGTACCCATATACGGGTTGAAAATTGAACATTTGGGTACTAATAAGCCCCTAAATTGGAACGTAGTGGCAGTACAGTAACATGCTATACATGACATCAGAGTTCAGGCTCTGCACTTCACAGCACTGTATGGGTTTTGACTGGCAGTCGTTCTGAACTTGAGCACCGCACGACAAGAATTTGCCCCCATCCCTCCCGGTAATTGAGCAACTTTTGCAAATGGGAAATGCTGAAAATGAAGATGACTCTATGTATTTTGAAAGATGAGATGTTGAGGATTATAGTAAATACTGCCTGTGTCCAAATGTGCACTTCATATTTCCAAATCCTAAAACTCATGTCATATACAGGGTAAACGTTTAAGATCCCTATGTTTGATGTACAGTTACAAGATGACTTGGCGTCATACACAGGGTTGTTCTCAACAGATCGAGTCTGTTTGTTTATTGTGAAGAACATGTTCCGCTGCGCACACACCTGAATACACTCATGACTCTTTTCTATGAGCACCAACATTACCATCGGTTTCTCTGAATAACCCTGTGAAAGCCTAACACTGTAAGATCATATTTAATAACTTAGCTCGTCATGTTGGCAATCAAACACTCTTTCAACTGATTCCCACCTGATTTTTCCATTATCAGATGGTTCCCACATGATTTTCAAATGATTCCCACATGATTTTTCCATTATCTCCAAACTGTTTCCTTTCAATTGCTACCATGGTTATGCATATGCTGTTCATATTTCTTCTGTAAGAAACATTTCAATTTAGCTCTATCCATATAGGCCAATTCCCACGAGTGTAAAGGGTTAAAGAAATAGGATAAAGTATGTTCTTCTGCGGTGAGGTGAGTTGACCCAGATTACATGGGTTTTGGTGGGAGTCCGAGTGCTCTCTTGAGCCTACCGGTCTGGGTTCCCACTGAGTCTAAAAACAGTGGTATCTAATACTGTCAGGCCCCATGCCCTGCACTCGGAGCAGGAGGCTCAGAGCTGGAGTCTACCTCCAATCTGAGACGGAGACCCAGAGAGTCAGGGACAGAGATTAAACGGACCTCAGGCAGAGGGAAGGTCGTTTATCACCCCGGGGAAGCAGAGGATAGAGTGGGCATGTGGAGGGAGAGACAGCCGACAGAGGGACAGATTTAGGGAGTGTCCTGTTGTTGGACACGGTAGGTTATATATTAAATAAACCTCCCCACATCTGCGGTGAGCCTCCAGTTACTGCCAGCGCTGCTTGAATTATGAGAGTTATTTGATAAAGGTAAATGTCATAAAAACTGCAAAATATGATCTTTCTGATACTATATAGAAATATTTTACTTGATAAAGTGATGCTCCTTTCGATGCATTTGTAGAATATAGTATGTGCCCACCTCTTCATATACAATTTGATAACTGATAGGCCTAATATTGTCACTCATCAGATTATTGCCAATTGAATCTTGTGTATAGGCTGCGTGAAGTTAGCGTTGGTATAGTTTAGGGTTAGTTTGGATGGGCCGGCTGTGCAGGCTGACTGGCATCACTTATTTCCCGCTCATCAAGTTGGACAGAGTCAATATGTTCTGCATTATTCTAAAGGCCTACTGCAACACATAGCATGTTTTCCTTCCCCTTACAATACATTTGATTAGTAATAGAATTTCATTAAATAATACAGTTCTGTAACTGCTTATTTTTTACTAAGTAAAATGTAAAAGAGAATGGTATCAAACTGCAAGGCACGTGGTCAAATGATTTGCTACTGAAAAATCGGCATAACACAAACTCATAATGACACAATTGTCTTTAGAAATTAAATCAACCTCTTCACCCACTTTAACATTCAGTTAGGTGTAATTCAAATTAAATTGTGAAATAAGGTGCACAATTATCGGCAGTTTGTCCATTTGTCATTCATTCAGTGAGGAGAAAGAGACCCATTAGTGCCTGGCTGGGTACCAACGTCCTACAGCACATTGTCTTGGCATGTTAAGTTAAGAATAGGTGTGAAAAACAAACTGGTAGAAAGGCTCTAAATACTTTCCTGTTTTGTGATTTCAAAATTCTGGCAAATGAGCAGTGTAAAATATAAACATTTAGGAAAAGTCAGAGAAGCATTTTATTGATTTATTTACTGAATCAAACGTCAGGGGCCGTTGGCCTATGGTGGTTCTAGTGTTAAACAGGAAGATTCATTTTGGGTTACTTATACTATGTACTCCAGCAATTCAAGGATTGAGAGAGATGGCATTCACTGTATGTTAGAAAACAAGCAAGAAAACAAGCAAACCAAAAACATTGTAACATGTGTATAAGTGTAGGCATGTCTACTGTGACTCTTTTGTTCGTCATATTTTGTCAAGTAGAGAAGTCGAAAATAATCATTCCCCACTGTTCCTCTGGCCTTAGAAGATCATGGCATGAGACAGAATAGGCTGAGAGAGAGACGCTAAAAGAACACCACGACAGATTTTAAGGGTCTGCCTGCCCCCTCTACTTTCCTCTCCTCTCCAGCCGTGCTATATCAGGCCAGCAGCTGCTGGACTAGGTTTCCATACACACTACACCGGATCTTACACAAGGCCCTTTATTTTGGTGCTTATGGCCCTTCTACGATAACAACCAGATCATGCTCAATGTTTATTAGCTGGGAAATATGCAAACATTTATTTGTGTCTGTCATGGTGTCTAAATGGATTTGGCATAGTTAGCCACAGTGACACAGGGGTTGTGGGTTTTGAGATGGAAGGTGAAAGTTACAGAATAGGCAGACCAGCGTGAACAGTACCTCTGTGGCCTGCAGCACTATGGGCAAACACAAAGTCACTTCATTTAGTCAGAGAGAAGTGGTTCCAGACTGTTAATGTCGATCACAGGAGAAAGCGAGCCCTGTGATTATTTTGGTGTAAAGGTCCAAATAAACCCTGTGTAGGTCGTGACCCCACTGATCTGAACCAAATGTGCCATGGTTTCCTAACTTTTGTTGAAAGCATTACCTAGCCTAGTGACTAAGGTAGAGCACATTTTACTTATTTTTTACAGTTGCCTTCCTTCCCTAAGCTCTTTCTCAGCGAATGTTGCTATAAAACATTCTTTGGGTAATAACATCTCTGCACACATCTCTGCCTTGCTTTATCCACACAATGGTTTATTGACACAACCTCTTTGTCAGGTAGTCAGCAGGCAGGTTTTAGAAAAATGTACACATGCTTATGTGAGCCCAGGTTTTGAAAACAAAACACCTCTAAAATATGTTTAAAATTAATGGATTGTAATTCAAATCAAATTGTATTGGTCGCTACACATATTTAGCAGATGTTATTGTGGGTGTAGTGAAATGCTTGTGTTCCTTTCTCCAACAGTGCAGTAACATCGAACAATTCATCAATTACTTTATTTCATAAGGCTAATATAGTTAGTTGTTACTTCCATTTCAGCCATCACTGCACTGAAACTACATAAAAATCACAACAGATCGATATAACTGGGAACATCTCCATTTCCATTGTGTACATATCTCTTTGAAGATCAGGTCATCCGTCAAATGTCAAACACATTCAGACTAAGACTAAGGAGAGTCCATGAAACGTTTTGACTATCACGCTCCTGTAATGAACACAATGGGAGACAGAGAGCTGGTTTCAAGTGCAGGGCACAGCAGGTGTTTATTGTGTAGGCCCACAGGAGGAGGCAGGTAGCTGGGTCCAGGGGCAGGCAGAAGGTCATACACAGGGGGTCCAAAACGACAACAGTACAGGCAGGGAAAAGGCTAGTAACGTCTTCCGGGAGATCAGGCAATAGGTTGATAACAGGAAATCCGATAGGCTAAAGTACAGGCAGGGAATAGTCAAAAGGTGTTGTTAGTGAGGCAGGCCAAAACTATCATACATGGGAGGATTGAATTATGGGAAAAACAGAGCTCCAAACAGAGGTGTGTCACAAAACAAACAATACTTCACAATGATGGGGTGCAAAGAACTGAACTAAATAGTGTGTGATAATGACATACATGTGTGTGAACAGGTGATCAGAATTCAGGAGATTGGGATCTGGAGAGTGAGCTGTGTTCAGGGGATCTACGTGTTTGAGTGTGTGAGTTGGAAGCAGACGTTACAGCTCCCTTTTCTCCCAGGGGTGTCAATCTTATTTTGCCTCGGGGGCCGCAATGAGGGCCGCACTGAAAATGTGTTATTTCCTCGCCTTAAAAAAGTTTAAAAAATAGTCTTCTATTCAGAATTTTTGGTAATTCCTATGGTCCCTGAAGATCTTTAATTTCTGTCATTATTAGTGAGCTATAATTTCTGAGATTATTAGTGAGCTGTGATTTCTGTGATTATTAAGAAACTGTATAAATTAAGGTCCATTATCATTTATTAACAGTTTCCATTTGGTTTTAGTCATGTTAAAGTATATTGAAATCGTAATATATAACTTTTTTACTCAAACCCCTCGTGGGCCGGACTGAACCCCTCGCGGGCCGGACTGAACCCCTCGCGGGCCGGGCAGAACCCCTCGCGGCCGGACTGAAACCCCTCGCGGGCCCGACTGAACCCCTCGCGAGCCGGACTGAACCCCTCGCGGGCCGGACTATAACCCCTCGCGGGCCGGACTGAACCACCCGTGGGCCGGACTGAACCACCCGTGGGCCGGACTGAACCCCTCGCGGGCCGGACTGAACCCCTCGCGGGCCGGACTGAACCCCTCGCAGCCCGCGGGCCATAGTTTTGACACCTGTGATTTACATGGTTCTCAAAATCCGGTCAATATTTATGTAAGCGTGCACATTAGGTCAAGCTAACGGCCCGGGGCCCTGATCAAACAGCCCTTTCATCTGTGGTTTGACCTTCATTGGACTCGGCTCCCAGAAGCCCCTAAAGAAGCTAGGGGTAATCAGATGTCAGGCTGGGTGTTCACCAGGGACTCTGACAGGCAGCACCTTACCCCACACACACTGAGCTTTCTCTCTCTCTCTCTCTCTCGCTCTCTCTCGCACGCTTGCACGCACGCACGCGCTGTCCGATAACAGCGTCCCTCATATACTCATATCCTCCTCCTTGATAGATGTGCTTCTCTGGCTGGCTGTGTGGAGGCAGCTCAGCTCTTCAGGTCTCAGGGTAAATAAAGAAGAGATGATTTGATGACATTGGACCAGAATATACTGTTTGGAGATCCACAGGAAACTACACTGGCCCTCTCACCTACCTGACAGTTCCTTCACAAAACTGCCTCTGGCCAGGGGACTTAGCTAGTCCTGCGCAGTGGACTTGGGTTGCCTCTGGGTGTGGGCAGTGGGCTGGGCTGGGCTGGCTACAGACGGCTCACTTAGAGTCTCTCTGTGTCCAGTCTGTGTGTGGGCTGTGGGCTGCCCTGATGCAGATCAACTCAAGAACACTGCTTACACTGTATCATTGATATGACATCATGACATTGTATAACTACACAATTACTGGGCATAATGCTGCTTCATGAACAGTGAATAAACATATCTCCTATGTTGTTTGTGTGTGTGTTATCCATACCATTACATATGTTTGTCAGTTATCAGGACAAAACAGTGTATATGTACTGTAGTTTGATTTGTACATTTAGGAAGTGTGGTAATGGTTTGCTGCCATTTCATGATGAATCATGAACAATGTGTTGTTCCACGGTATGTCATCATAAATGTGTCAAAGTATACCCATATTAAGGTAGACTCTGCAAGATTAAAAAGCAACGTTGCAAATTCTGAAGTCCTAAAGAACATACAATTACTATATGAGGTCGAAAGCCTCTTAAACAGTCGCCACTGTTCTCATTGTGGTGCCGCCTCACATTAAAACATATATATAGTAAGTGGTCATCTAAATGGATAATCCACAAGGCTATGTATTTACTCAGTAAACACAGAGTTAGGATATTTCACCACCCGAGAGGTGTATGGCAGATAAAAGGCCTAACTTTGCGATTTACAATTACTGGAAATGTTTTCAGAGGTTTCTGGAAGTCATTTGTCTGGCGTGGTATGTTACCGCCACTGTCCTCCAGCAATGGGAGCCTTGGTTATGTGTCTGGTGGTTCAGTGTAGCTACTCCTGAGCCAAGTGCAGTCAGAGCTCAGTAGGTGGACACTAGCTGTGTTTCGTGGCTCATGAATAAAATTACATGATGCAGAAACTCTAGGGGGGCAGACTCGAGACTCCGGTCTCCAAGCGGTGAGCAGCAGTAAAATATTTCCTAGTTTCCTTTTCAAGAGGCTCTTGTGCTATCAAGCTGAAATGACAAGTAGCAGCTTTTGACTTTGAGACTGCCGCTCTTATGTTGTCTGAAAGATCTCCTTTTTGCTTTCTGTCTCTCATACTCTCTGCCTTTCTCTTTCTGTCTCTCATACTCTCTGCCTTTCTCTTTCTGTCTCACGTACACTGCCTTTCTCTTTCTGTCTCTCGTACACTGCCTTTCTCTTTCTGTCTCTCGTACACTGCCTTTCTCTTTCTGTCTCTCATACACTGCCTTTCTCTGCCTTTCTGTCTGTCTCTCGTACACTGCCTTTCTCTTTCTGTCTCTCATACACTGCCTTTCTCTTTCTGTCTCTCGTACACTGCCTTTCTCTTTCTGTCTCTCGTACACTGCCTTTCTCTTTCTGTCTCTCGTACACTGCCTTTCTCTTTCTGTCTCTCGTACACTGCCTTTCTCTTTCTGTCTCTCGTACACTGCCTTTCTCTTTCCGTCTCTCTCTCCCTTAATCTCTCTGACTCACTCTCTCTTCTCTACCTCTGACTAATGAGGGATGACTCTGAGGAAAGAAATGTAACTTTGTGGTCCTCCAGTGCTTCATTCCTGGTTGCTGTGTCCAAAAACAGATTTTTTTAACTAAATATTAAGTCTGGAAATTTAGCCCAAGTACCATCTGTAGATACATGCTCTGCTACATTGTAATCCTTTCATTTAAGTCATACCTAGGGCTATTCTTGAAAATGAAAAAGCTATCATACCATGGCCTCTAAAGGAATCAAAATTATGTTTCCAGTTCACTAAAATTGCAGAAAGACTGCACTGTCCCTGTTTGGATGTATTGTAGTCAGGATATGGAACATGACACACAGCTTGCATAAATCCATATTGTTTATGCTAACTGATTGATTCATATTGCATATTCTAATTGTCTACATGTTTCTTATGGCTCTAGTCCACCAGTGGAAGTTGAGTTTAGGGTTGGGCGATACATTTGAATTAATTAGATACAGTTGAAGTCGGAACTTTACATACACCTTAGCCAAATACATTTAAACTCAGTTTTCACAATTCCTGAAATTCAATCCTAGTAAAAACTCCATGTCTTATCTCAGTCAGTTAGGATCACCACTTTATTTTAAGAATGTGAAATGTCAGAATAATAGTAGAGAGAATTATTTATTTCAGCTTTTATTTCTTTCATCACATTCCCAATGGGTCAGAAGTTTACATGCCCTCAATAAGTATGTGCTAGTATTGCCTTTAAATTGTTTAACTTGGGTCAAACGTTTCGGGTAGCCTTCCACAAGTTTCCAACAATAAGTTGGGTGAATTTTGGCCCATTCCTCCAGACAGAGCTGGTGTATCAGGTTTGTAGGCCTCCTTGCTCGCACACGCTTTTTCAGTTCTGCCCACAAATGTTCTATAGGATTGAGGCCAGGGCTTTGTGATAGCCACTCCAATACCTTGACTTTGTTGTCCTTAAGCCATTTTGCCACAACTTTGGAAGTATGCTTGGGGTCATTGTCCATTTGAAAGACCCATTTGCGACAAAGTTTTAACTTCCTGACTGATGTCTTGAGATGTTGCTTCAATATATCCACATACTTTTCCTACCTCATGATGACATCTATTTTGTGAAGTGCTGCCACCCCCGTGCTTCATGGTTGGAATGGTGTTCTTTGGCTTGCAAGCCTCCCCCTTTTTCCTTCAAACATAACGATGGTCATGATGACCAAACAATTATATTTTTGTTTCATCAGACCAGAGGACATTTCTCCAAATAGTACGATATTCGTCCCCATGTGCAGTTGCAAACCGTAGTCTGGCTTTTTTTGGTGGTTTTGAAGAAGTGGCTTCTTCCTTACTGAGCGACCTTTCAGGTTATATCGATATAGGACTCGTTTTACTGTGGATATAGATATTTTTGTACCTGTTTCCTCCAGCATCTTCACAAGGTCCTTTGCTGTTGTTCTGGGATTGATTTGCACTTTTCGCACCAAGATACGTTCGTCTCTAGGAGACAGAACTCTTCTCCTTCCTGAGCTTTATGACGGCTGCGTGGTCCCATTGTGTTTATACTTGCGTACTGTTGTTTGTACAGATGAACGTGGTACCTTTAGGCGTTTGGAAATTGCTCCCAAGGATGAACCAGACTTGGCTGATTTCTTTTGATTTTTCCCATGATTTGTGATGCAGTGAAATAATCTGTCTGTAAACAATTGTTGGAAGAGTTACTTGTGCACAAAGTAGATGACCTAACTGACTTGCCAAAACTATAGTTTGTTAACAAGAAATGTGTGGAGTGGTTGAAAAATGAGGTTTAATGACTCCCACCTAAGTGTATGTAAACTTCCGTCTTCAACTGTATATGTTTTTGCACGATATTCCAAATGCCTGTATTTTTTATTTTTTTGTTTTTATGGGCGTTTATGTCCCCTTGTTCTCATGTTGTATTTTTGTTCTCGTCTCCATCGCTCCTCTGTGCTGTGTGCACCTTCCCATTTACACCAGAGATCTGTATATTATGACGAGATGCATGACTCCGCCCTAACAACTGGAGTCGTCCCAAAGGCTGGAAGGCAGGCGACAAGTTTAGGTCCAAAATAAGCCCATAGAAACGCATTGATTGGCCTTATTTTGGACAGATTTTAGCGATAGTGAAACATCTCACTTCAAATCAAATCAAATGTTATTTGTCACATACACATGTTTAGCAGATGTTATTGTGGGTGTAGTGAAATGCCTCTTCCTCTATGGTTTACACACACACCAAGCCCCTCCCCCTGCCTCTCATGCCAGCTAAGTTGAGAGATCACATCTTCCTCAGAGACAACCGGTTTCAACCTGCATTTGAGGTTTGGTTCAACAGAATGGGTCATATGGACACTAAAATACATTGAGACAGGTTTTTACTGTAATAAAGGAGATGTTCACTTTTCTAACTATATCCTTTTTATGTCTCAACTATTGAAATTGTGTGCAGGGCAGACACTACTAAAACAAGAGTATCAATGAACATTGATTCTGGAAAATTGTGGTACCACCTACCGCTAGACCAACGACTGTTATGCTAGCTGTCTAGTCAGTGTCTAATAAATGTGCAATATGAATAAAACACAATTATATAAGGAATTTACAATTTGTTGTCATTTTGCGAAATAAGTTAGGCCACTTGATTTCAACATCTGAACAAAGTGGACAGGCTAGCATACTTTTCAAACAATTGGAGACAGACAGAAGGGTGTGTTCAACTGTTCAACCTTGTTAGCTAGCAAATAGATCCAAGTTGGCTAAACTTGAAGTATAAAGATTAGCTGGCTAATCACTAGCACTTGGGCTTGAGAGATTGTTGATGAGGCCTGTGTTAATTTTAGCCGCCTGCTGCAAGAAGGTAGTCATTAGTGGATGTGCATTATGCATGGTTCCAGTTAAATTTGAAACAATAAAAGGGAATTTTCATAGACAGACTTGAAAGCCAGATTAGTGATTATTGCAAAAAAATATAATTACATTATTAGTGGGTCTTATGGCTGTGGAAGGCTTATATATATTTAGCCGAAGTATAACTTCACAAGCCCTGAATTCATTCGATTTTTGCTGACTGTTTGAAATGCAGTGTATTTGACCTTTAATTGTATAACAACGCTTATTTAGAAGAAACATATAAAAAACATTATATATATATATATATATATATTGTGCATCGCCCATACAGTAAAAAATAAAATAAAATAGGCCATATCCCCTTGTTGTTGCAGTCTCTCTGAAAACCAGGTTGCATTGCCTTTCACAGATGACTAACAACCCCACCCCCCCAAAACAACCCCACCCCCCCCAAAAAAACATTCTCCCTCCGTCGCCCCTCCCTCCCTCTCTTCTCCCATCCACACCACTCTACATATAACAAGAGCAGGAATCACTCAACTGGAACTGGGGAGAAACACTTGCCTGCGAACACATGATTCACTTTTAGTCAATTAGCCCTTTCATTCAACGCTTTTAAAAAATATCTCCTGAAAGATGCTTTGGCTTTTGTGTGCTATTCATTCCAGAGACAGTAATCGGTTAACAAGCCGGTCTTGAAGCCGCTGCCCTTCCAAGCCCTAGAGGCGAGAGACCGAGACGGAGAGAGAAAGAAAGGGGGAGAGAGAGTGGAGTAGTTAGCACAGAGTTAGTCTTAAACTCTGGAGCTCTTAAACAACGCTAGAAGCTGTGATTCAACAGTAGCTATATCACAACTACAGAAAACCCCCTCAGGGACTTAATAAATAATACACATTTAAAGTACTGTGCACTAAACACACACACACACACACACACACTCATTCTGACACACACACTGAAACCCACTCGTTGTATTTACAGTTGCTCCGAGGCATTGTATTTAATGATACAGTGTGCTACGCGGCTTTGATGGTGAAGAAGAAGAAATCTACTCTGAACTCTAAATATGAAATGTATGGTTGCTAAGTACATCAAACTTAATCATTTATTCATCTGGATGTTACTTTAGGCAGTTCTGTATGATAATCATGTGTAGCGAGGCGGAGAAAGACATCATTTCAACCTATGGCTATATGAGGAAATGTCTACTGTATCAGCTAGTCCCACAGAATTTGTCAGCTGTGAGGAAATGTGGTGCACAGTCCTTGCTCGGATGAATTAAGACTGCAGAAGAGTGAAGAGTTGCTTGCTGGAAGACAAATGATCTATCTAAATCCTGTGTCAAATGCCCTCTCTTTCCATAATGTCACTGACATATTTGGTACATGTAGTCACAGAATGCCCACTGAACTGAATTTGGTTTTAATTTCAACAGTTGGATTAAGATGGCCTTAGAGACACATTGGCCTACATCTATTTGGAATTAAAGCAGACACTTTTGCAAGCTTGATTGTGTCAAAACATCCTAAAAAGCCCAATGGCGTTGACGGATGAAAAAACATGTGTATTTTCAAACTTGTGGCACTTTTGTTAATGCACTGCTGCTCTTGAATACCAATGGGCTGACCTTGAATACCAATGGGCTGACCTTGGGACCTTCGGCGTTCGTTGGGCTGTAGTCATCAACATAGTCATCTGTTTGAGCTTTTTTTTTTAAGTGAGCGAGGGTGCTGCATGGCAGGTGCCACCCTGAATGTGCACGTCTCCGCCTCACAGAGCACAGAGACGGGCTGATTAGCAAGTGTGAGATCACCCGCCTGTCAAGTCTATACAACGGTTGTGTAGCCCTCCTGAAGAGAGCATTGTGTTAGAACATAGAAAATAAATAAATAAAGCACAAAGGAAAGTTCAACGCTCTACAATGTATACATTATGGACACATCAGAATAGTTTAAGATACAACATTTTCCCTCAATTATACTGCAGAATCCCAAATGAATTGACTCTTACAAACAAATAGATATATATCTACAATGCTGATTGGAGGTATATCCTACATTTGGTCAGTGGGAATTTTCAGGAGAGAGTCAAATTTGGAATGGGCATAGGGGTATGTGCTGGTTGTTTCTATATGTACAGAAGAGGAGGGGACACAATATATTTGACCATAGGTTTAGTAACATTATTTTTGTTCTACTCGCCTACCTGCTGTCTGCTGGCCTGGGTCAGGTTTGTTGTTCTAGTGGTTCCCAACCTTTTTCGGTTACTCTACCATCAACTGAGTTTTGCTCTGCCTGTAGTATCCCTGAAGTACCCCTCATATGCATTTTACCAGTAGGCCTATGGTCTCATGGCTCTTCTCAAGTATCCCCTGTGGGAGTACTCCCAGGGGTCCTAGTACCCCTAGATGGGAACCACTGTTCTAGAAGGACGATCATCCTGCCTGGTTCTGCTTATCTAAGCTAACCAGTCTGGTCCAATTTTGACCCACTGCTCACATTAAGCTGAGCTTTATGCATAGTTTCCCCATTGAGCTGAATGTGTGGTCCATTATGAGTGTGGTGACAGGCGAACAGCATACGGACCAACAAGGTGAATATAGAAGAAGTAGTGGGCACAGCTACAAGCAACAGGGAAAGGGATGCAGACAGCTAGGTCACTCAGGGACTGAAACAAAACATCACACTGTGCTAGAACCTCTCTATTCTCCATTAAAGTTAAGAGGCCTCACACCTAATAATCCTGAAGGGCACTTCATGATAACAAAAAATGTTTGTCCAGGTATTTATTTCAGTGTAACAGTAACTATGCCTTACATGTCTTTTAACCACCACTGGTAGAACTAGAGGAGACACCTCCATGTTGGAATGCTCTCTCTCTCTAGTGTATCTCTCTTTGTCATATCTGGGATGATACTCTGCACGACACTACACATTTTACAGCTAGCCTAGTTCATCATGCTGAATGACAGACAGAGCTATAGAAGACACTGAGCAGTGAGCTGCCTTCTTTATTAGTTCTCAGTGAGCTGAGTATACTATAGTGTAGTTAAACAAAAAGGCCCGAGGAGGTGTGGTATATGGCTGTTCTTATGTACAAGCAACGTGGAGTGCCTGGATACAGCTCTTAGCCGTGGTATATTGGCAATATGTCATAAACACCCAAGGAGCCTTATTGCTTTTATAAACTGGTTACTAATGTAATTAGAGCAGTAAAAATAATATTTTTGTCATACCCGTGGTATACTGTTTGATAAACCACGGCTTTCAGCCAGTTAGCATTCAGGGCTCAAACCACCCAGTTTATAATATGGTATATATACTGTAGTATTCACTGTGGAGTTTTTGCAGACTAAAGTCCATAACCTGTAGGTAGGTAGGACAGGGCTCTGAATGGATAGTTCTGAGCTTTTGATATTTTCTTGAACCTGTATAGAACACAATATGGTCTATACTCAGCATGTAGGTTTCTCACTTATAAATAGCACAAATTTGGATATGTGGGTATATGCAATTGAATGCAAATTCAATATTGTAATGTTTACTATATTTAAATTGTAGTGTTTTTGCGGTAGTGCTGAGCAATTAACCAACATTTCTGAGGGTTTTCGGTTATTAAACAACTAATTGACTGACGTCGGTTCAGTTACTTGAATGAATTCCATTTACTTGTTTTTTTTTGTGAGCCGTGCCATTTCTCTAGAGAGAAATCAAGTATGGAACTGTGGGACACTGGGCTGAAGGGAGTTGTAGTTTTCATTAAGCAGATATTGAATCTAGTTCAGCGCAGAAACGTGGTAATTAACTACAATGACCATAATCCAGTGTGCCTGTTTTTTTTCCTTCTCAGACATACAGATCTCTGGACAGATACACTTGTAAGCTTGCTACTTTAGGTTAGACACACACATACACACACACACACACACACCCCACAGACCACATGAGAGAGGAATGTACACAACACAACGACATTAGGGACAGAGACAGTTAATGAAAGTATGGCTTATCTACTAATAAAATGATCGTCAGACAGCTATTTCTATTGATATCTACCCAATGTGGAACTGATAGAGACAATGGATGATTTTCAAGGATTTGGCTATTGGGATGTTCATAATTTTTGGCTTGTGAATTTCCAGTAAAAAGCTCTAAAATCATTGTAATGTCATTATTTCACAAGGCATTTAATGTTGAATTTTTTTTTAAAACTGCGATGATTTTTTTGTAATTGAACCGCAACCGTACCAATGTCAAAAAGCACTAATCGCTCAACACTATATTGCGAACATTACTGTAGTATTTACTGCAGTCTTTTTTTGCGGATAATACTGTATTTTCAATAGTATCCTACATTATACTACATAATTCTATAGTAAGTACTGTAGTATTCTATAGTAAACTGTAGTATTTTTTCATGTGGGCTAGCTGCCTCTGAGCAGAGCCCAAAGAGCCTCAGCCAGAGCAGCTGTGGGTCTCACATGACTCACTCATTACCAATGTGTTACACAGCTCTGCCAATGGAAATCTGACTTACCGCTGAATCACAATCAGTGTTTGATCTGTTCCGCTCTTTGAATAATGAGCTCGAAAGGAATAGATACTGAATACGGGGGAAAGTCTAGATGAAATTATTATTATTTCAACATTGTCTTTTTCCATATAATTAACCATGTCTGTAATGCTATCCATATTTCAGGGAGTGTTTTGATGTCGATGCTCTGTTCACCAGCAACTGGGTTTGGAATTACAAGCCTGGAAAAATAAGAACTTTTTTTTTTAAGTTTGTTGTTCTGCTGTTCAAAGTGTGTCCCATTTCTCAACACAATTTTATACACCAGTCTGCCTCAATGAGTGGGTTGTAAATGTGTTTCCGTCTGGCACAGTGTTATAATAATCACAATAATTTGCCTGCATAAACAGCTCACACAAAAAAAGAGGCAGTGATTGCAGTGCAGGGCTTGTTGCCGAACTGGGACCACATCATACACCACATGATCTTTGTGCCCTTCCTACATTACATCAGCCGGCCTCACAGTTCACACTGACAGACAGACAGCTCGGATGAGATGACAAGCCCATACACCATGCTCGTGTCAGCAGTGCTCTGATATGCTCCTTGTCCAGAGAACAGTGTCATTCTTCACATTCTTCCCCGGAGCCTCAGTTCTTTCAGGATAACCTTCAAGTTATCTCTCCATCAGTACATGTCTGTTAGGGAGTGAAGAAGAGAAGAGAGGGGGGAAGGGGGAGAGAGGGGAAGGGGAAAAGAGGGGAAGGGGAAAAGAGGGGAAGGGAGCAGGTGGGGCTAGTAGTAGATTGGGTTGCTTGTTACAAACACTGAGTTGGTCTGGCCTGCTTGAGGAACGGGAGCTCTCAGTAGCAGCAGGGCCCTGGCAGTCTGGCATGGCTCCTAGATGTATACTGTGTAGGAGTGAGCAGGCAGACTCCAGGCCAATACTGTTGTGTGAACCCTTCCCATGGTCCCCTTGGGAATAGTGTTCTCCAGACAGGCCAGGCCAGAGAGGAAGTGGACTGAGCCTAGGACGAGGAGACCGAGGGGATGGCCCTCTGGGGCGGGGTTACTGAGGTTGTCTCCACGGATACGCCAGTGCCCAGTGGGAGACAAGCAGCAGACTTGTTTGATGTGCTGCCATAACACAGGTTCTCATGATCCTAGCTGCTGACACATTCACACTGACACACACACACACCTACAGTACAGTACAGCTGAATAGGAAACAGGAGTAACGCTCCAAGCTCTCCAAAAGTTATGCTTCCACCTTGGTACTGAAAATGTCAGCTCCCGTTTATTAAGTCATTTTAGGCCCATAGCATCCAGATTGAGCACTAAATCTATCCCTCTCTCTAACGCCAGCCAAAAGTATCGAGCCCTCCTGTAAGCATCTTGCCTTGCGTCACCATAATGCAGTCATACTGTGGGAGTGAGTTAACGCACAGAGGCTGCACACCCAGAGCTCTGATGTGAGTCACTCCGCAGATCTGATTGCTGTCTCTCTGCTGACTGTAGCCTAGCATCATTCAGATGTTACCTTGATCTGCAATGTCCTGGTCTGGCTTTCAGTTAACTGCATATGACCGTGATAGAACGTAGTCTGTTAGGGCCACAGCAGGATAGACGTGTGTAGTCACTAACCATAAGTAAGGCTCTTAGTTCATGCAACCTGACCAGGCACAACTTAGGGCCCTAGACATAAGCTTTCGCCTACAGTTATATCTGGACACACAGTAATGTGGTCAGCCTAAACACAGAACCTAAGCCATATAACCATTTAGATTTCTCACACCAGCCTGTTCGTGGTCTTTACGGCAAAGATGGCCGATAAATGAAGATGTCTTAGGCCGTTAATAGTTGAAGAAAAATGGTCACATTACTGGTCCGCTTAAGGGGTGGCTCTGCCATAGAAACAAATGTGATAGTAGCTGGGTCTGGTCTGCTTAGTTTATTCACTGTATATGAACCTGAAAAAATGAGGGACAGGGAAGTCTCGCTTCCTGTTCTGTCTCTGCTTACAGTCCTGTAAATCCTGATAGTCGAACAGGCCAAACCTAATTGGTGGATATGTGTCCATGTGCTCAGGGTGTCATGCCTTGCCTAATCAACATCAACTGTCTGCAAATGATCTACACGCTGCCTCATTAGAGAAGAAGGCCTCAGCAGAAACACAGGGCTTATAGGGAAACGATATGCCATTGCTACAGTATGCTGCTCGCCAATGGCAGAGAACTACAAGGGTCAGTTTCATGGTGGGAGTGTTTGGCCTGGAATGAGACGATCACTTACATAGTTATTTTTGTGTCATGACTCATGCCTCATGTAAAATAACAACTAGCTTGTTTTATGCTGACATTGTTGGCTGAAATCTTTTGCGCTTTTTACCCTTCCAATGTTCCAGTTTTATACACACCAATGCCTCATTTCTCACCATTTGCTGTACAAAAATACTATTTCAAAGACTTTGATCGCCCTGATTTGTTCGTCTTTGGTCGATCTACCACAGTTCACATCAACACCTAATACTAGTCTCTGCAATAGAGAACATAGTCGAGATAGACACAGAGCCTCCAACCATTATGCAGCCCGGCGTATTCCATTGAGTCCCAGAGAACACATTAAACTCCAAAACCACCAGCTGCTGAACTTCACCTCCCATCAGCTCTCAGGCTAAATTCTTAATCGCTCTTTTCCGATTGAACACTGCCCAGATGGCCACTGTACTGTAGCTACAGTAAGTATCTTCCCTCCCCCTGCCCCCTAGTTATTCTCCCTGTGCGGTGACTGAGGCTCTGCTGTGCCACATAGGACTCCGTAGGAGTTTTTGCATACCTACTGTAGCTAGCTAACCATGTCTGATAGTACTGTAGTGAGGTCATGGAGAACGTGGCATGGAGTCCTGGAGACCTCCTGAAAAGCACTCACCAAACCACACACTCCCCAGGCAAGCACGCAGTCAGCCGCTCCGCTCCGAACTCTGCTCTCCTAATTAGTCCTTTCTAGTAACAGTCATGATTTAGGTCCACACAAAACCCCCCCTATTCCCAACTGGAGTCCATCAATCTCCTGTACGGCAGCAGCCCCAGTCCCAGCCAAGGTATACACCACAGCAGGCCAAGCATGTACTGTTATGTACACTACCTGTGTTCACGTGCACACAGATGACACATTCTAATTTCATTAACAGACCAGTTAGGCAAGTCATTGTTGCTGCGGCTCCGCCAACTCGGCTGGAAACTTGAAATACCAAATGAAATATTATATTTTCTCTGAGTTGCTGATTTAGTGATCTGTGTCCTGTTGTAGCCAGGCTAAGCTGTGGGTTGAGCTGGGCCGGGCTGGCCTGAGCTGCAGGGAGACTGACTGGCTGACTCTATCTGGACTGACTGACTCAGACAGAAGGACTTAATGGGAGAAGCAGATGATATTTGGGGAGTTAGGGAGAGGTGCAATAACAGACATCATTTATTGATCTATGTGACCTGGTTGGTCAGGTTGCCAGAGTGGGACATCAGAGCTCCCATCAAAGAGGCAGGTCTGGAAGAAGTGCTTCATGAACTCTACAGTTATGATCTAAATGTCCTGCTAGCTAGGTGTTTTAAAAACACGATGGGATATCAGGTCAACATGTACTTTTACCCCTAGGCTTGTTTTCATATCTCTCTCTATTGTGCCATCTCCTGATCTAAATTGAAGAGTCTTACATAGGTATTCTCCTTGGTTTCAGTGACATTGACTGTTTGTGGATTTGTGTTTGTGTGTGCACAGTATATTGTTTATCGGACATAGAGTTACCAGTCTAATGAGTTTAAAGACAGTCTAGAGTAGACTTTAGCAGTGTGTCCACAGCACCTCCGTTATCAGATGTCACCTGTATTCTCAGTATGTAGCCTACTCTTCCATCTTAATAGGCCTTTTACAGTACATATTGTGGCATAACACATGATCAGTCCTTCTGTGCTTTTGGTAGTTCTCTCAAAATTACAATTACGTGGCTTGTTTACATGCTCTTCTCATCGCATGAACATTTTAGTCTTTTAATTTGGCATGGGAAGCTGATCTGTTTTACCAGTATGTCTGGATGGTTGGAAGTGTAATAGCAATCAGCAGAGCTGCAAACTAATAGTGTTGAAGAGGGCACACTGGTGCGTAATGCCATATGGTCTGAGCCCATGCATCCGAGGGGATTTCTGCTGATAACCAGTAACATACAGTGGTGCTGAGTGGATAAGAATCACATGAACATCCAAGAAACATGATGTGTGCTCATAAACAGACTGTATTAATAGTGGTGCTCAGGTGTTGGAATTCTATTTGCATGTGAGCCAGCCAGCCAGGAGGTCTCTGAGTAACTATAGCCAGGCTGCCAACACATTACTGTAATCTCCATATCCCAGAAATTGAGACCTGGGCCACTGCCCTATTGAGGTATGTTCATATAAGAGTACAGGCGAGCTGAGAGAGGGTAAAGCGTTTTCAGAGTTGAGTTGTAGCTTCTCTTGTAGTGAATGACAGTGTGTGTGGTTGCATTCCCTGGTTTTGGTTGTCTTGTTTGTTTGCAGCGTATGTTCTTCGTGAGTGGCGTGCTGTTGGAGTCCAAACATCCTGCATGTGACATGGGGTTTTAATTGTGCACGGCGCTGTGTGTGTGTGTGTGTGTGTGTACACGCATGTGTGTGGGTGTGTTGGTGTGCGTGCATAAGCACTCTTAAAGGTCCACATTCATTCATCCAGCAGTACCCAGCAGCTCCCAGCCAGCTCAGCTCCCTTCAACAGAGTGGCTGTTGTGCGGCCCGTCTGGAACTGCGTCAGCTCCTCTGGGAAAAATGGAGAAATTGCTAAGTACATTTCTGGAAAGGACGTTATGTGAGGAGTAATCCTGGATTCTGGTGGGTCGATTCAGGGGGAATCTGAATGGTGGGTAGATTAGGGTCTGGATATGATCTGTATTCCAGTCTCTTCTAATCTCTCTGAGCTGGATAAGGGTTTGTAAAGCAGCTCTGAGGCACACTGACTGTCTTCCTCCTGTCTGTCTTCTCTTCATAAAGTACGCCACCTGGCTGACCAGACACCATTACTCACAGTCCCAGGGGTGTGTCGGTTACCCGGGGGTGGAGTCTGTGTCCCCAGCTCCTCCTCCAGCATCCTGGGGCAGGTCATAGGTCATAGAGGAGATGTCTCCATGTGTTAAAGACCAAACCTCGCTCTCCTCCAACGGAACATATGAACAACACGACCCCCTCAGGACTTCACCTCATCACTGCCTGATTCTGATGGAAACAGAGCACCCAAAAGCAGGGGTAAGCAACTAGATTCAGCCGCAGGCCTATTTTTGTTGGCACGGATGGTGGGCGAGGCATTACATAATTATAATAATTCGTACACTGAAAATGAACCACAACTAAGCCCTAAAAGAGATTTGTACTTGACAATAACAATAGTCATACCTTGATTACACTGAGACACGATCACATTCCTCTTTTTTTTGTGGGAATTCTTGGTGAAGAGATTTCCTAAATTTCCAGGCCTCCTTCATTCTCTCACAGTTTTATGATGCAATTCTATTTCCCAGGTCCATTTTAGATATGATTTGTATTATTCTCATGAACCCTCAACTGACCTGAATGGCATAACTCACGGTGATGGCTGCATTTGCGTTAAACCTACTGTCAGAATGGGATAAGTTCTTTAATGTGTTGAGCAGACTTGTGTTGCGCTCGAGGGAGGGAGGGAGGGAGGGAGGGGAGAGAACACCGTACAGGCCCAGCTTATACTGGCAGGTTGGGAGGGAGGGAGAGAGAGAGGGCATTGGAGGTGTGTACAGGCCCAGGTTACACAGGGAGGGTGGTAGTTAGGACTGAGCCCAGGCCATGCAGGGCTGTGTGTTGGGCCACAGCAGACCCTCTCTTTATCAGCCTGATTGGTCACATCTGGCATCATTACTCCCACCTTTGAGTCATCCAGCATGGAGGGGGAACGGAGGAGGCTGGGGTGGACAGAGGGGGCTGTAGGGGGATGGATGGGGCTGCAGGCTCTGAGGGTCAGACCTGCATGTGAGGGTTTAGCTAAAGGAAACAAGTTAGTGTTTATCGTCACTGGCCAAGTGGCCAGGCTATGCTGCTGTGTTTTATGTTCTGTTGGTGTTTCCACATAAACACAGTCTGGAGGACAACATGGCTCCTTTAATCAGACTCCTTTTCCTCTTAAGGTATCCAGTTTCTCTATTTCTAATTTGCTACATCAGAGATTGACTCAAGACAAAAGCGAGGTCCACAGAGCACTCTAGCAGTTCCTGTCATTACAATTCTACTGCTCCACTGTATTAGAATCACACAAATGACAAATAAGACCTTAAGTACTTTACATGCCAATACTATACTGTGTGGAATAATGTAAGTTAAGGAAAGTATACTGAACAAAAATATAAATCAGTCAATTTTATTAAATTCATGAGGCCCTATGGATTTTACATGACTGGGAATATAGTTTCCGTTTAAGTCTGTTTGTCACACATATCTTTAAAAAATATGCTGTCGTACACATCTCAAACATGCTCAATGGGTGACATGCTGGGTGGGTATGTAGGCCATGGAAGAACTGGGACATTTCTGACTGACCGGCTCTAAATCGGTTTTATGTAGAAAAAAATGAAATTGTGATTTTTACATTGGCTAAAAGTAGAGACTCGGAGCTAGATGTTATATCATACACTACAGTTGAGGAACAATGGGAAAGTTATTCTGCTTTAAAAGTTGATAAACTTGTAACCTCACTTTTGAGAGTGCTCCAAAACCACCATAAAAAAGCCAGACTACGGTTTGCAACTGGACATGGGGACAAAGATCGTACTTTTTGGAGAAAAGTCCTCTGGTCTGATGAAACAAAAATAGAACTGTTCGGCCTTAATGACTGTTGTTATGTTTGGGGGAAAAAGGGGGAGGCTTGCAAGCCGAAGAACACCATCCCAACCGTGAACCACAGGGGTGGCAGCATCATGTTGTGTGGGTGCTTTGCTGCATGAGGGACTGGTGCACTTCACAAAATAGATGGCTTCATGAGGACGGAAACGTATGTGGATATATTGAAGCAACATCTCAAGACATCAGTCAGGAAGTTAAAACTTGGTTGCAAATGGGGCTTCCAAATGGACAATGACCCTAAGCATACTTCCAAAGTTGTGGCAAAATGGCTTATGGACAACAAAGTCAAGGTATTTGAGTGGCCATCAGAAAGCCCTGACCTCAATCCTATAGAAAATCTGTGGGCAGAACTGAAAAAGCGTGTGCGAGCAAGGAGGCCTACAAACCTGACTCAGTTACACCAGCTCTGCTAGGAGGAATGGGCCAAAATTCACCCAAATTATTGTGGGAAGCTTGGGGAAGGCTACCCAAAACATTTGACCCATTTACATCATTTACATTTAAGTCATTTAGCAGACGCTCTTATCCAGAGCGACTTACAAATTGGTGCTTTCACCTTATGACATCCAGTGGAACAGCCACTTTACAATAGTGCATCTAAATCTTTTAAGGGGGTGAGAAGGATTACTTTATCCTATCCTAGGTATTCCTTAAAGAGGTGGGGTTTCAGGTGTCTCCGGAAGGTGGTGATTGACTCCGCTGTCCTGGCGTCGTGAGGGAGTTTGTTCCACCATTGGGGGGCCAGAGCAGCGAACAGTTTTGACTGGGCTGAGCGGGAACTGTACTTCCTCAGTGGTAGGGAGGCGAGCAGGCCAGAGGTGGATGAACGCAGTGCCCTTGTTTGGGTGTAGGGCCTGATCAGAGCCTGGAGGTACTGAGGTGCCGTTCCCCTCACAGCTCCGTAGGCAAGCACCATGGTCTTGTAGCGGATGCGAGCTTCAACTGGAAGCCAGTGGAGAGAGCGGAGGAGCGGGGTGACGTGAGAGAACTTGGGAAGGTTGAACACCAGACGGGCTGCGGCGTTCTGGATGAGTTGTAGGGGTTTAATGGCACAGGCAGGGAGCCCAGCCAACAGCGAGTTGCAGTAATCCAGACGGGAGATGACAAGTGCCTGGATTAGGACCTGCACCGCTTCCTGTGTGAGGCAGGGTCGTACTCTGCGGATGTTGTAGAGCATGAACCTACAGGAACGGGCCACCGCCTTGATGTTAGTTGAGAACGACAGGGTGTTGTCCAGGATCACGCCAAGGTTCTTAGCGCTCTGGGAGGAGGACACGATGGAGTTGTCAACCGTGATGGCGACACCAGTGGTGAGAGCGCGTGGTGAGGAGACAGATTCTCGCCACGCCACCTGGTAGGAGCGACCTGTCAGGTAGGACGCAATCCAAGCATGGGCCGCGCCGGAGATGCCCAACTCGGAGAGGGTGGAGAGGAGGATCTGATGGTTCACAGTATCGAAGGCAGCCGATAGGTCTAGAAGGATGAGAGCAGAGGAGAGAGAGTTAGCTTTAGCAGTGCGGAGTGCCTCCGTGATACAGAGAAGAGCAGTCTCAGTTGAATGACTAGTCTTGAAACCTGACTGATTTGGATCAAGAAGGTCATTCTGAGAGAGATAGCGGGAGAGCTGGCCAAGGACGGCACGTTCAAGAGTTTTGGAGAGAAAAGAAAGAAGGGATACTGGTCTGTAGTTGTTGACATCGGAGGGATCGAGTGTAGGTTTTTTCAGAAGGGGTGCAACTCTCGCTCTCTTGAAGACGGGAGGGACATAGCCAGCGGTCAGGGATGAGTTGATGAGCGAGGTGAGGTAAGGGAGAAGGTCACCGGAAATGGTCTGGAGAAGAGAGGAGGGGATAGGGTCAAGCGGGCAGGTTGTCGGATCGGATGTCGTCGACCTTCTTTTCAAAATGGTTGACGAAGTCATCTGCAGAGAGGGAGGAGGGGGGGGTGGAGGAGGATTCAGGAGGGAGGAGAAGGTGGCAAAGAGCTTCCTAGGGTTAGAGGCAGATGCTTGGAATTTAGAGTGGTAGAAAGTGGCTTTAGCAGCAGAGACAGAGGAGGAAAATGTAGAGAGGAGGGAGTGAAAGGATGCCAGGTCCGCAGGGAGGCGAGTTTTCCTCATTTCCGCCTCGGCTGCCCGGAGCCCTGTTCTGTGAGCTCGCAATGAGTCGTCGAGCCACGGAGCGGGAGGGGAGGACCGAGCCGGCCTGGAGGATAGGGGACATAGAGAGTCAAAGGATGCAGAAAGGGAGGAGAGGAGGGTTGAGGAGGCAGAATCAGGAGATAGGTTGGAGAAGGTTTGAGCAGAGGGAAGAGATGATAGGATGGAAGAGGAGAGAGTAGCGGGGAGAGAGAGCGAAGGTTGGGACGGCGCGATACCATCCGAGTAGGGGCAGTGTGGGAAGTGTTGGATGAGAGCGAGAGGGAAAAGGATACAAGGTAGTGGTCGGAGACTTGGAGGGAGTTGCAATGAGGTTAGTGGAAGAACAGCATCTAGTAAAGATGAGGTCGAGCGTATTGCCTGCCTTGTGAGTAGGGGGAAGGTGAGAGGGTGAGGTCAAAAGAGGAGAGGAGTGGAAAGAAGGAGGCAGAGAGGAATGAGTCAAAGGTAGACGTGGGGAGGTTAAAGTCGCCCAGAACTGTGAGAGGTGAGCCGTCCTCAGGAAAGGAGCTTATCAAGGCATCAAGCTCATTGATGAACTCTCCGAGGGAACCTGGAGGGCGATAAATGATAAGGATGTTAAGCTTGAAAGGGCTGGTAACTGTGACAGCATGGAATTCAAAGGAGGTGATAGACAGATGGGTAAGGGGAGAAAGAGAGAATGACCACTTGGGAGAGATGAGGATACCGGTGCCACCACCCCGCTGACCAGAAGCTCTCGGGGTGTGCGAGAACATGTGGGCGGACGAAGAGAGAGCAGTAGGAGTAGCGGTGTTGTCTGTGGTGATCCATGTTTCCGTCAGTGCCAAGAAGTCGAGGGACTGGAGGGAGGCATAGGCTGAGATGAACTCTGCCTTGTTGGCCGCAGATCGGCAGTTCCAGAGGCTACCGGAGACCTGGAACTCCACGTGGGTCGTGCGCGCTGGGACCACCAGATTAGGTGGTGCACGCCACGCGGTGTGGAGCGTTTGTATGGTCTGTGCAGAGAGGAGAGAACAGGGATAGACAGACACATAGTTGACAGGCTAGAGAAGAGGCTACGCTAATGCAAAGGAGATTGAATGACAAGTGGACTACACGTCTCGAATGTTCAGAAAGTTAAGCTTACGTAGCAAGAATCTAATTGACTAAAATGATTAAAATGATACAGTACTGCTGAGGTAGGCTAGCTGGCAGTGGCTGCGTTGTTGACTTTGTAGGCTAGCTGGCAGTGGCTGCGTTGTTGACATTACACTAATCAAGTCGTTCCGTTGAGTGTAAAGTTTCTACAATGCTGCTATTCGGGGCTAGCTGGCTAGCTAGCAGTGTTGATTACGTTACGTTGCTAAAAGAACGACAATAGCTGGCTAGCTAACCTAGAAAATCGCTCTAGACTACACAATTATCTTTGAAACAAAGACGGCTATGTAGCTAGCTATGTAGCTAGCTACGATCAAACAAATCACACCGTTGGGACTGTAATGAAATGAAATGAAAATGTGATACTACCTGTGGAGCGAAGTGGAATGCGACCGGAATGCGAAAGTTCTATTCAGTAGACGTTGGCTAGCTGTTGGCTAGCTAGGAGTGACTCCTACGTTAAGGACGACAAATAGCTGGCTAGCTAACCTCGGTAAATTAAGATAATCACTCTAAGACTACACACTCTAAACTACACAATTATCTTGGATACGAAGACAGCAAAGACAACTATGTAGCTAGCTAACACTACACTAATCAAGTCGTTCAGTTGAGTGTGATAGTTACTACAGTGCTACGGTAGACGGTGAACGTTTGCTAGCTGGTTAGCTGCTGGGCAGATAGGAGGACGACGAAATACGATAATTACGCAATTATCACTCTAAGAATACACACTCTAAACTACACAATTATCTTGGATACGAAGACAGCAAAGACAACTATGTAGCTAGCTAACACTACATTAATCAAGTCGTTCAGTTGAGTGTGATAGTTACTACAGTGCTACGGTAGACGGTGAACATTTGCTAGCTGGCTAGCTGCTGGGCAGATAGGAGGACGACGAAATACGATAATTACGCAATTATCTTTGATACAAAGACGGCTATGTAGCTAGCTAAGAAGAAATTGCTAAGATTAGACAAATCAAACCGTTGTACTATAATGAAATGTAATGAAATGTAATGAAAAGTTATACAACCTGCAGACCGAAGCAGACCGAAGCGCGGACAAAGCGCGGACAAACAATTTAAAGGCAATGCTCCCAAATACTAATTGAGTGTATGTAAACTTTTGACCCACTGGGAATGTGATGAAAGAAATGAAAGCTGAAATAAATCATTCTCTCTGCTATTATTCTGACATTTCACATTCTTAAAATAAAGTGGTGCTCCTAACTGACCTAAAGCAGGGAATTTTTTCGGGGATTAAATGTCAGGAATTGTGAAAAACTGAGTTTAAATGTATTTGGCTAATGTGTATGTAAATTTCCAACTCCGACTGTAGCTAGCTAAACAATGAACCATAATTCCAACTCATAACGTTACTACCCTGCATGAATCTACAGGTAGCTAACCAACCAGGTTCAATGTAAGCTAGCTAACATTAGGCTATAAGTAGCAATGCAAATGGCTCTGAAATACGAATAATATTACTACACAGATCATACACGTAAAATTAGCTAGCCAGCCAGCTAACATTAGCTAGCTAGCTATCAGTGCACTTTAACTTGAAATGAAAATGACTTTGACAAAATTAGAAATGTGTAATATCTGAAAATGTAGCTTCTCCCTCTCTGTCACGGATGCCATGGTTGCCCTTAGTTTGAAGATGTATAAAACACCTGTTTCCAGAATAAAACTGCCTTCTGTGTGTTTTCTTTTCAACTCTGTCTGCATATTTGCAATGAAACGACAGAATTTTCTCCTTCTCCTTAGCTATCATACTCTAATTCCACTGATTTCAAAACTCGATTCTCCAGAAAGTGGAGAGCATCACTTATGCAGCTCTGTAGAGCATTCCTGCAGTCAGCATGCCGACTGAACGCTCCCTCAAAACCTGCAGTCAGCATGCCGACTGAATGCTCCCTCAAAACCTGCAGTCAGCATGCCGACTGAACGCTCCCTCAAAACCTACAGTCAGCATGCCGACTGAACGCTCCCTCAAAACCTGCAGTCAGCATGCCGACTGAACGCTCCCTCAAAACCTGCAGTCAGCATGCCGACTGAACGCTCCCTCAAAACCTGCAGTCAGCATGCCGACTGATCGCTCCCTCAAAACCTGCAGTCAGCATGCCGACTGATCGCTCCCTCAAAACCTGCAGTCAGCATGCCGACTGAACGCTCCCTCAAAACCTGCAGTCAGCATGCCGACTGAACGCTCCCTCAAAACCTGCAGTCAGCATGCCGACTGAATGCTCCCTCAAAACCTGCAGTCAGCATGCCGCCACCTGCAACGTCGTTTTAGAGAATTTGGCAGTAGCAACTGGCCTCACAACTGCAGACCACGTGTAACCACGCCAGCCCATGAGCTTGACATCTGTGGCATTGTGTTATTGTCCCCAGCACAAGGTGCACCTGTGTAATGATTATGCCATTTAAACAGGTTAGTAAAATGCCACACCTGTCAGCTGGATAGTAAAGGAGACATGCTCACTGACAGGGATGTAAACAAATATGTGCTCAACATTTGAGAGGAATAAGCTTTTTGTCCATATGGAACATTTCTGGGAACTTTTATTTCAGCTCATGAAACACTTTAAATGTTGCATTTATATTTTTTTATTTTTGTTCAGTATAGTTTTAGCCTCAAAACAGCCTATCCAGCACTAATTCCCAGCACATGTGGTGAGTAATGTCCCTGTGGCTCTGTTGTGTAGTGGTGATCCAGATGCAGATATTGGCCTGACTAGTGGAGAGAGAGGCAGCCTGAACTGAGCTGACCTTTTGAATTTCACAGAGGTTTTTGAGGACCAAATCTGTGTTGATAGTTCAAACTGTGCCATCTTCCATTTTGTGAGGGCCGTCATCTTCATATTTAGAGTAAGATGTGGAGTGTCATGTGAGGATTGTAGAGGGGTTTATAGAGATGTGATCTCTCTCGCTCTCCCTCTTTCTCCCCCCTTCTCTCTCTCCCCCCTCTCACTCCCTCTCTCTCACACTCTCTCTCTATGCGTGGCTGTGGACCCACACCCCTCCCCCAGAGGAGGCCATTTCCTGCCATGCCTCTGCTGAAATCAGATCCCAACCTTCTCTTACGCCTTGTTTTTCTTGGCACGGGTCGCACACAGACACTCATAGTTCTCTGAGGCTCCCGCAGGTTTCTTCCTCCTCTTTTTCTTCTCTGTCCACCTCTCGATCTCTCTCTCTCTCCACTCTTGACTTTCACATATGTTTGTTAGTAAAAGTCCTCGTCGTCTCACTCCCGAAAAACGATTTTCACTGTAGTGACTGATAGAGATGTGTGAGGTGTCTTCAGGAGACTCTCTCTGCAGTCAACCTCAGTGATGAGGGGAAGAATAATGCATCCATGGTTCTCCGGCCATTTTTGGCAGTTATTTGAGCCCCGCCAGTACATATTTGAATGACATTTAAACATCTCCAGATGCAATTTGAAAGAAGAAAAAAAAACAGCCAAACAAAGTGGCTCTGCTTAAGACTTGTTTGTTTACTTTTTGCATTGTTGCACTACAGGCTGGAAAATCATTCAGAATGTTTACAGGTTTGAGATGTGCTTTTTCTCGATTCATTATCATTCAGCATTATGAATGACCTTGTATCATAAGTCATATTCTAGTGAACAAGACGGTATTATTGTTATTTCATGTATTTGTTGTGCTGTAGTACCCTATACTACCCCCCTGGCTGTACTCAGCTGAGGTTGTGTGGGTTGCCAGCATATTGTTTCCCAGGACGGCTCTGTGGCTTGTGGGGACAGAGTCGTAAAGAGGTTTGAATGACAGAAGTGTGCAGTCTGGTCAGTCTGCGCATTGTAGTCTAGTGTTTACATGCCTCTGGTCCTCACACCACCGCCATAGCCCAGAGCAGTTAAACTGCTAGTTTGAGTAAGTGCTGTGAAAAGGTGCTCTGTCTCAAAGGCTATCAGTGACGAGGAACTCCTGAGGATGCGTGCTTTCCATGGATGAGCACACATCCCGTGTTTGTGTGTGGGGGGGCTGAGGGTTGGAACAGACTGAGCTCATCAGGGACTTTAAACAGTCCCACATTTCAGAAAGAAAACGGTAATGTTTCTCAGCAGTTTACTACTCTGTAAGAGAGTATGCAAGCAAAAGCCTGTTGACCACTTAAAGAAAGTACCTTATCCCCACACAGCAAAGACATTAAATCAGGGATCTAAGTCATGATTTAGAATTTGGTTATCTGAGGCTATGTACTTTCACTCCTCTTACCTACATCAGAGCTCAAATCAAACCCATATGACTATCTACTAGGCTCTGTAAGTTACTGAATCGAAGAATGACCCTGCTATTAGCTTTCCATCTCCTCCTCATTGAATGTTTTCCATTGAAGTACAGGCCATACCCCGGAGAGAGAATCGGGGAAGGGAGGAGGGAGGGAGCGAAGTAACTGAGATGTTGATGCCCAATGTTGCGTCACGTGGTCTACACAGACCCATGATTGAGTTATCACACAATTACTGCTGTTTAATTATTATATAAATAGACAGGTATTGTAAAAGACCCATTATAGATCAACCACAGTGCCTTCCATCCCATCCCACTCCAACCAGCAACAGGGTGTGCCATCGCTCATGATGCCAGGATATGTACACTACCAATGAATCGATTACATGTCCATGTACTGTACTGCCTCATCTATCCCATAATGTGATGGCAGTCGTTCAAAACTAGCAAAGATCTTTGAACATGGTGGTGTTGTTGGTGGTGTTGTTTTCCCAGTATTCCCATGACTAGTAATTAGAGGCGTATGAGGTGAAGGGGTGTGGTGAGGGGGCGAGGCAGGGGTTTTAGATGAGACCTGAGCTGCCCACCACTGAGGGCCCAGTGCTTGTGTCTGTAGCCGGGGCCAAATTAAATTCTTCTGCATCTCCTCCTCACTGTCGTGATGTGTTGTGTTGTGTTGTGCAAGACCAGGTCTCCTCTGCAGACACACTCACACACACACACAATTGTGTATTACTATAGTTGTGAGGACTTTTTGGCGACCAAGAATTGATTCCCATTCAAAATCCTATTTTCCATAAACCCTAAACCTAATCCCTACCTTATAACCCCAAACCTCTAACCTTAATTCTAACCCTAAACCTAAAATAGCCTTTTTCCATTTTATGACCAGTCAACAGTCCTCAGTTGTCTGAATTCTCCTTGGTTTACTATTCTTGTGAGGACTTCTGGTCCTCACAAGTATAGTAAAACAAACAAATACATACAAACTGAGAAGCAGCAAGGTTAGATCAAAGCCAAAACATGGAAATTGCTTACATGAGAGGCGGCATCCCGACTTCATTCGTGCTTATCTGGCCTGTATAATAAGGCACAATTATAGAATAGATAAGACGACATGGACAACAAGCTAGCAAGAAAGGAAGTGAGTAATAGCTTGTGAACATATGTTGGCCTGTAATCGTTGGTGCAGAAGGCAGAGTATCTCCAAGACATGAATAAAGAATATTATATATATCCCCGCTCTGCAGATTTTGCTGCGAAGAAACAGAATCATTAGATAATTTGTTTTGGTACTGTCCATATGTAGCTAGTTTTTTGGTCGCAGGTTCAGGAATGGCTGAAGAATTGCAACATTTACCCAGAGTTAATTCTGCAACTAGCACTGCTGGGTGATCTGAAAAGTCATAGTCAATCGATCAATAAAATAATAATACTCTTAGCAAAAAATGTTATCTTTAATTTACAATATGTAGAAACTATGAGAATAGAAAAGTTTTTAAAAAATTGGATGGTGTTTTGAGATTGGTGGGGTTGAGGTTAGCTGAAGGATGGGACTAAAAACAAGCAAAATATATATATACACTACCGTTCAAAAGTTTGGGGTCACTTAGAAATGTCCTTGTTTTTGAAAGAAAAGCACATTTTTGGTCCATTAAAATAACATCAAATTGATCAGAAATACAGTGTAGACATTGTTATTGTTGTAAATGACTATTGTAGCTGGAAATGGCAGATTTTTTATGGAATGTCTACATAGGCATACAGAGGCGCTTTATCAGCAACCCATCAGTCCTGTGTTCCAATGGAACGTTGTGCTAATCCAAGTTTATCATTTTAAAAGGCTAATCGATCATTAGAAAACCCTTTTGCAATTATGTTAGCGCAGCTGAAAACTGTTGTTCTGATTAAAGAAGCAATAAACTGGCATTCTTTAGACTATCTTGAGCATCAGCATTTGTGGGTTCGATTACAGGCTCAAAATGGCCAGAAACAAAGAACTTTCTTCTGAAACTCATCAGTCTATTCTTGTTCTGAGAAATGAAGGCTATTCCATCCGAAAAATTGCCAAGAAACTGTAGATCTCGTACAACGCTGTGTTCTACTCCCTTCACAGAACAGTGCAGACTGTCTCTAACCAGAATAGAAAGAGGAGTGGGAAGCCCTGGTGCACAACTGAGCAAGAGGACAAGTACATTAGAGTGTGTAGTTTGAAAAACAGATGCCTCACAAGTCTTCAGCTGGCAGCCTCATTGAATAGTACCCCCAAAACACCAGTCTCGGCGTCAACAGTGAAGAGGCGACTCCGGGATGCTGGCCTTCTAGGCAGAGTTCCTCTGTCCAGTGTCGGTGTTCTTTTGTCCATCTTAATCTCTTCTTTTTATTGGCCAGTCTGAGATATGGCTTTTTCTTTGCAACTCTGCCTAGAAGGTCAGCATCCTGGAGTCGCCTCTTCACTGTTGACCTTGAGACTGGTGTTTTGCTCGTCCAACATCTCATTCCAAAATCATGGGCATTAATATGGAGTTGGTCCTCCCTTTGCTGCTATAACAGCTTCCACTTTTCTGGGAAGGCTTTCCATTAGATGTTGAAACATTGCTGCGGGGACTTTCTTACATTCAGCCAAAAGAGCATTAGTGAGGTCGGGCACTGATGTTGGGCGATTAGGCCTGGCTCGTAGTCGGCATTCCAATTCATCCCAAAGGTGTTCGATGGGGTTGAGGCCAGGGCTCTGTGCAGGCCAGTCAAGTTCTTCCGCACCGATCTCGACAAAAAAAAACATTTCTGTATGGACCTCGCTTTGTGCAGAGGGGCATTGTCATGCTGAAACAGGAAAGGGCCTTCCCTAAACTGTTGCCACGAAGTTGGAAGCACAGAATCGTCTAGAATGTCATTGTATGCTACAGCCCCAGACCATTATTCCTCCTTCACCAAACTATACAGTTGCCGCACATTTGTCCGTCAGACTGCCAGATGGGCAAAGCATGATTCATCACTCCAGAGAATGGTTTCCACTGCTCCAGAGTCCATTGACGGCGAGCTTTACACCACTCCAGACGACGCTTGGCATTGCACATGGTGTTCTTAGGCTTGTGTGCGGCTGCTCGGCCATGGAAACTCATTCCATGAAGATCCCGTTATTGTGCTGACGTAGTTTGGAACTCGGTGGTGAGAGTTGCAATCGAGGACAGACTTCATGTCTGTAACAGAGATGCCTATGTAGTGAATTGTGCATAGGTCTATCAAATGTGTGACTGTCTGAAGAGTCACTATGACAGCTCAGAGGCACACGCTATTTTATAGGTTTATAGACCCCTAAGGCAATATGTGCAAGTTGGTGGCAAAACAAGGGAGAGTTCTTATAGATCACCAGCAAAAAATGCCTCTATGTTGATTCTGAGTGCATTTCACACTACTTTTGGATTATAATTGGATTTTAATGTTTGTATGGATGTCCTGCTTAATATAATGTTTGTGTCATCATTGCAAATCAATTGCATTATTCTTAAAAATCACTTCAACTTCAACCAGTAAAATGGCACTTTTTAGTTAGTTTTTGCTACAGCCTATATCAATGAGCGTTAGCATTCTAGCAAACAACTGCTCCATCCAAAATAGTTATTTTGCAAAGAAAACAACCAAATATAATCTTAGTGACTCAAAATATTATTGTAAGCGTGTGAGAACCCCAAAAAGTTATTTTGTTTAGAAGTAACAAAAACATCACTTTCTTACTGCCGTCAAGAGTGTTGTTTAATGTAAAAGGGCCTATCATGTAGGGGTTTCCTGTAGGGTTTATTAACTGCATTCTTACTGCCGTCAAGAGTGTTGTTTAATGTAAAAGGGCCTATCATGTAGGGGTTTCCTGTAGGGTTTATTAACTGCATTCTTACTGCCGTCAAGAGTGTTGTTTAATGTAAAAGGGCCTATCATGTAGGGGTTTCCTGTAGGGTTTATTAACTGCATTCTTACTGCCGCATTCTTAAGAGTGTTGTTTAATGTAAAAGGGCCTATCATGTAGGGGTTTCCTGTAGGGTTTATTAACTGCATTCTTACTGCCGTCAAGAGTGTTGTTTAATGTAAAAGGGCCTATCATGTAGGGGTTTCCTGTAGGGTTTATTAACTGCATTCTTACTGCCGTCAAGAGTGTTGTTTAATGTAAAAGGGCCTATCATGTAGGGGTTTCCTGTAGGGTTTATTAACTGCATTCGGGTCGTGTGTGCTGAGAGGCAGTGTTGATTATGCGTCTGCTTTGAATTTATGTTGACTTTGTGTGAAGTAAATACGCTAAGCTAAAGGCTTCCATGCGTCAACCTGTTTGGATAATGCATTTTTTCTGCTAATCTGCTGCTGCGCATGTTGTGGATTTTGTGGATTTGCATAAGTGCGACATTGGGGAATTCTTGATTTATTGTATTTTCTATTTTTTGTCGGGAAATGTGAAGGGTTCCCGGGACAGTCCCGGGATCCCAGTTACCAAGGTTAATCCCTACTGTGGACAGATGAGTCTCACCAGCCTGAGGCCTGCCTCATTCCAGCCACTGATCATCATCCTGGGCAGTCAAGGCTGGGTCATGCCTTTGGTATGTTCACTCATGTCTCTTCCTCCTTCCCTCTCTTCCTCCCTCCCTCCCTCCTTCCCAACTTCTACCCCATCTTTCCTCTCCTCCCACTCCACTTAAATGGACGTGTGGGGTAGAGCTGTTATCAGAAGAGGAGATTTATATACTAGAACGCCTACAACAGGTTTGTAATCAAATAGCTTGTTGATTGAAAGCTAAAGTAATCCTTATCCTTATCTGACATGTACACCGTTCACCTTATGTAAATCAAACGTTGGCTTGGACAGTGTGTATTTTCACCCAAGTCATTAAAAGGTTGTTGGTTATCAGTGTTCTCTGTCACTAAAGAGTCTGAGGGACAGCTTCAGTCTACTGCCATGCTTATGTGTGTCATATTCCGATAACAGGATACACACACGCGCAAAGACACACACTCACTCACTCACATCTGCAGACATGACCTCACCCCCAGTCCACTGCTGATTTTCAGAAGATATTGTTCCTGAGATGCTCTCTCCTATAAGCTGCCTTGATGGTCCTTGATGTTGATAGGAGCTCTGGGGTCAATTCAAATCCTCACCCATCACTCTCACTATTCTGTTGATAATGTCCAGCTGTCTAACCAACTCAATGAAAGAACCAGAACTAGTTCAACTCTCGGGCTGGGAATTGCCAGGGACCTCACGATACGATACGACGATACTAAGTTGCCGATTCTCACCATTCTATATGTATTGCCATTCCATACTGTGATTTTATTGCGATTTGATGTTCTAAACGTATTGCTCAGCATGTCTGCTGCGGAGGGACAAGAGAGTTTTGATCAGTCATGGAAATAAAAGTTCTGAAAACAAATAGGAGAACAAGCAATGAAGGAAAAATACTGGAGTTTTGGTGCAGGTACAGCCAACGAGCTCAAAAATAATATTGCGATATTGTCAAAACGATACGATATATCGGCAAAAATAATATCCCGATATGTAACTGTATTGATTTCTTTCCCCCATCACTATTGAACTATAGAACTCGTTTAGTAACTGTAGAACTTCTGTAGCTCATCCACATGAGAAAGGGAGCGGTATAATTGACATGGATAGGAAGAGGAGAAACACACGGTCTAATATAGGGAAGAGCCCCAATGGTATAATAGCATGTATTCCAGTCATGTGAAAATGGTATATGTCTCTGTCTGGTGTTAGAATGTATGCCTGTGTGTGGGAGGAGGATGAGCAGCCTGTAGATAAGAGTGAACTGGAGGAGAATCTGCTGCCTGTCAGGCTGCCTGGCCAGCTGAGACCAGCACAGAGACCGGCTAGGGGAGCACCCATCAACCACACTCAGCACCAAATAAGGCCAAAAGCTCACCCTCTCACCGCCGGCCTCACCGTTCTAAATAATGAACCCAATCTACAGGCTGTCCTGGCACACTCCAAATACTGTACATGCCTCACTGTCAAATAATGTGCAAAGTTTTAACATATTCCTCCCTCTCTCTTATTGCTCTCCTTCTCCCCCAGGTAAGAAAGACTGCCCTCTCTTAAAGCCTTTGTGATCTGCCATGTAAGTAGAATGTCAGTGTGGATTCCCCATCCTCTTTTAGAATGTCACTGTGTGGATTCCCCATCCTCTTTTAGACTGTCACTGTGTGGATTCCCCATCCTCTTTTAGAATGTCACTGTGTGGATTCCCCATCCTCTTTTAGAATGTCTCTGTGTGGATTCCCCATCCTCTTTAAGAATGTCACTGTGTGGATTCCCCATCCTCTTTTAGATTGTCACTGTGTGGATTCCCCATCCTCTTTAAGAATGTCTCTGTGTGGATTCCCCATCCTCTTTTAGAATGTCACTGTGTGGATTCCCCATCCTCTTTTAGAATGTCACTGTGTGGATTGCCCATCCTTTTCTAGAATGTCACTGTGTGGATTCCCCATCCTCTTTTAGAATGTCACTGTGTGGATTCCCCATCCTCTTTTAGAATGTCACTGTGTGGATTGCCCATCCTCTTTTAGAATGTCACTGTGTGGATTCCCCATCCTCTTTTAGAATGTCACTGTGTGGATTCCCCATCCTCTTTTAGAATGTCACTGTGTGGATTCCCCATCCTCTTTTAGAATGTCTCTGTGTGGATTCCCCATCCTCTTTAAGAATGTCACTGTGTGGATTCCCCATCCTCTTTTAGATTGTCACTGTGTGGATTCCCCATCCTCTTTAAGAATGTCTCTGTGTGGATTCCCCATCCTCTTTTAGAATGTCACTGTGTGGATTCCCCATCCTCTTTTAGAATGTCACTGTGTGGATTGCCCATCCTTTTCTAGAATGTCACTGTGTGGATTTCCCATCCTCTTTTAGAATGTCACTGTGTGGATTCCCCATCCTCTTTCAGAATGTCACTGTGTGGATTCCCCATCCTCTTTAAGATTGTCACTGTGTGGATTCCCCATCCTCTTTTAGAATGTCACTGTGTGGATTCCCCATCCTCTTTTAGAATGTCACTGTGTGGATTCCCCATCCTCTTTTAGAATGTCACTGTGTGGATTCCCCATCCTCTTTTAGAATGGCACTGTGTGGATTCCCCATCCTCTTTTAGAATGGCACTGTGTGGATTCCCCATCCTCTTTTAGAATGGCACTGTGTGGATTCCCCATCCTCTTTTAGAATGTCACTGTGTGGATTCCCCATCCTCTTTAAGATTGTCACTGTGTGGATTCCCCATCCTCTTTTAGAATGTCACTGTGTGGATTCCCCATCCTCTTTTAGAATGTCACTGTGTGGATTCCCCATCCTCTTTTAGAATGTCAGTGTGGATTCCCCATCCTCTTTTAGAATGTCACTGTGTGGATTCCCCATCCTCTTTTAGACTGTCACTGTGTGGATTCCCCATCCTCTTTTAGAATGTCACTGTGTGGATTCCCCATCCTCTTTTAGAATGTCACTGTGTGGATTCCCCATCCTCTTTTAGAATGTCACTGTGTGGATTCCCCATCCTCTTTTAGAATGTCTCTGTGTGGATTCCCCATCCTCTTTAAGAATGTCACTGTGTGGATTCCCCATCCTCTTTTAGATTGTCACTGTGTGGATTCCCCATCCTCTTTAAGAATATAACTGTGTGGATTCCCCATCCTCTTTTAGATTGTCACTGTGTGGATTCCCCATCCTCTTTTAGAATATAACTGTGGATTCCCCATCCTTTTTTAGAATGTCACTGTGTGGATTCCCCATCCTCTTTTAGAATGTCACTGTGTGGATTCCCCATCCTCTTTTAGAATGTCACTGTGTGGTTTCCCCATCCTTTTTTAGAATGTCACTGTGTGGATTCCCCATCCTCTTTTAGACTGTCACTGTGTGGATTCCCCATCCTCTTTTAGAATGGCACTGTGTGGATTCCCCATCCTCTTTTAGAATGGCACTGTGTGGATTCCCCATCCTCTTTTCCGTGCAGGTACTGTATGTGTGTGATGTCCTTTTTGGATACATGTTGTTTTGACAGCCGTTTGAGTCGGGCTGCTTTAAAACACTGTGTGAATTGCTAGCGGTGAGCTCTCATTCCCCCACCACTCTACCATGGAGCAATCCCGTGTGTCAGTCGATCCATGCCCCTGATTACTGGCACAAGCTGGTATCTCCTCTCTCCTAGCCATTGTGCTGCCATGACGAAAGGAACCATTTACTGCCAACAATTTAGCAGGAGCCATATTGGCTTAGTGATAATAGAGACTTAACCTGTTTTAACTACACCTTTGCATAATTCTGGCTAAAGAGTAACATCCAGTGTGTCTGTAATTACTACCAGGCCAATAGCACCAGAGTAAACAGGCTGGCTGGCTGGCTGGGGAAAGCTCCAATCCTGCTGCGAGGGATACTTTGGTCTTCAGGGGGAGGGAGAAAGGGAGGTAAATGTGGGTCTCCTCTGAGGAGAGAGAGGACTTCAAAAGAAAGGATTGAGTCCGGGCCATAATGGCAGTGTTTGGGGTGAAAGCAGAAGCCGTGTCGATCAGAGGGGCCCGGGGCCACTAGGTCACTGGGAGGAGTGGGCTTGGACAGGCAGATCACTCAACCACACAGACTGATGCTCCCCCCCGCCTGCTTATGTAAGGCAGCCTCTTCCTCGGAGTGTGGAGAAAGACGAGGTTGGGGAGCTGGTGATAGGCGAGCGCTTTCTGTTCCAGGACTGGCAAAGGAAGAAAGCATTACCTCCATCACAATAGAGACGAGACCCCAGTTGGGCTGAGGGACCGGCGGTACAGCACTGCGATCCCAGAGTGCACCTCTGATTTGCCGCTACTTTATTTACCAGTAAAAGCCAGGGAGTCTTGGTGTTAACTGAGTCAGGCGATTCTATCTTTGCTCTGGTTGTTTTGGTTGACGTCAACAGTGTTCCACCACACGTTAGCTTTGCTGTTACCGAATGTCCTGACATGAAACAGATGAGTCACTCAGATGGGGAGAGAGACCATGGTTGGAGGGTATATTTAGGCCGGAGTATTAAACAGTGTGTCTGATCTGGGTTCTTTATAGGGGCCGGCCAGACATCCAACAGTTCTGGGCAGTAGCACACATCATGGAGTAGAGCCTCACTTTTTGCTCCAGAACTTCATACACTTTGCCCAGACCACACATCCTGTAATTGGTTTGCATATATGTTTGCTCTCTATCTCTCTCGCTCTCTCTCGCGCGTTCTCTCTCTCGCGCTCTCTCTTTCGCTCTCGCGCTCTCTCTCTCTCGAGCTGTCTCTCGCTCTCACTCTCTCTCTCTCTCTCTCTCTCTCTCTCGCGCTCTCTCTCTCTCTCTCTCTCTTGCTCTCTCTCGCTCTCGCTCACTCTCTCGCTCTCTCTCTCTCTCTCTCTCTCTCTCTCTCTCTCTCTCTCTCTCTCTCTCTCTCTCTCTCGCGCTCTTTTCATACAGAACCAGGGAGATCATATTCATCTTCACTGGCCTGTTACCTGAACACCCAATTTCATCAATATACAGCAGAGCAGAATCCTACAGCTGAGACCCCTCTAGTATTTATAAACATCTCAGATCATACTGTAATATGCCAAATATTATAAAATATTATTTGTTAAACTAAATATTCTCTAATTAGTATTTTTCTGCTAGGTCGACATAAGCAACATTTGCAGAGTGTCTCCTAACCTAATTGTGTTTATGCAGACCTGGCTAGGCTGCCAGTGCAGGGGCTTCTGGGTAGGAGGAGGGCTTGAGGCTACGGAGCCCACTGGCTGCCATGTTAAAACCATCTGTGGTAGTGTGTGGCTGTAGCCTGGCTGGGACTGGGTCAGGTCTTATAAATATAGGTCCTGTCTGTGCTTGTTTGCTCTGGGGGAAATGGGTGATGGGTGAGGTCGTATTGAAGGAAAACTCCACCCCAAAACTTTCTATTGGTATTTGTTTCATTAGTCCTTTGTTGATATTGTCCCAAAATGTTTGCATGTCAGCAAACAAGTTATCAAGATATCTAACTTTCAAAATACAGGAATACAGCAGGTATGGTGCATTTTGCATCATATGATGCTGCGTTTTGAATCATATGATGCAAAATGCATCATACCGGCTGTATTTCTGTCTTGATAACTTGTTTGCTGACATGCAAACATTTTGTGATTATATCAACAATGGACTAATGAAACAAATACCTTTGTTTTCCTTAAATACGACCTTAAATACGACCTCACCCATCACCCATTTTCCCCAGAACAAACAAGCATTCCTCTGGAATTACATGGATTTCTGCATAAATTGGTCATAAAATGTGATCTGATCTTCATCTAAATCACAGTAAAAGACAATCAAAGGGTGCTTAAATTAATAACACACCAATTATTATATGTTTCATGTCTATATTGAATACATTATTTAAACATTCACACTGTAGTTTGGAAAAAGTATGTGAACCCCTAGGCTAATGACTTCTCCAAAAGCTAACTGGAGTCAGGAGTCAGCTAACCTGGAGTCTAATCAATCAGACAAAATTGGAGATGTTGGTTAGAGCTGCCCTGCCCTATAAAAAACAATCACAACATTTGAGTTTGCTATTCACAAAAAGCATTTCCTGATGTGAACCATGCCTCAAACAAAGGAGATCTCAAAAAACAAAAATGATGAATTGTTGACTTGCATAAAGCCGGAAAGGGTTACAAAAGTATCTCTAAAAGCCTTGAAGTTCATCAGTCCACGGTAAGACAAATTGTCTATAAATGGAGAAAGTTCAGCACTGTTGCTACTCTCACTAGGAGTGGTCGTCCTGAAAAGATGACTGCAAGAGCACAGCGCAGAATGCTCAATGAGGTTAAGAAGGATACAGGAGTGTCTGCGCAGTACACGTTGACCGGGTCGCTAGGTGTACGGTGTTTCCTCTGACACATTGGTGCGGCTGGCTTCCGGGTTGGATCTGCGTTGTGTCATGAATCAGTGCGGTTGGGTTGTGTTTCGGAGGACGCATGGCTCTCGACCGAGTCCGTACGGGAGTTGCAGCGATGAGACAAAACAGTAACTACTACCAATTAGGGAGAAAATAGAAAAAAAAAAAGAAAATAGAAAAAGAATGGTGTTCATTGGAGGACACTACAGAAGAAGCCACTGCTGTCCAAAAAAAACATTGCTGCACGTTTGAAGTTCACAAAAGAGCACCTGGATGTTCCACAGCGCTACTGGCAAAATATTCTGTGGACAGATTAAAGTTGAGTTGTTTGGAAGGAAAACACAACACTATGTGTGGAGAAAAAAAGGCACACCAACATCAAAACCTCATCCCAAGTATAAAGCATGATGGTTTGGTGCTGCTTTTCTGCCTCAAGGCCTGGACAGCAAATTAATTCCCATGTTTATTAAGACATTTTGCAGGAGAATGTAAGGCTATCTGTCCGCCAATTGAAGCTCAACAGAAGTTGGGTGATGCAACAGGACAACGACCCAAAACAAAGAATGAAATCAACAACAAAATGGCTTCAACAGAGGAAAATACGCCTTCTGAAGTGGCCCAGTCAGAGACCTGACCTCAACTCGAATGAGATGCAAGAATATTGTTGAACTGAAACAATTTTGTAAAGAGGAATGGTCCAAAATTCTTCCTGACCGTTGTGCAGGTCTGATCCACAACTACTGAAAACGTTTGGTTGGGCTATTGCTGCCCAAGGAGGGTCAACCAGTTATTAAATCTAAGAGTTCAGATACTTTTTCCACCCTGCACTGTGAATGTTTACACTCTGTGTTCAATAAAGACATGAACATGTATAATAGTTAGTGAGTTATTAGTTTAAGCAGACTGTGTTTGTCTATTGTTGTGACTTAGATGAAGATCAGATCAAATTTTAGGACCAATTTATGCAGAAATCCAGGTAATTCCAAAGGGTTCACATATTTTTTCTTGCCACTGTACATTTATAAGACCTGACCCAATCCCAGCCAGGCTACAGCCACACTACCACAGTTTGTTTTAACATGGCAGCCAGCGGGCTCCGTAGCATCAAGCAACCTCCACCCCCCCCCTCACCAATGCCATCTGCTGCCATCATGGGCACAGTTTATCCTGAGAAAACCTCCCTCTTTTACCACTCTCTATATCTCTGTATCCCTCTATCTCTTTCTCTTTCTTTGAATCCCTCAATCATCATCCAGTAGCAGCACAGACGGCCAGGCTGGGGGTGAAAGGGATGATCAGCTGAGTTGATGAGGGGTTAGGGTTAGTCAGGGCAACACAGATTACAGCAACTCCCACTGTTGATGAGTAAGGTCCCGTTGATGGAGGGAACACAGGGAGTTGAGCCCTGGCTGTCCAAGCACTAGATTCTGGATGGGATAGCAAGTGATGGACAAGGAGTATTTTAAGATTCACTGACAGTACTGTCAATTGGTTCTTCCTCCTCACATTTGACTGCTCCATTGAAAATGAAATAGCTGGTGAAGCTACTAGGACAGCCAAAATGGAATAGAAAGAAGGGTTTAATTTATTTTGAATATAATGATTTTACATTTATGATGGGTTATTTTTAAGCATTGACAACTGAAAGAAGTGCCCCAACACAAAGCAGTAGTGAAAGAAATAGCTAGCTAAGCCAGCAGTTTCTGTGCTGTAGCTGGTCCATTAATAACTCTACTGCCACAGCTGGAGGAAATAAATCCTCTCCAGAACATTCTCTATCCCCCCCTGAGACTACCCTGTGACTCATACCAGTTGGCATTAGTTTTACAGAAGGTTGGGATTGAAAACAACTGGCTTTGCCCTATATAAGAAAGCGGGAAGCCGCTTGAAATCAGATGGGAGTTGCATTAAAAGATAAGAAGAAGGGATAGGGAAGAGGATGGAAGGGTTACAGGAGAGTATAGAAGAGGACAGGGAAGAGAAAAGCAGTAGAGAGGAGGGTAAGGACAGTATAAAGTGGGGGTGGGTTGGTGAGACTCATACTGCCAAAAGTTTTGAGAATGACACAAATATTCATTTTCAAAAACTCTGCTGCCTCAGTTTGTATGATGGCAATTTGCATATACTCCAGAATGTTATGAAGAGTGAGCAGATGAATTACAATTAATTGCAAAGTCCCTCTTTGCAATGCAAACGAACTGAATCCCCCAAAAACATTTCCACCTCATTTCAGCCCTGTCACAAAAGTACCAGCTGACATCACGTCAGTGATTCTCTCGTTAACACAGATGTGAGTGTTGACGAGGACAAGGCTGGAGATCACTCTGTCATGCTGATTGAGTTTGAAATAACAGATTGGAAGCTTCAAAAGGAGGGTGGTGCTTGGAATCATTGTTCTTCCTCTGTCAACCATGGTTACCTGCAAGGAAACACGCGCCGCCATCATTGCTTTGCACAAAAAAAGGCTGCGGGATCGGGGCACCACCAGCACAGAGCTTGCTCAGGAATGGCAGCAGGCAGGTGTGAGTGCATCTGCACGCACAGTGAGGCAAATACTTTTTGAGGATGGCCTGGTGTCAAGAAGGGCAGCAAAGAAGCCACTTCTCTCCAGGAAAAACATCAGGGACAGACTGATATTCTGCAAAAGGTACAGGGATTGGACTCCTGAGGACTGGGGTAAAGTCATTTTCTCTGATGAATCCCCTTACCGATTGTTTGGGGCATCCGGAAAAAAGCTTGTCAAGAGAAGACGAGGTGAGCGCTACCATCAGTCCTGTGTCATGCGAACAGTAAAGCATCCTGAGACCATTCATGTGTGGGGTTGCTTCTCAGCCAAAGGAGTGGGCTCACTCACAATTTTGCCTAAGAACACAGCCATGAATAAAGAATGGTACCAACACATCCTCCGAGAACAACTTCTCCCAACCATCCAGGAACAGTTTGGTGACGAACAATGCATTTTCCGGCATGATGGTGCACCTTGTCATAAGGCAAAAGTGATAACTAAGTTGCCAGGGAACATAACATCGATATTTTGGGTCCATGGCAAGGAAACTCCCCAGACCTTGATCCCATTGAGTACTTGTGGTCAATCCTCAAGAGGCGGGTGGACAAACAAAACCCCACAAATTCTGACAAACTCCAAGCATTGATTATGCAAGAATGGGCTGCCATCAGTCAGGATGTGGCCCAGAAGTTAATTGACAGCATGCCAGGGCGGATTGAGGAGGTCTTGAAAAGAAGGGTCAACACTGCAATTATTGACTCTTTGCATCAACTTCATGTAATTGTCAATAAAAGCCTTGAAATGCATGTAATTATACTTCAGTTTTCCATAGTAACATCTGACAAAAAATATCTGAAGACTGATGACTGAAGGCTGAAGCAGCAAACTTTGTGGAAATTAATATTTGTGTCATTCTCAAAGCTTTTGGCCACGAATATATAGGTTTTGAGCCTGCCTGTAGTTACGTTGTGTTTGCATGTGCTTGTGTAATGCCGCAGCCTGCCTGCCTGTAGTTACGTTGTGTTTGCATGTGCTTGTGTAATGCCGCAGTCTGCTTGTTTGTGCCATGTCAGATATTTCTATCAGTGACAGTCTGCTCAGTTTCCAAGACAAGCCTCCAACCTCGGCATGGACTTTACCTTTCTATCTCTGGCTATTACCTCTCTCCTGCTGCTTGCTTTATCTCGCTCTGTTTTTTCCTGCTTCAGGTTTCTTTTCAATTACATTTGCGTTTCATCACTTTGCAGTTCAGATGTTTTTCTCTCGCCCCAGGTCCTTAGCTTGTTCTTTCAACATCCACACGTGAAACCAGATTCTCTGTGGGGGTGTATTATGGTTTTCGACACTGTTTCATTTAAATCCTTAAATCCTTTTTTAATGTCTGAGCGTTTCAGGGACAACTATTTCTGACATTTTCTCCATGCAAGGTTATCCCTCTTAGTAAAAAAAAAACCTCTGCTCTCTTCTGTTAGTCTGTATAACACAGAACCCTGGCCCTCCCCCTCTATGCACCTCCACCTTCCCCAGCCTGGGCACATTGACATAAAGTCTAGTCAACTTTTTTCTAAAGGCAGAAATAATCTGATTAGTTTAGGGCAGAACAAATCCGATTGGTTTCTAAAAGGTCAATGGGAGGAGTTTAACAGATTACACAATTTTTGGAAACATGGCAGAGGTTTGATAATCTTGTAAATAAAATTAGACTTACAAGTTTAAATGTTTTGAAGTCATTATTGTGTTACAGTAGTTAGACAAATGTGACAATATCTCTACAATCGGAAGCAAAGAGTAAAATGTAGCAAGCTAGCGGCAACATGCTAAGCTAATCAGCAAGCTACCTAAGCATTTATCAACCAATTAGCTACTCACGTTGAATGAATAAATAGAACAGATTAGAAGAGGGAGGAGAGTAGAGGGGGAGGGGATGGAGGAGAGGAGGGGAATGCCTTTTATTCAGCCTGACTGATCTTACTTCAAAGGTGGCCGAGGCAGCACCAGGTATCATTTCTTTCATTACCAGGAGTTTTGTGCTAATCTGTGAGGACACACCTGACAGCCTCTCAGATCGGGGAGTAAATGCTGTGTAATCTGTGTATAAAGGAGGCTTAATCCCTGGCTTTGGGGTCACATACTCTACTCCTGCACCGCTACCTGGTCCAGGATCAGCTCCGGAGCTTGTTAATTTGTTAATCAGAGCCAGGTTGGAGCCAGGGCCATGTGTGGATCGGAGTAAGAGCAGGGTCAGGAGCTGGCATCCTGACTACCACACACCGAGGGAGTAAGAGCAGGGTCAGGGGCTGGCATCCTGACTACCACACACCGAGGGAGTAAGAGGAGGGTCAGGAGCTGGCATCCTGACTACCACACACCGAGGGAGTAAGAGCAGGGTTAGGGGCTGGCATCCTGACTACCACACACCGAGGGAGTAAGAGCAGGGTCAGGGGCTGGCATCCTGACTACCACACACTGAGGGAGTAAGAGCAGGGTCAGGAGCTGGCATCCTGACTACCACACACCGAGGGAGTAAGAGCAGGGTCAGGGGCTGGCATCCTGACTACCACACACCGAGGGAGTAAGAGCAGGGTCAGGAGCTGGCATCCTGACTACCACACACCGAGGGAGTAAGAGCAGGGTCAGGAGCTGGCATCCTGACTACCACACACCGAGGGAGTAAGAGCAGGGTCAGGAGCTGGCATCCTGACTACCACACACCGAGGGAGTAAGAGCAGGGTCAGGGGCTGGCATCCTGACTACCACACACCGAGGGAGTAAGAGCAGGGTCAGGAGCTGGCATCCTGACTACCACACACAGAGGGAGTAAGAGCAGGGTCACGGGCTGGCATCCTGACTACCACACACCGAGGGAGTAAGAGCAGGGTCAGGAGCTGGCATCCTGACTACCACACACCGAGGGAGTAAGAGCAGGGTCAGGAGCTGGCATCCTGACTACCACACACCGAGGGAGGAAGAGCAGTGTCAGGAGCTGGCATCCTGACTACCACACACCGAGGGAGTAAGAGCAGGGTCAGGGGCTGGCATCCTGACTACCACACACCGAGGGAGTAAGAGCAGGGTCAGGAGCTGGTATCCTGACTACCACACACCGAGGGAGTAAGAGCAGGGTCAGGGGCTGGCATCCTGACTACCACACACCGAGGGAGTAAGAGCAGGGTCAGGGGCTGGCATCCTGACTACCCCACACCGAGGGAGTAAGAGCAGGGTCAGGGGCTGGCATCCTGACTACCACACACCGAGGGAGTAAGAGCAGGGTCAGGAGCTGGCATCCTGACTACCACACACAGAGGGAGGAATAGCAGGGTCAGGAGCTGACATCCTGACTACCACCCACAGAAGGAGGAAGAGCAGGGTCAGGGGCTGATATCCTGACTACCACACACAGAGGGAGGAAGAGCAGGGTCAGGGGCTGGCATCCTGACTACCACACAGAGGGAGGAAGAGCAGGGTCAGGGGCTGGCATCCTGACTACCACACACAGAGGGAGTAAGAGCAGGGTCAGGAGCTGGCATCCTGACTACCACACACCGAGGGAGGAAGAGCAGGGTCAGGAGCTGGCATCCTGACTACCACACACCGAGGGAGTAAGAGCAGGGTCAGGAGCTGGCATCCTGACTACCACACACCGAGGGAGTAAGAGCAGGGTCAGGAGCTGGCATCCTGACTACCACACACCGAGGGAGTAAGAGCAGGGTCAGGAGCTGGCATCCTGACTACCACACACCGAGGGAGTAAGAGCAGGGTCAGGGGCTGGCATCCTGACTACCACACACCGAGGGAGTAAGAGCAGGGGCTGGCATCCTGACTACCACACACAGAGGGAGGAAGAGCAGGGGCTGGCATCCTGACTACCACACACCGAGGGAGGAAGAGCAGGGTCAGGGGCTGGCATCCTGACTACCACACACAGAGGGAGGAAGAGCAGGGGCTGGCATCCTGACTACCACACACAGAGGGAGGAAGGTCAGGGGCTGACATCCTAACTACCACACTCAGAGGGAGAGGGAGGCTGTGTAGGGCAGCATGGGTAGTTGACCTACTCCTTGTCTTTGACTTCCACAGGGTAATGCACAGTAAATGGCGGTTTGGGAGTTTGCAAAGACAAATTCCATAGCTCTATTAAGACAATGATGTTACTGTAAGACCGATATATGAATGATGACCAGGGACAATGTGACTCTCTATTACAAGACTTCACTGTTTAATAGCCGAGTACAACAACTTAGGGAAATGTAAAATAATAAAACATTCCACTGCACTGTTGGAGCTAGTAACATAATGGTATTGCTGCACCTGCTATAACACCTGCAAATCTGTGTATGTGACCATCAACTTTGATTTGATGTGATGAGCGTGGCACCTGCTGTCACTCTAATCTCAAGACTCCCCCAATTACCCAGCAACCTCTGCTCTTCTGTTAACCTGTAGAAGAACAAATCAAAATAAAAGTCACATGCTGTTCCCGCAGTAAAGGTCCCACATTACTATAAAGCCATGTGGAACAGAAATACAGTCTTTAGTAAAGCAGAACTGTAGATACCATTGTAAATGGTTTATTCACTGTGTATCTTCTGTGGCCTAAACATTGATTCATGCCCCCTACTGTAGCTCAATTTCTGGTAAGCTCATTGGGTGGCTAAGCATAAAAATAGCCCATTAGCAGCCAATCAGGAAGCCTCCTCAGAATAGTAATCTAATCCCCTCCCCAACATAAATTCTACAACATTATTCTATGATTATTACAATGTCATGACTCTAGGAGTTCATTTCAGTTTAATCTTCAATGTCTCGCAGGCTCAAGGCTGCTGTGAAGATCCCATTAAAACATGATGGAAGTTCTGTCATCATCAATGTTACTCATAGTCTTTTTCTCTCATTTCTGTCAGAAGGGGCAGACTTTCCATACATTTGGATGTTGTTTGTGGGTGTGTAGGTGAAATGGTTAACAACAGAGCCCCTGTCTCTCTCTAAAGAGTTTTGGGAAGTTAAAGTAACTTTTAATGGACACAAGTAGAAACCATTTGAAAGATACAGTGCCTTCGGTCTAGCTGCCATGGAGTTTGGAGAAAGGTACATGTGGGCTGCGCTAGCAAAACACAGCACAAAGTTGTATAGATAATTGGCCTTGTTCCTTTAGGGTTTTGTTGGCAAAAAAAAGGAGATAGACGAGCCGAAAAGTACTCCAGTACAAAAGCAACAGACGCGTTAATGTTCTGGCTTGCAGGTCTGCAGAGACGTTTTAATTCCCATTTCCTTGAAGGCTTGTTTCCAGTTTAGTTTGGAGATACTTTAATTTTGTGGTAAGCTGAATACATTCTTCCCAGAACCCACATGGAACTGTCTTTAAGGTGTATGAGTTCACATTATCAGAAAGCAGTAGAGGAGACAAATAAATTCATTAGGCCCTATGGATTTCATGACTGGGCAGTGACACAGCCATGAATGGGCCTGGGAGTGCATAGGCCCACCCACTGGGGAGTCAGGCCCAGCCAATCAGAATGAGTTTTTCCCCACAAAAGGGCTTTATTACAGACAGAAAAACTCCTCCGTTTCATCAGCTGTACGGGTGGCTCGTCTCAGATGATCCCGCAGGTAAAGAAGCCAGATGTGGAGGTTCTGGGCTGGCCTGGTTACACATGGTCAGCAGTTGTGGGGCCGGTTGGACGTACTGCCAAATTCTCTAAAACGACGTTGGAAGCAGTTTATGGTAGGGAAATGAACATATTATTCTCTGGCAACAGCTCTGGTGGACATTCCTGCAGTCAGCATGCCAATTATGCTCCCTCAAAGCTTGATCAAATCAAATCAAATCAAATTTATTTATATAGCCCTTCGTACATCAGCTGATATCTCAAAGTGCTGTACAGAAACCCAGCCTAAAACCCCAAACAGCAAACAATGCAGGTGTAAAAGCACGGTGGCTAGGAAAAACTCCCTAGAAAGGCCAAAACCTAGGAAGAAACCTAGAGAGGAACCAGGCTATGTGGGGTGGCCAGTCCTCTTCTGGCTGTGCCGGGTAGAGATTATAACAGAACATGACCAAGATGTTCAAATGTTCATAAATGACCAGCATGGTCGAATAATAATAAGGCAGAACAGTTGAAACTGGAGCAGCAGCACAGTCAGGTGGACTGGGGACAGCAAGGAGTCATCATGTCAGGTAGTCCTGGGGCACGGTCCTAGGGCTCAGGTCCTCCGAGAGAGAGAAAGAAAGAGAGAATTAGAGAGAGCATATGTGGGGTGGCCAGTCCTCTTCTGGCTGTGCCGGGTGGAGATTATAACAGAACGTGGCCAAGATGTTCAAATGTTCATAAATGACCAGCATGGTTGAATATACATCTGGTACATTGTGTTGTGTGACACAACTGCACATTTTAGTGGCCTTTAATTGTCCCTAGCACAAGGTGCACCTGTGTAATGATCATTCTGTTAATCAGCTTCTTGATATGCCACACCTGTCAGGTGGATGGATTATCTTGGCAAAGGAGAAATGCTCACTACCAAATTTGTGCACAAACTTTGAGAGAAATAATCTTTTTGTGAGTATGGAACATTTTTGGGATGTTTTATTTCAGCTCATGAAATATGGTACCAACACTTTACATGTTGCATTTATATTTTTGTTCAGTATACAGTGGGGCAAAAAAGTATTTAGTCAGCCACCAATTGTGCAAGTTATCCCACTTAAAAAGATGAGAGAGGCCTGTAATTTTCATCATAGGTACACTTCAACTATGACAGAATTAGAAGAAAAAATCCAGAAAATCACATTGTAGGATTTTTAATGAATTTATTTGCAAAATATGGTGGAAAATAAGTATTTGGTCACCTACAAACAAGCAAGATTTCTGGCTCTCACAGACCTGTAACTTCTTCTTTAAGAGGTTCCTCTGTCCTCCACTTGTTACCTGTATTAATGGCACCTGTTTGAATTTGTTATCAGTATAAAAGACACCTGTCCACAACCTCAAACAGTCACACTCCAAACTCCACTATGGCCAAGACCAAAGAGCTGTCAAAGGACACCAGAAACAAAATTGTAGACCTGCACCAGGCTGGGAAGACTGAATCTGCAATAGGTAAGCAGCTTGGTTTGAAGAAATCAACTGTGGGAGCAATTATTAGGAAATGAAAGACATACAAGACCACTGATAATCTCCCTCGATCGGGGGCTCCACGCAAGATCTCACCCCGTGGGGTCAAAATGATCACAATCACGAGAAAAAATCCCAGAACCACAAGGGGGACCTAGTGAATGACCTGCAGAGAGCTGGGACCAAAGTAACAAAGCCTACCATCAGTAACACACTACGCCACCAGGGACTCAAATCCTGCAGTGCCAGACGTGTCCCCCTGCTTAAGCCAGTACATGTCCAGGCCCGTCTGAAGTTTGCTAGAGAGCATTTGGATGATCCAGAAGACGATTGGGAGAATGTCATATGGTCAGATGAAACCAAAATAGAACTTTTTGGTAAAAACTCAACTCGTCGTGTTTGGAAGACAAAGAATTCTGAGTTGCATCCAAAGAACACCATACCTACTGTGAAGCATGGGGGTGGAAACATCATGCTTTGGGGCTGTTTTTCTGCAAAGGGACCAGGACGACTGATCTGTGTAAAGGAAAGATTGAATGGGGCCATGTATCGTGAGATTTTGAGTGAAAACCTCCTTCCATCAGAAAGGGCATTGAAGATGAAACGTGGCTGGGTCTTTCAGCATGACAATGATCCCAAACACACCGCCCGGGCAACGAAGGAGTGGCTTCGTAAGAAGCATTTCAAGGTCCTGGAGTGGCCTAGCCAGTCTCCAGATCTCAACCCCATATAAAATCTTTGGAGGGAGTTGAAAGTCCATGTTGCCCAGCAACAGCCCCAAAACATCACTGCTCTAGAGGAGATCTGCATGGAGGAATGGGCCAAAATACCAGTAACAGTGTGTGAAAACCTTGTGAATACTTACAGAAAACGTTTGACTTCTGTCATTGCCAACAAAGGGTATATAACAAAGTATTGAGATAAACTTTTGTTTTTGGCCAAATACTTATTTTCCACCATAATTTGCAAATAAATTCATTAAAAATCCTACAATGTGATTTTCTGGTGTTTTTCTTCTCATTTTGTCTGTCATAGTTGAAGTGTACCTATGATGAAAATTACAGGCCTCTCTTATCTTGTTAAGTGGGAGAACTTGCACAATTGGTGGTTGACTAAATACTTTTTTGCCCCACTGTATGTAGAAGTAGAGAATCCAGCAACTTCTGAACCCTGTTGATGGACCTTATTCTGCTCTAACTTTCACATTTCAGCAGACTACACTGTTGTTTGAGATGATTTGCCAAGGGCCTCTGGAAGAGAACTGAAAATGTTCTGAGAACTTTTGGCTTGAGAGTGAAGACAGAGTAGTATGAACTGAACCCTCTCTCCACCCAGCTTCCATTCCCGATCCCCCTTGGCCCTTTGGTCCCCGCAGAAAAATCCTATTTGATTCATTCCTTGGGAATCTGCAGCAGATAAAGATCAATGTCAGTATCGGCCGGAGTCTTTTCCTCCCTCTTCCCCTCCTCCTCCTCCTCTTGGTCTTATTCATCTTCTCATGACCACCAGTATAATAACATTAGCTAGCTCCTCAACTCAGCCGTCCCCAGAATGAGCTGTTTACTTTGGGCTACTTGCCTCTGGCTGCTGTGGTTGAGTTCTGATCCCCATAGTACTCGGTGGGGGCAGCCACACAGTCACCAAACTCAACCAAACGCCCACCAGCCAGACCCTGCTCATCCAAGCTCCTACCCAGCCGCCACACAGCCGCTGTGCTCCTCCCAATGCAGGACAGCCAGCGAGTCATAACCACGTTGGACATATTACCATCCTACTCTCGCATCTCCTTTTCTCTCTTTTGTAAGTAGCTGGTACATTAAGAAATCAACTCTTGTTGAGGAAAATCATATTTCATTTAGTAATGGGTTTGGATATATGAGGAGGCATTAAGTTGGCTCTGGATGGGCACAGAAAGAGTCTCTCCCCTATGCCACTTCTCTGTGCAGGGGAGGGGAAGCATGTTTGTTTGCACACAGCACAGCCCATGCAGGCAGGCTGACTGTTGGGTCACAGATCCACATAGATTCCTTCCAGTTGCGCTGATGATGTGTAGTGTTGGTTGGGTGCAGGACCCCTGCCTGCCTGCTACTCTCAGGCCTCTGGGCCCAGGTGCTTCCGGTCTACAGTTTGGTAAAGTATGAGTAAGCCCATGATGGGCCAACTCAATCATGAGCATTGCACCGTCCCTGCTCTTATCCTATGGAACTGGCAATAGGGCTTTAAATATCCAACTCTATTTTCTCTCTCGTTTAGTGTTTCTACCTCTTTTTCTCTCTTGTAATCAGTGATGGCAGCAAATACATTCGTCACTAACATCTGGTCAGGGAGCAAGATGAAACCTTAAGTGGAGATCCTTGTAGTTCCTCTCCATCTATTTGTAGGCTGTTTCCTGCTGCTGAGGTGTGGTGTGTAATGCTGGTAAGACACACTGATATTACACATGGATTCTATCTAGGGCTGTGCTGTCTGTGTGTTGTTCTGTTGCTGTTCCCTGTGATTTTCTGCTCTCTACACTTTTCTTGTTTTGGAAAGGAGCTCTCAAGTTCTTTCATTTGCGCACACTGTTCATAATTGTGGCCAGAAAGTACGTTTGAGGTAAAGCCGAGGTGTAGAATATGCTAAGAAATATTTTCACAAGTGAGAGGGGATTTACGCGCTTTCGTGCCAGCTGTGGCACTACCGTAAAATATTTATATGCTCCCCAAAAAATGCATTTTATGTGTAACTGAAGCTGTTGTCTGTTAAACGGAGCCTCAGTCGACCTGTTAGAGCCGTGTGTTTTTCACAAGACTGGTTTTCATCCGAAGGGAGAAGGGAGACTCTGGGCTCTGTGTGCGAGGATCATTCTTGACATCAGTCCAGGTAGTCTAGAACAACATCAATGGCAGAGGTGTAGAGAGTCTCCTAGTGGCCACAGTCTGCACTCACAGTCTCAAACTCCCTCTAAATCTACTCTAAAAAGTGTCAATCAAATATAACTAAGCCAAGCAGGTTTTTGGAACGTTGTTTTTTCATCGGGCTTAGTCTTGATGATTCTGTACCTCTGTTACATACATTTTAGTGCTGTCTGGGATTTATGAGACAACAGCTGACTCGCTCTTCCAGTACGTACATAGTTTGTTTAACAAGCTTGTATTTTACCTCTTGACACATGAGCACTTAAAGGGGCAATCTGCAGTTGCTACATACATTTTTGGACTTGTGAATTAATGATATGTATCCATTGATCTTGAAGATAACTTATATAACTTATAAATGCCTCATGAGCTTAGTTCAACAGTCGCACCCCACCAGAACCCAAAATATAAGATTGTTTTACTACAATTTTGGTCAATAAAGTAAATGTAAACAAACACTATATAGCCTAAAACCATGGTTACAACTATCATTTTGATATCATGGAAGGTCAATCTTTTCATCCTTAGCTCTGTCTATGAATTTAAGAGTTGTTACATTTCTCCAGCCCTATCTCTCAGATTTTTACCAAAACAGGGGCGGGGAGTTCGCTTTGTTATTGTTTCAACTACTGATTGCTGCTTTAACATAACAAGGTATGATTTATGACCACCATGAAGGTATAATTTTCAGTCTCCAGTAGAAGCTTAAGAAATAAGTGAGCCACTCAGCTGTGAAATCATGTAGGAAACAACAGCAGGCTTTTTGTTTGGGATCCTCCAGCCTGCCAGCTCCTTGCCTCTCCAGAAGAACCCTTTCACCTTGGCTGGTTCTGGTGTGAAGAGGGGGCAGAACATATTGTCTCTCGTCCTCCGTAGCGTAGCACGACTGATCTGATAGACAGCATGCAGGACTCGTTTGGTTCTGGGCTGGTGTCATTCAGGAGGCCTGCTGCTGAATAGAGGACTAGCCGATCGAATTGAAATAATGGGGTAGGCTAGACCGATGCGGCAATACATTAACTGCTCATAAAATAGCTGATGGTACTCATTTACAACCTGGCCCCAGTTGTCTCATTTTGATTGGTCCTGACAGAGTATCTCCATGGTGAGGGGAGCAGTTAAGGTTGTGTTGTTTACTTCAGTTTGCAGCATACCCAGGTAGTCCGCCCAGCCTGATTCCAGCCCGAGCTCTGTCTGCATGTGCTGCTGATAAGAGACTGCACTGCATGGCTGCACTGGGACTGTTGAACTCCTCAAGGATGGGTTAGGCCAGGGTCTGTCCCAGTCAGACAGAGGGGGCTGTTTGAACTCCTGAAGGTTGGGTTAGGCCAGGGTCTGTCCCAGTCAGACAGAGGGTGGGCTGTTTGAACTCCTGAAGGTTGGGTTAGGCCAGGGTCTGTCCCAGTCAGACAGAGGGGGCTGTTTGAACTCCTGAAGGTTGGGTTAGGCCAGGGTCTGTCCCAGTCAGACAGAGGGGGCTGTTTGAACTCCTGAAGGTTGGGTTAGGCCAGGGTCTGTCCCAGTCAGACAGAGGGGGCTGTTTGAACTCCTGAAGGTTGGGTTAGGACAGGGCTTGTCCCAGTCAGACAGAGGGGGCTGTTTGAACTCCTGAAGGTTGGGTTAGGCCAGGGCTTGTCCCAGTCAGACAGAGAGGGCTGTTTGAACTCCTGAAGGTTGGGTTAGGCCAGGGCTTGTCCCAGTCAGACAGAGAGGGCTGTTTGAACTCCGGAAGGTTGGGTTAGGCCAGGGTCTGTCCCAGTCAGACAGAGGTGGCTGTTTGAACTCCTGAAGGTTGGGTTAGGCCAGGGTCTGTCCCAGTCAGACAGGGGGGGCTGTTTGAACTCCTGAAGGTTGGGTTAGGCCAGGGCTTGTCCCAGTCAGACAGAGGGGGCTGTTTGAACTCCTGAAGGTTGGGTTAGGCCAGGGCTTGTCTCAGTCAGACAGAGGGGGCTGTTTGAACTCCTGAAGGTTGGGTTAGGCCAGGGCTTGTCTCAGTCAGACAGAGGGGGCTGTTTGAACTCCTGAAGGTTGGGTTAGGCCAGGGCTTGTCTCAGTCAGACAGAGAGGGCTGTTTGAACTCCTGAAGGTTGGGTTAGCCCAGGGCTTGTCTCAGTCAGACAGAGGGGGCTGTTTGAAATCCTGAAGGTTGGGTTAGGCCAGGGCTTGTCTCAGTCAGACAGAGGGGGCTGTTTGAACTCCTGAAGGTAGGTGTTAGGCCAGGGCTTGTCTCAGTCAGACAGGGGGGGCTGTTTGAACTCCTGAAGGTTGGGTTAGGCCAGGGCTTGTCTCAGTCAGACAGAGGGGGCTGTTTGAACTCCTGAAGGTTGGGTTAGGCCAGGGCTTGTCCCAGTTAGACAGAGGGGGCTGTTTGAACTCCTGAAGGTTGGGTTAGGCCAGGGCTTGTCTCAGTCAGACAGAGGGGGCTGTTTGAACTCCTGAAGGTTGGGTTAGGCCAGGGCTTGTCTCAGTCAGACAGAGAGGGCTGTTTGAACTCTTGAAGGTTGGGTTAGGCCAGGGCTTGTCTCAGTCAGACAGAGAGGGCTGTTTGAACTCTTGAAGGTTGGGTTAGGCCAGGGCTTGTCTCAGTCAGACAGAGAGGGCTGTTTGAACTCCTGAAGGTTGGGTTAGGCCAGGGCTTGTCTCAGTCAGACAGAGAGGGCTGTTTGAACTCTTGAAGGTTGGGTTAGGCCAGGGCTTGTCTCAGTCAGACAGAGAGGGCTGTTTGAACTCTTGAAGGTTGGGTTAGGCCAGGGCTTGTCTCAGTCAGACAGAGAGGGCTGTTTGAACTCCTGAAGGTTGGGTTAGGCCAGGGCTTGTCTCAGTCAGACAGAGAGGGCTGTTTGAACTCTTGAAGGTTGGGTTAGGCCAGGGCTTGTCTCAGTCAGACAGAGAGGGCTGTTTGAACTCTTGAAGGTTGGGTTAGGCCAGGGCTTGTCTCAGTCAGACAGAGGGGGCTGTTTGAACTCTTGAAGGTTGGGTTAGGCCAGGGCTTGTCTCAGTCAGACAGATAGGGCTGTTTGAACTCCTGAAGGTTGGGTTAGGCCAGGGCTTGTCTCAGTCAGACAGATAGGGCTGTTTGAACTCCTGAAGGCTGTAGTAAGTAGAGAGCATAATAACTTCCCTGAAAGAACAGCTGAACCACTCAGATGTAGGTCAGTGCCCTCAAGCATTTTGCCCACCTATCTGTTGACCTGCTTTGAGAAGGAGAATTGAACGTTCAGGCCCGGAGATGAACCTTGCTTGATTGCACTCTTCCAGTTGAGTAAAATGGTTCTACTTAACGTCCTGCTTTCATCTCTGTGAAAGGACAATGCCGGACCAAGTTCAACCACAGTTCAGGTGCTGTCACTGTCTTCTTGGGGGACCTTAGACGATTGCCACTGCGCCATACACTGCTCTTTTCGTACTATGACCTGAAAAACATCCACAGACAGGCTGAAAGGTTTCATAAAATCTTTGACTCAGTTTCTGCTGAATGGTCTCTTCTGTCAGCTCTGTCCACATGGTGATTACTGCATTGTTGTGTTTTGAGTTTGCAAGAAAGGCATTTCACTGTACTTGTGCATGTAGCATTAGAACATGAACTTGGCGGAGGAATGTGATTTCATTGGATCAGGTGTATTATTTATCCCGTTCTCATTCTGTAACAGTTTACCCACAGCATTGTAAAGATGTATTTAATGTAAGAAATATTTGGGGGCCTGTTTTATCACAAGAGAGTGGTTTATACATTTTAGTTTTCACCCACTTCAAGTTTTGAATTCAGCTCTGTGTTAGCTCCAGATCTCCGGATAGGAACAGCTGTGGAAACAGCAGACAGTGGGCTGTGGCGACTATGAAGGGGGATTTGGTGTGCTGGATCCTTGTGGCTTTGTGGAGATGGAAATTTTAATTTCCTTAGGATAGCGTTGGCTGTTTGAACAGGTGGTGGAGAGATCCCCCTGGGGAACCATCTCCACTCATACCGTCAAGTTGTCCCTCCTCTCTTCAGCATCGCATTCCCCAGCCAACAGCACAGTCGTGACGAGTAGAGCAGAGGTCCTCCTCGAAGCAGAGCCGCACAGGGGCCCATTCTCCCCCCTCTGCTCTGCAAGTCCTCTCATGATAGAGGCATCCCACTCCCATCTCAGCTCGTGCCACACAGCAAGCTTCAGAAGAAAAAGCCCAACCACACGCATCTCCTAATGTGTTTCCAGTCCCCCTGTCATTGGTGTTATAACTGCTGTGTGCAGCAGGCGGGGCTGGAACTGGGGACTTGGGAGCACCTGTTGAGGGGAAAAGTAAGCATTTGAATCCTGTAATTACAGGAGGAGGGGGATGTGTGGGACTGGCTGTGTGTTTTGTCTTCTAACCCCCAGGGGAAGGGATGCGCACTGCCTGAGTCATACTAGACTGGTGCCATTGCACCGTGTCTCTCCCTCCCTCTTCCTCTCCCTCTCCTCCCACTGCCTGCACAACCAGCTAGGCTAACAGAGAGAGATACATACACACACACACACACACACACACACACACACACAGAGACGTAGATTTACTCCATGGGAGCATGGAGAGGGGAGTGTTGAAATGCAATGAGGAAGAGGAGAAGGGAGGAGGAGGAAGAAGAATAGGGGGCGGGAGGAGCGTGTGAGGCCCTGGATAGATTTATGGCTTGCTGTAGAATCTATCAGGTAAATACCAGCGAGCCCCTCCTCCCCCGGAGGACACGGCTCTGGGATTAGTCCACTTGTTGAAGCTGTTTGCACAGATTCTCAGTTTGGCACAAACTCCTGCAGGGCAGGACCTGTCTCTCACCACTCTCACTTCTACTCCCACTCCCACTTCTACTCCCATTTCCACTCCCACTTTCACTCTCACTCCCACTCTCACTGCCACTTCCACTCCCACTTCTTTTCAGTCAGTCTGTCTGACGGTCTGTCTGTCTGTGGTTTTCCTCCCCGTCTCCCTCCCACTCTCTATCTCTTGATTTCACAGTGTTATTTGAAATTTCAAGATAAAGGTCAAATGACATAATGTTTTGAGCACATTATGCCTAACATAGTCAAAGGCTATGTGAGCACACTAAAACACATGACCAATAGGTGGCAGTATGGCCCTATAGAATCTATTGAGGTTCTTAATTAGTTGGCGGAGACAGAATCTTTTCACTTTGCTCTTTGATCTGACTCCCCTCAGCCAAATGGTATCTCGTTAGTGCAGTGCACATTTAAAAACACCATTGGGTGCTGTAGAAAATGTACCTGACCTATATTTTTTTCTGTTGTCTAAAAGACATGACTATTTATTTTCTGGTAGAATGCAAGGCTTCGCTGCTCTAGACACCCTGTGTCCAGGACGTCTGTGGCATAATACGTAGGCCTAGGTGATCATAATAGACTGACTTCACACGCCCTTAATGACTGAAAACAGGTGCTCATTGGTCAGATGTTCTGGCTATCATGATTACCTGATAGCCTATTTGCGTGTGGGTCATCATTTGCTTGAATGCGGGAGAACACAATCGCCTTGTAAATAAAGGCATCCAGACTAATTAATAACTCTAATATCGCTATTGCCCATACCGTGCTAATATGACCAAATACAGATCTAATCCAGCAAGTTTGTGGAACTGTGTCCATTCTAGTTTTGATGGATTCTCAGAACAGAAGCTCTGCTCTTGCAGCAGTCATAAGGCGCTTTTAACCCCAAATTAATCCTCTTAGTGTGGATCATGACGCATCAACGTTCATTCTCTTATTTCTCAACGGGACTCCTCTAAATCAGCTGACCTGGTGGGTGGAACTCTGGGAGGCATCTGTCCCCTTCATATTACATGGCCTTCTATGATGGAGAGTAGATATAAAGTCATCTCTGAGGGTTCCTTGGAGCAAATGTTGCATTGTCAGAGCAGAGGGCAGTCTTTTTTTAAATGTATTTTGTTATTTAACCTTTATTTATCAGGTAGGCCAGTTGAGAGCAAGTTCTCATTTACAACTGCGACCTGGCCAAGATAAAGCATAGCAGTGTGACACAAACAACAACACAGAGTTACACATGGAATAAACAAACGTACAGTCAATAACACAATAGAAAAAAATACAGTGTGTGCAAATGAGGTAAGATTAGGGAGGTAAGGCAATGAATAGGCCGTAGTGGCAAAGTAATTAGAATTTAGCAATTAACACTGCAGTGATAGATGTGGAGAAGATGAATGTGCAAATCGAGATACTGGGGTGCAAAGGAAAAATAAAATAACAATATGGGGGAGGATGTAGTTGGATGGGCTATTTACAGATGGCCTATGTACAGGTGCAATGATCTGTGAGCTGCTCTGACAACAGATGCTTAAAGTTAGTGAGGGAGAGATGAGCCTCCAGCTTCAGTGATTTTTACAGTTCGTTCCAGTCATTGGCAGCAGAGAACTGAAAGGAAGGGCGGCCAAACGAGGAATTGGTTTTGGGGGTGGCCAGTGAAATATACCAGTGAAATATACCAGCACCCACCTGTAGCGCGTGCTACAGGTGGGTGCTGCTATGGTGACCAGTGAGCTGAGATAAGGCGGGGCTTTACCTAGCAAAGACTTATAGATGACCTGGAGCCAGTGGGTTTGGCGACGAATATTAAGCGAGGGCCAGCCAACGAGAGCATACAGGTCACAGTGGTGGGTAGTAAATGGGGCTTTGGTGACAAAACGGATGGCACTGTGATAGACTGCATCCAATTTGCTGAGTAGTGTTGGAGGCTATTTTGTAAATGACATCGCCAAAGTCAAGGATCGGTAAGATAGTCAGTTTTATGAGGGTATGTTTGGCAGCATGAGTGAAGGATGCTTTGTTGTGAAATAGGAAGCCGATTGTAGATTTAATTTTGGATTGAAGATGCTTCTTGTGAGTCTGGAAGGAGAGTTTACAGTCTAACCAGACACCTAGGTTGTCCACATATTCTAAGTCAGAACCGTCCAAAGTAGTGATGCTGGACTGGCGGGCAGATGTGAGTAGCGATCGGTTGAAGAGCATGCATTTAGTTTTACTTGCATTTAAGAGTAGTTGGAGGCCACGGAAGGAGAGTTGTATGGCATTGAAGCTCATCTGGAAGTTAGTTAACACAGTGTCCAAAGAAGGGCCAGAAGTGTACAGAATGGTGTCGTCTGCTTAGAGGTGGATCAGAGAATCACCAGCAGCAAGACCAACATCATTGATGTATGCAGAGAAAAGAGTCGGCCCGAGAATTGAACCCTGTGGCACCCCCATAGAGACTGCCAGAGGTCCGGACAATAGGCCCTCTGATTTGACACATGAGGCGAGGCAGTCATTTGAGAGATCAAGGCTGTTGAGTCTGCCAATAAGAATGTGGTGATTGACAGAGTCAAAAGCCTTGGCCAGGTCGTTGAATACGGCTGCACAGTATTGTATTTTTTATCGATGGCGGTTATGATATAATTTAGGACCTTGAGCATGGCTGAGTGGCACACATGACCAGCTCGGAAACCAGATTGCATAGTGGAGAAGGAACGGTGGGATTCGAAATGGTCGGTGATCTGTTTGTTAACTTGGCTTTCGAAGACCTTAGAAAGGCAGTGTAGGATGGCTATAGGTCTGTAACAGTTTGGGTCTGGAGTGTCTCCCCCTTTGAAGAGGGGGATGACCGCGGCAGCTTTCCAATCTTTGGGGATCTCAGACGATACGAAAGAGAGGTCAAACAGGCTAGTAATAGGGGTTGCAACAATTTCAGCTGATAATTTTAGAAAGAGAGGGTCCAGATTGTCTAGCCCAGCTAATTTGTAGGGGTCCAGATTTGGCAGCACTTTCAGAACATCAGCTATCTGGATTTGGGTGAAGGAGAAATGAAGGAGAAATGGGGAGGCTTGGGCAAGTTGCTGTGGGGGGTGCAGGGCTGTTGACCGGGGTAGGGGTAGCCAGGTGGAAAGCATGGCCAGCCGTAGAAACATTGTTATTGAAATTCTCTATTATAGGGGATTTATTGGTGGTGTTTCCTAGCCTCAGTGCAGTAGGCAGATGGGAGGTATTCTTATTCTCCATGGACTTTACAATGTCCCAGAACCTTTTGGAGTTTGTGCTAGAGGTTGCAAATTTCTGTTTGAAAAAGCTAGCCTTTGCTTTTCTAACTGCCTGTGTATATTTGTTCCTAACTTCCCTGAAAAGTTGCATATCGCGGGGGCTATTCGATGCTATTGCAGAATGCCACAGGATGTTTTTGTGCTGGTCAAAGGCAGTCAGGTCTGGAGTGAACCAAGGGCTATATTTGTTCCTGGATCTACATTTTTTGAATGGGGCATGCTTATTTAAGATGGTGAGGAAAGCACTTTTAAAGAACAACAAGGCATCCTCTACTGACGGGATGAGGTCAATATCCTTCCAGTATACCCGGGCCAGGTCAATTAGAAAGGCCTGCTCGCTGAAGTGTTTTAGGGAGCATTTAACAGCGATGAGGGGTGGTTGTTTGAGCGCAGACCCATTTCGGACGCAGGCAATGAGGCAGTGATCGATGAGATCCTGGTTGAAGACAGCAGAGGTGTATTTAGAGGGCAGGTTAGTCAGGATGATATCTATGAGGGTGCCCATGTTTACAGATTTGGGGTTGTACCTGGTAGGTTCATTGATAATTTGTGTGAGATTGAGGGCATCTAGCTTAGATTGAAGGATGGCCAGTTAAGCATGTACCAGTTTAGGTCAGCTAACAGTACGAACTCTGAAGATAGATGGGGGGCAATCAATTCACATATGGTGTCCAGGGCACTGCTTGGGGCTGAAGGGGGTCTATAACAAGCGGCAACAGTGAGAGACTTGTTTCTGGGAAGGTGGATTTTTAGAAGTAGAAGCTCAAATTGTTTGGGCACAAACCTGGATAATATGACAGTCTGGGCTTTTAACAGAAAGGCATATATGAATTCTCAATAGCCTTTTTCACCTTCAAGGTTTAAATGTGTATGTTTGTCATTCCCCGTGTGTGTGTGTGGGTTGGTGGGGGCGGCAGTATGAACAAATATAAAAGTGTATGCACTCACTACTGTAAGTCCCTCTGGATAAGAGCGTCTGCTAAATTACTAAAATGCAAAGGTGTTTGTGTGTGTGTTTCAGCATACTTGATTGGGTGGATGAAGACGTGTGTATGTTTAAGTGTTGGCTATAGGTCAGAGTGTGTATCAGTCTCTTGAGGCAGACCAAAAACTTCTGCCATCTTTGAGTGCAGTTGCCTATTGGCTTCCGATTCTCAAAGTTCGGGGATATCGAAGTGTGTATTGGTTTGTGTGACAGTTGGTATATATACAGTACTTGTGTATTTTGGGGAGAGGGAGAAAGATTTGTGACGTAATCAGGAGTTCATCTGTGCCCTGATGTTTGCTGAGTGGCTCCAGTGCCACAGCACGGCACCCTTCCTGCAGGAGTTGACCCATCCCTATCCCCCAGTCCTCAGAGCCCATTTGAACTGATAATCTAATAAGCAGAGTGAGAGCATTCAGAGATCAAAAGCTCTACTTCACCTGAGCCCTTACATTCAGTAACACATCAATAGCTGCTTTAGAGCCCACTGGATAGATGGGTGGGTGGATGGCGTATCCAGATAACTAACTAATAGTAGAGCAGAGCGGGTGGGCTAGTTGAGAAGCAACCACTGCTGTGCGCTCTACACTGGCCATGGCCCTCTCTGCCTATTTCTTATAGACAGAGTACAGTTTATTATGAATGAGCTGACTCCGGTATTGATAATTAAACTATCTTTTAAGAGTACTAGGTTTTTACCGGTATCTGCATCGGTAGCGGCATTTCTAATTTCTTCAAAAACATTTTTGGTGTCTGGAAAGATTATGTAAGGTTACTCGAAGCAATTAAATGGCCGACGTGATGTTAAGTGAATTTAAGACATTTCTGGAGCTTACATTGAATATGGGCTTCAGAACTTCTATTCAGGATTTGATGAAATATTCAGAGCTTGTTCATTCTTCTCACAATGTCTGTCCTCCTTCAGTCTCTGTATGCCCTTGTGTCTGTCCTCCTTCAGTCTCCTTATGCCCTTGTGTCTGTCCTCCTTCAGTCTCCGTATGTCCTTGTGTCTGTCCTCCTTCAGTCTCCGTATGCTCTTGTGTCTGTCCTCCTTCAGTCTCCGTATGTCCTTGTGTCTGTCCTCCTTCAGTCTCCGTATGTCCTTGTGTCTGTCCTCCTTCAGTCTCCGTATGTCCTTGTGTCTGCCCTCCTTCAACCTCTGTATGTCCTTGTGTCTGTCCTCTTTCAGTCTCTGTATGTCCTTGTGTCTGTCCTCCTTCAGTCTCTGTATGTCCTTGTGTCTGCCCTCCTTCAGTCTCCGTGTGTCCTTGTGTCTGTCCTCCTTCAGTCTCCGTATGTCCTTGTGTCTGTCCTCCTTCAGTCTCCGTATGTCCTTGTGTCTGTCCTCCTTCAGTCTCTGTATGTCCTTGTGTCTGCCCTCCTTCAGTCTCTGTATGTCCTTGTGTCTGTCCTCCTTCAGTCTCTGTATGTCCTTGTGTCTGTCCTCCTTCATTCTCTGTGTGTCCTTGTGTCTGTCCTCCTTCAGTTTCCGTATGTCCTTGTGTCTGTCCTCCTTCAGTCTATGTATGCCCTTGTGTCTGTCCTCCTTCAGTCTCCGTATGCCCTTGTGTCTGTCCTCCTTCAGTCTCTGTATGTCCTTGTGTCTGTCCTCCTTCAGTCTCCGTATGTCCTTGTGTCTGTCCTCCTTCAGTCTCCGTATGCTCTTGTGTCTGTCCTCCTTCAGTCTCCGTATGTCCTTGTGTCTGTCCTCCTTCAGTCTCCGTATGCCCTTGTGTCTGTCCTCCTTCAGTCTCCGTATGCCCTTGTGTCTGTCCTCCTTCAGTCTCCGTATGCCCTTGTGTCTGTCCTCCTTCAGTCTCTGTATGTCCTTGTGTCTGCCCTCCTTCAACCTCTGTATGTCCTTGTGTCTGTCCTCTTTCAGTCTCTGTATGTCCTTGTGTCTGTCCTCCTTCAGTCTCTGTATGTCCTTGTGTCTGCCCTCCTTCAGTCTCTGTATGTCCTTGTGTCTGTCCTCCTTCAGTCTCCGTATGTCCTTGTGTCTGTCCTCCTTCAGTCTCCGTATGCTCTTGTGTCTGTCCTCCTTCAGTCTCCGTATGTCCTTGTGTCTGTCCTCCTTCAGTCTCCGTATGTCCTTGTGTCTGTCTTCCTTCAGTCTCCGTATGTCCTTGTGTCTGCCCTCCTTCAACCTCTGTATGTCCTTGTGTCTGTCCTCTTTCAGTCTCTGTATGTCCTTGTGTCTGTCCTCCTTCAGTCTCCGTATGTCCTTGTGTCTGTCCTCCTTCAGTCTCCGTATGTCCTTGTGTCTGTCCTCCTTCAGTCTCTGTATGTCCTTGTGTCTGCCCTCCTTCAGTCTCTGTATGTCCTTGTGTCTGTCCTCCTTCAGTCTCTGTATGTCCTTGTGTCTGTCCTCCTTCATTCTATGTGTGTCCTTGTGTCTGTCCTCCTTCAGTCTCCGTATGTCCTTGTGTCTGTCCTCCTTCAGTCTCTGTATGTCCTTGTGTCTGCCCTCCTTCAGTCTCTGTATGTCCTTGTGTCTGTCCTCCTTCAGTCTCTGTATGTCCTTGTGTCTGTCCTCCTTCATTCTATGTGTGTCCTTGTGTCTGTCCTCCTTCAGTTTCCGTATGCCCTTGTGTCTGTCCTCCTTCAGTCTCCGTATGCCCTTGTGTCTGTCCTCCTTCAGTCTCCGTATGCCCTTGTGTCTGTCCTCCTTCAGTCTCTGTATGTCCTTGTGTCTGTCCTCCTTCAGTCTCCGTATGTCCTTGTGTCTGTCCTCCTTCAGTCTACATATGCCCTTGTGTCTGTCCTCCGTCAGTCTCCGTATGCCCTTGTGTCTGTCCTCCTTCAGTCTCCGTATGCCCTTGTGTCTGTCCTCCTTCAGTCTCCGTATGTCCTTGTGTCTGTCCTCCTTCAGTCTCCGTATGCTCTTGTGTCTGTCCTCCTTCAGTCTCCGTATGTCCTTGTGTCTGTCCTCCTTCAGTCTCCGTATGTCCTTGTGTCTGTCTTCCTTCAGTCTCCGTATGTCCTTGTGTCTGCCCTCCTTCAACCTCTGTATGTCCTTGTGTCTGTCCTCCTTCAGTCTCCGTATGTCCTTGTGTCTGTCCTCCTTCAGTCTCCGTATGTCCTTGTGTCTGCCCTCCTTCAACCTCTGTATGTCCTTGTGTCTGTCCTCTTTCAGTCTCTGTATGTCCTTGTGTCTGTCCTCCTTCAGTCTCTGTATGTCCTTGTGTCTGCCCTCCTTCAGTCTCCGTATGTCCTTGTGTCTGTCCTCCTTCAGTCTCCGTATGTCCTTGTGTCTGTCCTCCTTCAGTCTCCGTATGTCCTTGTGTCTGTCCTCCTTCAGTCTCTGTATGTCCTTGTGTCTGCCCTCCTTCAGTCTCTGTATGTCCTTGTGTCTGTCCTCCTTCAGTCTCTGTATGTCCTTGTGTCTGTCCTCCTTCATTCTCTGTGTGTCCTTGTGTCTGTCCTCCTTCAGTTTCCGTATGTCCTTGTGTCTGTCCTCCTTCAGTCTATGTATGCCCTTGTGTCTGTCCTCCTTCAGTCTCCGTATGCCCTTGTGTCTGTCCTCCTTCAGTCTCTGTATGTCCTTGTGTCTGTCCTCCTTCAGTCTCCGTATGTCCTTGTGTCTGTCCTCCTTCAGTCTCCGTATGCTCTTGTGTCTGTCCTCCTTCAGTCTCCGTATGTCCTTGTGTCTGTCCTCCTTCAGTCTCCGTATGCCCTTGTGTCTGTCCTCCTTCAGTCTCCGTATGCCCTTGTGTCTGTCCTCCTTCAGTCTCCGTATGCCCTTGTGTCTGTCCTCCTTCAGTCTCTGTATGTCCTTGTGTCTGTCCTCCTTCAGTCTCCGTATGTCCTTGTGTCTGTCCTCCTTCAGTCTACATATGCCCTTGTGTCTGTCCTCCTTCAGTCTCCGTATGCCCTTGTGTCTGTCCTCCTTCAGTCTCCGTATGCCCTTGTGTCTGTCCTCCTTCAGTCTCCGTATGTCCTTGTGTCTGTCCTCCTTCAGTCTCCGTATGCTCTTGTGTCTGTCCTCCTTCAGTCTCCGTATGTCCTTGTGTCTGTCCTCCTTCAGTCTCCGTATGTCCTTGTGTCTGTCTTCCTTCAGTCTCCGTATGTCCTTGTGTCTGCCCTCCTTCAACCTCTGTATGTCCTTGTGTCTGTCCTCTTTCAGTCTCTGTATGTCCTTGTGTCTGTCCTCCTTCAGTCTCTGTATGTCCTTGTGTCTGCCCTCCTTCAGTCTCTGTATGTCCTTGTGTCTGTCCTCCTTCAGTCTCCGTATGTCCTTGTGTCTGTCCTCCTTCAGTCTCCGTATGTCCTTGTGTCTGTCCTCCTTCAGTCTCTGTATGTCCTTGTGTCTGCCCTCCTTCAGTCTCTGTATGTCCTTGTGTCTGTCCTCCTTCAGTCTCTGTATGTCCTTGTGTCTGTCCTCCTTCATTCTATGTGTGTCCTTGTGTCTGTCCTCCTTCAGTTTCCGTATGCCCTTGTGTCTGTCCTCCTTCAGTCTCCGTATGCCCTTGTGTCTGTCCTCCTTCAGTCTCCGTATGCCCTTGTGTCTGTCCTCCTTCAGTCTCTGTATGTCCTTGTGTCTGTCCTCCTTCAGTCTCCGTATGTCCTTGTGTCTGTCCTCCTTCAGTCTACATATGCCCTTGTGTCTGTCCTCCGTCAGTCTCCGTATGCCCTTGTGTCTGTCCTCCTTCAGTCTCCGTATGCCCTTGTGTCTGTCCTCCTTCAGTCTCCGTATGTCCTTGTGTCTGTCCTCCTTCAGTCTCCGTATGCTCTTGTGTCTGTCCTCCTTCAGTCTCCGTATGTCCTTGTGTCTGTCCTCCTTCAGTCTCCGTATGTCCTTGTGTCTGTCTTCCTTCAGTCTCCGTATGTCCTTGTGTCTGCCCTCCTTCAACCTCTGTATGTCCTTGTGTCTGTCCTCTTTCAGTCTCTGTATGTCCTTGTGTCTGTCCTCCTTCAGTCTCTGTATGTCCTTGTGTCTGCCCTCCTTCAGTCTCTGTATGTCCTTGTGTCTGTCCTCCTTCAGTCTCCGTATGTCCTTGTGTCTGTCCTCCTTCAGTCTCCGTATGTCCTTGTGTCTGTCCTCCTTCAGTCTCTGTATGTCCTTGTGTCTGCCCTCCTTCAGTCTCTGTATGTCCTTGTGTCTGTCCTCCTTCAGTCTCTGTATGTCCTTGTGTCTGTCCTCCTTCATTCTATGTGTGTCCTTGTGTCTGTCCTCCTTCAGTTTCCGTATGTCCTTGTGTCTGTCCTCCTTCAGTCTATGTATGCCCTTGTGTCTGTCCTCCTTCAGTCTCCGTATGCCCTTGTGTCTGTCCTCCTTCAGTCTCTGTATGTCCTTGTGTCTGTCCTCCTTCAGTCTCCGTATGTCCTTGTGTCTGTCCTCCTTCAGTCTACATATGCCCTTGTGTCTGTCCTCCTTCAGTCTCCGTATGTCCTTGTGTCTGTCCTCCTTCAGTCTCCGTATGCTCTTGTGTCTGTCCTCCTTCAGTCTCCGTATGCCCTTGTGTCTGTCCTCCCTGTCTTCATATGCACTTATCTCTGAGAATGGAAGAGACAGAAAACCCAAGGACAGCATGATCTTCAATGGACCATCATCCCCTTCACAAGAGCCCCGGAACACTGTTGGGATCCAGTTTGCCATAGTGACTGACAATAACAGCTCATGTTTCCTAGGCGACTGTCCCTGTTCCTGCCATGCAGGGTACATTAGCATCATAGGGCCGGCAGGTAGCCTAGTAACCGAAAGGTTTCAAGATCGAATCCCTGAGCCGACAAGGTAAAAATCTGTCGTTCTGTCCCTGAACAGGCAGTTAACCCACTGTTCCTAGGCCGTCATTGAAAATAAGAATTTGTTCTTAACTGACTTGCCTCATTAAATAAAGGTAAAATACATTTTAAATAATAAATAATTGTCTGTCTCTCGGTCCTGGTCTTGTCTACATCTACACAGAAGCCCAGAGACACTCACAGGAAGTTGTGTCTAACAGGAAACTCTTTGCTTGAGTGTGAGAAGGAGGTCAGCTATTGTGGCTGTGTGGCGCACCATGAGCACCTAATACTACTGGCCCTTTCCCATTGCCGTCCTTGCCTTGTTGCCAGATCTGTTGGAGCTTTGGCCAACTCTGTCATGTTTGAGCGGCCTGAAAATGAATGTCTGCAGAGTTGATCAGAGCAAACACAGTTCTGGCAACTAGGCTCTGAGACTACTCTTCTTCCAAAAGGAAGATTCGAATCCATTCACTTTGTCATCTCTATGCTGCAGCGGAGTAGACATGTTGAGTTATGGCGAGGTTTGTTCATGGTTTTCTGTGCTCACCTGTTTGCCTCATTAGGGCCCAGTGTCTAGTGGAGCATGAAGGAGCAGCAACAGCAGCATCAAAGGAGAGAGGCCTGGCAGTAATGAGAGGCTTTGTCATCCTGGGCAACTCAATTAGCCCAGACAGCCCAGAGTCCATCAGGATGACTGATGACACCCCACTGGGACCACAAACCCCTGCAGGGAGAAAGAGAGGGTGTGGGTTTAGGGAGGCAGGGGTGGGGAACGACAAGTACCCAATAGTGGGCTCTTCACTCTGGACTTCTGAAGGAAATAACCTCAATACTCAACACAGAAAACCACGTCCAGATCACACATACATTAACTAGGAATTCACAAATATGACTCCTGGGCAGCAAGGCCCTACCCACAACACAGTGGGAACTTTACAGACATAGCACTGGTTCTCATACTCGAGTATCTATAATTCACATTTACCTATGATCTCTTAGATAGTAAATCCGAGCCTACAGCTTTCAACGGTGGTCTGTGTATTCCTAGGTGATCCTGTAGTTGAACTGTGTACTTTCATTACTGTTATCTTGGCCAGTGATCGTTCTGACGGGTCAGGCTCTGTGACCCCATTAGGCCTGCTGTCTACAGCCAGTCACTCACCCGCCAGCTCACTGAGCTGTGATTGGCATATACTGTAATAGAGCCTCACTTGTAACATTGATCAGAAAACATTGATATTTTTCAACAGCAGAGCAAGTCCATTGGCTTTTCACATGAGTTGGAGTCAGTGTGAATGAGCTAGCGGTAGCTGACTGTGAAAGATAAGGGAGGACTGATGGAGAGTGTGAGAGGACTGATGGAGAGGGTGAGAGGATTGATTGAGAGGGTGAGAGGACTGATGGAGAGAACTGATGGAGAGGGTGAGAGGACTGATGGAGAGGGTCAGAGGACTGATGGAGAGTGTGAGAGGACTGATGGAGAGTGTGAGAGGACTGATGGAGAGGGTGAGAGGACTGATGGAGGGGGTGAGAGGACTGATGGAGAGGGTGACAGGACCGATGGAGGGGGTGAGAGGACTGATGGAGAGGGTGAGAGGACTGATGGAGAGTGTGAGAGGACTGATGGAGAGGGTGAGAGGACTGATGGAGAGGGTGAGAGGACTGATTGAGAGAACTGATGGAGGGTGAGAGGACTGATGGAGGACTGATGGAGAGGGTGGGAGGACTGATGGAGAGGGTGAGAGGACTGATGGAGAGGGTGAGAGGACTGATGGAGAGGGTGAGAGGACTGGTGAGAGGGTGAGAGGACTGATGGAGGGGGTGAGAGGACTGATGGAGGGGGTGAGAGGACTGATGGAGAGGGTGAGAGGACTGATGGAGAGGGCGAGAGAACTGATGGAGGGTGAGAGGACTGATGGAGGACTGATGGAGAGGGTGGGAGGACTGATGGAGAGGGTGAGAGGACTGATGGAGAGGGTGAGAGGACTGATGGAGGGGGTGAGAGGACTGATGGAGAGGGTGACAGGACTGATGGAGGGGGTGAGAGGACTGATGGAGGGGGTGAGAGGACTGATGGAGAGGGTGAGAGGACTGATGGAGAGGGTGAGAGGACTGATTGAGAGAACTGATGGAGGGTGAGAGGACTGATGGAGGACTGATGGAGAGGGTGGGAGGACTGATGGAGAGGGTGAGAGGACTGATGGAGAGGGTGAGAGGACTGATGGAGAGGGTGAGAGGACTGATGGAGAGGGTGAGAGGACTGATGGAGAGGGTGGGAGGACTGATGGAGGACTGATGGAGAGGGTGGGAGAACTGATGGAGAGGGTGGGAGGACTGATGGAGAGGGTGGGAGAACTGATGGAGGACTGATGGAGAGGGTGGGAGAACTGATGGAGAGGGTGAGAGGACTGATGGAGAGGGTGGGAGAACTGATGGAGAGGATGGGAGAACTGATGGAGGACTGATGGAGAGGGTGGGAGAACTGATGGAGGACTGATGGAGAGGGTGGGAGAACTGATGGAGGACTGATGGAGAGGGTGGGAGAACTGATGGAGAGGGTGGGAGGACTGATGGAGAGGGTGGGAGGACTGATGGAGAGGGTGGGAGAACTGATGGAGAGGGTGGGAGAACTGATGGAGAGGATGGGAGGACTGATGGAGAGGGTGGGAGAACTGATGGAGGACTGATGGAGAGGGTGGGAGAACTGATGGAGGACTGATGGAGAGGGTGGGAGAACTAATGGAGAGGGTGGGAGAACTGATGGAGAGGGTGGGAGAACTAATGGAGAGGGTGGGAGAACTGATGGAGAGGGTGGGAGAACTGATGGAGGACTGATGGAGAGGGTGGGAGAACTGATGGAGAGGGTGGGAGAACTGAGGGAGGACTGATGGAGAGGGTGGGAGAACTGATGGAGAGGGTGGGAGGACTGATGGAGAGGGTGGGAGAACTGGAGAGGATGGGAGAACTGATGGAGGACTGATGGAGAGGGTGGGAGAACTGATGGAGAGGGTGGGAGGACTGATGGAGAGGGTGGGAGAACTGGAGAGGATGGGAGAACTGATGGAGGACTGATGGAGAAGGTGGGAGAACTCGTGGAGAGGTTGGGAGAACTGATGGAGAGGGTGGGAGGACTGATGGAGAGGGTGGGAGAACTGATGGAGGACTGATGGAGAGGGTGAAAGAACTGATGGAGAGGGTGGGAGAACTGATGGAGAGGGTGGGAGAACTGATGGAGAGGGTGGGAGAACTGATGGAGAGGGTGGGAGAACTGATGGAGGACTGATGGAGAGGGTGGGAGAACTGATGGAGGACTGATGGAGAGGGTGGGAGAACTGATGGAGAGGGTGGGAGGACTGATGGAGAGGGTGGGAGAACTGATGGAGAGGATGGGAGAACTGATGGAGGACTGATGGAGACGGTGGGAGAACTGATGGAGAGGGTGGGAGAACTGATGGAGAGGGTGGGAGAACTGATGGAGAGGGTGGGAGAACTGATGGAGGACTGATGGAGAGAGTGGGAGAACTGATGGAGAGGGTGGGAGAACTGATGGAGAGGGTGGGAGAACTGATGGAGAGGGTGGGAGAACTGATGGAGGACTGATGGAGAGGGTGGGAGAACTGATGGAGGACTGATGGAGAGGGTGGGAGAACTGATGGAGAGGGTGGGAGGACTGATGGAGAGGGTGGGAGAACTGATGGAGGACTGATGGAGAGGGTGGGAGAACTGATGGAGAGGGTGGGAGAACTGATGGAGGACTGATGGAGAGGGTGGGAGAACTGATGGAGAGGGTGGGAGGACTGATGGAGAGGGTGGGAGAACTGATGGAGAGGGTGGGAGGACTGATGGAGATGGTGGGAGGACTGATGGAGAGGGTGGGAGGACTGATGGAGAGGGTGGGAGGACTGATGGAGAGGGTGGGAGAACTGATGGAGGACTGATGGAGAGAGTGGGAGAACTGATGGAGAGGGTGGGAGAACTGATGGAGAGGGTGGGAGAACTGATGGAGAGGGTGGGAGAACTGATGGAGAGGGTGGGAGAACTGATGGAGATGGTGGGAGAACTGATGGAGGACTGATGGAGAGGGTGGGAGAACTGATGGAGAGGGTGGGAGGACTGATGGAGAGGGTGGGAGAACTGATGGAGAGGGTGGGAGGACTGATGGAGAGGGTGGGAGGACTGATGGAGAGGGTGGGAGGACTGATGGAGAGGGTGGGAGAACTGATGGAGAGGGTGGGAGGACTGATGGAGGACTGATGGAGAGGGTGGGAGAACTGATGGAGAGGGTGGGAGGACTGATGGAGAGGGTGGGAGGACTGATGGAGGACTGATGGAGAGGGTGGGAGAACTGATGGAGAGGGTGGGAGAACTGATGGAGGACTGATGGAGAGGGTGGGAGAACTGATGGAGAGGGTGGGAGGACTGATGGAGAGGGCTAGGTAGTGTGCTGCTCCTGCTATGAGGGAGACAGATGGGGATGGAGTAGCCTGTATGACCCTTCACAGAACACCAAGCCAAGCTTCTGTTGTTTATTCAACCGTTCAACCTCCTGTATTAACCCTTCCTGTATTCAGAAATACTTCAAAAGAACATCTCCTTTTGGAGGGAAGTGTTTCATTTGGATTTAGTTCATTATTTATTCAATTGTGGTTTTTCCACCTATAGTATACGTTTTGTTGGTATGTACAGTAGCTGGCTGTTGATGGCAGTCTGTGTGATTTTATGGGCAGCACTGTAGCACCTCAAGCCATCTTTAAAACTCCATGGAGTCCAACCAAACATTCTACTGTTGTGTCCCAAGGAGCCAGCTGCTGGAGGTGTCATTGTTCTGAGCCTGGGTTGGGGTAACCTGCTGGCCTGGATCCCCTCACCTCACCCTATCCCAGGGACACCCCACCACGAGCCCACGTGACCTCTGTGTCACAGGCCACAGCTTGAATGGCAGGTACAAAGTAACCATTCTCTGCCCTGAACTCCTGGAGAGAGGAGCAGATGCTCCCCTGTCACTCACCCTTCCCGGGACAATGATGGGGCGGAACAGGCGATGGCCTTGTCTGTCTTTGTGTGCTCAGGGAGTAATTGACAACGTGTGGTAATAAGGAGGGTGGAAAATGGAGGATGTGATCCATCGAACATGACTCCACCAGCACAGACTGTCAGAGCAGCTCACAGATTACTGCACCTGTACATAGCCCACCTATAATTTAGCCCAAACAACTACCTCTTTCCCAACTGTATTTTATTTATTTATTTATTTAGCTCCTTTGCACCCCATTATTTTTATTTCTACTTTGCACATTCTTCCATTGCAAAACTACCATTCCAGTGTTTTACTTGCTATATTGTATTTACTTTGCCACCATGGCCTTTTTTGCCTTTACCTCCCTTCTCACCTCATTTGCTCACATTGTATATAGACTTATACTGTATTATTGACTATGTTTGTTTTACTCCATGTGTAACTCTGTGTCGTTGTATCTGTCGAACTGCTTTGCTTTATCTTGGCCAGGTCGCAATTGTAAATGAGAACTTGTTCTCAACTTTCCTACCTGGTTAAATAAAGGTAAAATCAAATCAAATAAAAAAATAAACAGACAGTCAGTCAGTGAAACAAGCCAATGAAAGTTAATATCATGGCATGCTGAACACAGGGCTCAAGTGGTACTTTTGTAGGTTTCAAAGGTGCAATATGCAGAAATTGAGCAATGTAGAGAATCACTTACCACCTAAACCGCTGTGAAATATATTTTCCATAACCAAAAATATTGTATTTTCAGCTGTTTGAAGCTTGTGTACAACACCGACGCAAAAACTAAACTTATGAACGTAAAGCATAGAAATAGCGCTCATAGAACATATATCAATGCTTAGACTTGGTTTCGATGAGAATTACATCTATAACTCACATTTCTACATGACACCAACATGGGTCTAGAATATAAAGGCCGATAGTGGTCAGTTGGGATATAGGAGAATACTTACACCCAACCCCTCTCCTCTCTGCTTTGGGTCAGAGGACAGTCAGTGATCACTTGGTGAAAGCGTTTACAGTGCCCTCACATAAACGCTCTTATGCCTTGATCTTCAACTCTCAGTAACCCCAGGAAACCACGCGTACCCAAGAATTTCCCTGTCGGTCTCAGATTTGTTACCTTAACTTTTTTTGTCTCAAATGTCTCATTCCAGCCATATTATATGGTAGAACTCCATCCCAAACCTATTGAAAAGCATTTGTCCTGGTAAAAGTCATTGTAGAGGGAGGAAGCTATCCTAGGGCAGTATTCCACACTCCTCTGTCTGTCTGCAATGCCACATTTCTGTCATGATGACCCTGTTACACATGAGGTGTGTAGAGCACCAGTGAATGAACCACAAAGTCCCACAGAAAATGACCCACTGCCACAGGGAAGAGAAAGGCTGTGATTACTATAACATTGAATTAGACACGCACGCACCAACACACACACACACACATGGGGGGGGGTAGAGAGAGTGGGGTGCATAATGTTTTTTCTGCGGGTACACGAGAATATCAACATGTGCCCTTTTCTCATTTTATTAATTAATTTTTATTTAACCTTTATACCTTTAACTAGGCAAGTCAGTTAAAAACAAATTCTAATTTACAATGACAGCCTATCTAAAGGCAAAAGGCCTCCTGCGGAGACAGCTAACGGGTCTGGGGTTAAAAATAGAAATATAGGACCAAACACACAACACTACATAAAGAAGAGACCGAAGACGACGACGATAGCATGGCAGCAACACAACATGGCAGCAACACAACATGGTAGCAACACAACATGGTAGCAACACATGACAACACAGCATGGTAGAAACACTACATGACATCAACATGGTAGCAACACAACACGGCAGCAACACAACATGGCAGCAACACATGACAACACAGCATGGTAGAAACACTACATGACATCAACATGGTAGCAACACAACACGGCAGCAACACAACATGGCAGCAACACATGACAACACAGCATGGTAGAAACACTACATGACATCAACATGGTAGCAACACAACATGGTAGCAACACATGACAACACAGCATGGTAGAAACACTACATGACACCAACATGGTAGCAACACAACATGGCAGCAACACAACATGGCAGCAACACAACATGGTAGCAGCACAAAACATGGTACAAACATTATTGGCAATAGACAACAGCTCAAAGGCAAGAAGGTAGAGACAACAATACATCACGCTCATTACTCTGTTGATGACCTTAATATTGCCTCTGATCTAGGACCTATCATATGCACCAAGGGATCTGAGGGTCATAGGTCAAACCATCCCCCTGCTCGCTCTCCATTCTCCTCCAAAATCACTGTCACCTCATTATAAACAGGGCTCTCTGTCTCACTCCCTTTCCCCTTCTTACGCCCCCATCTCTCCTTCTCTCCCCCTATCCCTCTTTCTCTCTTATCTTTGTAAATGGAAAAGGTGTACGAGACCCTTCCCTCATCTTTCCATTTAATGGACACAGGTCCTTTTCACTGTGCCATACCATTGCGTTCTGTAATGACAGCATTTGCTGAGCACTTCAGTGCAAAATGAAGTCGGAATTGGAAGAAAATGATAGGCGTTTTAAAACCAGACATCTATTTTCCCCTATCCATTTGGAGAGAGCAGGGGAAAGCAGGGGCTACATTTGTGGGATGTATTATTTTCAATCAAATATAATTCTCTCTAAGGGTCTGTGGAGGAAATAATACTTAGGGAATTACAGTTGTACTAATAACAATGGGCTCATGGAAGCGTACCGGATCTCAAAGGGGAAACCTGCACTTCATGGCAATTCTCCCATCCCCAACCTGAAGTGAATTGCTCACAGAGATACAGAGGCTTGGAAATGAAATGGTTTCAATCAGTATCTTGTATTGACTCAAACACCGTCTCTGCTTGATTCATCCCATTTTTACTCCAGATAGAACACAACCAGCTAATGGTCATTCATTATGCGAAACACTGAAAGACACACAGCAAAAATGCTTCTAACATGACAAATTTTTTCTGCTGTTAATGTTGTTGAAGCATAAAGATTCATACTGGTATGTGGGAAATTAACAGGAAAATGACAGGCATTCACCTGTTTCCTCTTAACATTCATAAGGAGCTTTTATCATGGACTATAACCCCCACATAGTAGTTGCATACATTAATGGTTGTATACATACATTAACATGCATTAAAAGTTGAGTCGTCACAATTTGACAAACTGAGCGCTTTAGCCTACACTGTTAGCGTAAAGGTATTCAAGGTATTCAGTTATGACATCTGTGGCAATTTAATTTAGTCGATCTCCTTTAAAAGCAGTAACCTTTCTGTTATCTGGGGATCAGAGGGAGAGGGAGGAAGTGGAGTTGGGGATAAATTGTACTTTGATACTCTGGCAGTTGCTTATTAAATTCACTTATCGGCCTAACGAGGTTAGCATTGTTTGGAACAGATGTCAGTGCAGGGCCGAGAGAGACTGTCAGGGACAGGGACAGGGGGGGACTGGATTAGATAGACCAGTCTGTTACTGTATGTCCCTGGGCCCCACTCTTTCATCATATTATCACAACACCATAGTGCCCACAAAGCTCATCACTAAGCTAAGGACCCTGGAACTAAACACCTCCCTCTGCAACTGGATCCTGGTCTTCCTGATGGGCCACCCCCAGCTGGTAAGGGTTGGTAATGACACATCTGCCATGCTGATCCTCAACACGGGGCCCCTCAGGGGTACGTGCTTAGTCCCCTCCTGTACTCCCTGTCACCCACGACTGTGTGGCCAAGCACTAGTCCAACACCATCATTTAAGTTTGCTTACAACAGAATGGTGGTAGGCCTGATCACAGACAACGATGAGACCGCCTATAGGAAGGAGGTCAGAGACCTGGCAGTGTGGTGCCAGGAAACAACCTCTCCCTAAACATGAGTAAGACAATGGAGATGATCATGGACTACAGAATAAGGAGGGCAGACCACACCACCATGGTTGAGAGTGAAGCGGGTCGAGAGTTTCAAGTTCCTTGGTGTCCACATCACCAACAAACTATCATGGTCCAAACACACCAAGAAAGTCGTGAAGAGGGCACGACAACACCTTTTCCCCCTCAGGAGACTGAAAAGATTTGGCATGGGTCCCCAGATACTCAAAAGGTTCTACAGCTGCACCATCGAGATCATCCTGACCAGTTGCATCACCGCCTGGTATGGCAACTGCTCGGCATCTGAACAAAAGGCACTACAGAGGGTATTGCGTACAGCCGGGTACATCACTGGTGCCAAGCTTCCTGCCATCCAGGACCAATATACTAGGCGGTGTCAGAGGAAGACTCCAGTCACCCAACTCATAGACTGTTCTCTCTGCTACCTCATGGCAAGCGGTATCAGTGCACCAAGTCTAGGTCCAAAAGGCTCCTTAACATCTTCTACCCCCAAGCCATAAAACTGCTGAACAATTAATCAAATGGCCACCTGGACATTTCACTGTAAGGTCTACGTTGTATTCGGTGCATGTGACAAATAAAATTAGATTTGATATTATGATTATCACTGGGAAAGGATCATGTTCATGTGAAGTATCATTCTTATTATAACAAGTAAATATTATGCGTTACTCTCCGGCTTGGAGAATAGTGGACGACTGAAAAGGTTCACAAAATAATCATATGACGTTTAGCCAGTGACAGGAAGTGTTATGGTAGAAGGTTATCTGCTGTCTGCTGTTACTGTGCAGTAGTTTAATCCCAATACACTATGGGAGTAATCAGTGGTGTTACCAAAACAGATTGCCATACGAAATCTTCAGGGCCCGGTTTTTCAAAAATTATCTATCTGGATTTCAGCTATCGAATAAGATTAAATGCATAGAAATATAAAGAATAGAACATACAAATTGATTTGGGTGGGGACTTCCATTCTATGCATTCTATTTCTATGCATTTAATCCTATCCGATAGCCAGATAGATCATTTTAGAAAACTGGGTCCAGAAAGCTCCGGGTCACTGGATATACATTATATACAATGGGGAGAACAAGTATTTGATACACTGCCGATTTTGCAGTTTTTCTTACTTACAAAGCATATAGAGGTCTGTAATTTTTATCATAGGTACACTTCAACTGTGAGAGACGGAATCTAAAACAAAAATCCAGAAAATCACATTGTATGATTTTTAAGTATTTAATTTGCATTTTATTGCATGACATAAGTATTTGATCACCTACCGGTAAGAATTCCGTCTCTCACAGACCTGTTATTTTTTCTTTAAGAAGCCCTCCTGTTCTCCACTGCACCTGTTTGAACTTGGTACCTGTATAAAATACACCTGTCCACACACTCAATCAAACAGACTCCAACCTCTCCACAATGGCCAACACCAGAGAGCTGTGTAAGGACATCAGGGAAAAAAATTGTAGACCTGCACAAGGCTGGGATGGGCTACAGGACAATAGGCAAGCAGCTTGGTGAGAAGGCAACAACTGTTGGAGAAATTATTAGAAAATGGAAGTTCAAGATGATGGTCAATCACCCTCGGTCTGGGGCTCCATGCAAGATCTCACCTCGTGGGGCATCAATGATCATGAGGAAGGTGAGGGATCAGCCCAGAACTACACGGCAGGACCTGGTCAATGACTTGAAGAGAGCTGGGACCACAGTCTCAAAGAAAACCATTAGTAACACACTACGCCGTCATGGATTAAAATCCTGCAGCGCACGCATGGTCCCCCTGCTCAAGCCAGCGCATGTCCAGGCCTGTCTGAAGTTTGCCAATGACCATCTGGATGATCCAGAGGAGGAATGGGAGGAGGTCATGTGGTCTGATGAGACAAAAATAGAGCTTTTTGGTCTAAACTCCACTCGCCGTGTTTGGAGGAAGAAGAAGGATGAGTACAACCCCAAAAACACCATCCCAACCGTGAAGCATGGAGGTGGAAACATCATTCTTTGGGGATGCTTTTCTGCAAAGGGGACAGGACGACTGCACCGTATTGAGGGGAGGATGGATGGGGCCATGTATCGCGAGATCTTGGCCAACAACCTCCTTCCCTCAGTAAGAGCATTGAAGATGGGTCGTGGCTGGGTCTTCCAGCATGACAACGCCCCGAAACACACAGCCAGGGCAACCAAGGAGTGGCTCCGTAAGAAGCATCTCAAGGTCCTTGAGTGGCCTAGCCAGTCTCCAGACCTGAACCCAATAGAACATCTTTGGAGGGAGCTGAAAGTCCGTATTGCCCAGCAACAGCCCCGAAACCTGAAGGATCTGGAGAAGGTCTCTATGGAGGAGTGGGCCAAAATCCCTACTGCAGTGTGTGCAAACTTGGTCAAGAACTACAGGAAATGTATGATCTCTATAATTGCAAACAAAGGTTTCTGTACCAAATATTAAGTTCTGCTTTTCTGATGTATCAAATACTTATGTCATGTAATAAAATGCAAATTAATTACTTAAAAATCATACAATGTGATTTTATGGATTTTTGTTTTAGATTCCGTCTCTCACAGTTGAAGTGTACCTATGATAAAAAATTACAGGTCTCTCCATGCTTTGTAAGTAGGAAAACCTTCAAAATTGTCAGTGTATCAAATACTTGTTCTCCCCACTGTATACAAAGTATGTGGACACCCCTTCAAATGAGTGGATTCGCCTATTTCAGCCACACCCGTTATTGACAGGTGTATAAAATTTAGCACACAACCATGCAATCTTCATAGACAAACATTGGCAGTAGAATGGCCTTACTGAAGAGCTCAGTGACTTTCAACATGGCAACGTCATAGGATGCCACCTTTTCCAACAAGTCAGTTCATCAAATTTATGCCCTGCTGTTGTTATTGTGAAGTGGAAATTTCTTGGAGCAACAACGGCTCAGCCGTGAAGTGGTAGGCCACACAAGCTCACAAAATGGAACCGCCGAGTGCTGAAGCATGTAACGCATAAAAATCACCTGTCCTCGGTTGCAACACTCACTACCGAGTTCCAAACTGCCTCTGGAAGCACTGTCAGCATAATAACTGTTCGTCGGGAGCTCTATGAAATGGATTTCCATGGCTGAGCAGCCGCACACAAGCCTAAGATCACCATGCGCATTGCCAAGCGTTGGCTGGAGTGGTTTAAAGCTAGCCGACATCGTTCTCTGAAGTGATGAATCACGCTTCATCGTCTGACAGGCAGACGGAAAAATCTGGGTTTGGTGGATGCCAGGAGAATGCATAGTGCCAACTGTAAAGTTTGGTGGAGGAGGAATAATGGTATGGGGCTGTTTTTCATGGTTTGGACTAGGCCCCTTAGTTCCAGTGAAGGGAAATCAGATTATGTGCTTCCAACTTTGTGGCAACAGTTTGGGGCTCTTTCCTGTTTCTGAATGCCAATGCCCCTGTGCACAAAGCGAGGTCCATACTGAAATGGTTTGTTGAGATCGGTGCGGAAGAACATAACTGGCCTGCACAGTGCCCTGACCGCAACCCCATCGAACACGTTTTGGATGAATTAGAAATCCGACAGCGAGCCAAGCCTAATCGCCCAACATCAGTGCCCGACCTCACTAATGCTCTTGTGACTGAATTGAATCAAGTCCTCGTGGCAATGTTCCAACATCTAGTGGAAAGCCTTCCCAGAAGAGTGGAAGCTGTTATAGCTGCAAAGGGGGGAACCATCTCCATATTACTGTCCATGAGTGCCCACATACTTTTGGTCATTTAGTGTACTTTACTCAATACAACTGTGATGATTTCCTATCACAGGGAAAACTACAGAGAATAAAACAATGACTTTTCTCTACATGTACTGTATGATTTCCCTGAGGATGACAAGATTTAAGATGAACTTCTCTGCCTTCAAATGTTCCATCTGGTATCAGATGTTGTTCCTGAATCATTCTGCAAGACAATCTAACAACTAGAATTGTCTTTAAAGACCAAGCAGAAACTGTGTGTATGTTTAGTTACTTATCGGTGAGCGGTGGAGGGTTCAGCCTGCATAAATTTACTTTAGCTATGATTCATAGTGTAGTCCAATGTGTCTGGATGTCAGGCATGACCGATCTTAAGAGATGGGACATCTACCTCACTTTAAAACTGCTCAGTGACTCGGCAAAAATAACAGGGAGGCTGGGAATTCCCCCTCTAGTTCTCGCTTGGCCACACAGAGGTCACTGTCTGTCTGCTGGCTGAGTGACTAACGGGGAGAGGGGTTGTTAATGTAAAGATTTACTGAGTGTCTCAGTCTTTGAGTTAGCCCAGTTAAGATGTTTCAATATCATTAAATATTGTGAAGTAACACAGACGGTCAGCTTTGCACATAGAGAAATATTGTTTCTTTACTCCTTCGGCAGTGACCCTCATTCATACTGTAGGTCTCTGTTCTAGTATAGAAGTCTGTGATATCATCCTCATGTCAGTTACTCACCTGTCAATGAGGTCACCCCTCACTCAGTCCTGTCAGTTGGGAGGGCACTGTAATGTAATGAGATGGACTCCTGAACATGGACCTGTCCAATATCTGTTCACCTACAGCCCCAGAGACAGACCACCTACAACACAGACCTACTGATTCAATCCCACAGTGGTCCTGTCTCACTCCATGCCCAACAAATGGAGCTCTGTCCAGTCCACAACCTTGGCTGTAAACACACCGACTCAGCCAGGAGTGCTGATGGGTCTGTGAATGAGCTGGTGACAGGAGCCAGTGTCCAGGTCAGAACTGAGAGAGAGAGTCCCTGGTCATGGAGGATGGAGGGTGCCCCACTGCCCACCTAGCTGTAGCTCTGCTCTCAGAACAGGAGAGATGCGACCGGTGCGAAAGGGATGAAATATGAACTCCTTTAATATTCTGCCTAATAACTGTGTTGACAAGCGGCATGAGTTACCTTCAGGAGGAATGTCGTGGCATTTGGATAATTAGCTGTAAATAGTGTTTTATGATACCTTGCTGGAGGCAATCGGCAGCCTTTTTATTTGTAGCAAAGGTTAGGTGGTGATTTTAGTGGCCCTATTATGGCCGTTAATTTTGCTGGGACCAGAGGTCCTGCATTGGATGGTTGGAGTCCTGCCATGGCTGGAGACATATTGGATCTCTCAGCCCCCTGGCCAGGGAGAATCCATTACCTCAGACTCAGTCACTCTCTGTCATCACATAACCAATTTATTTACATTCAAATCCCTGTGTGAACACCCAGCTCTCGCTCGCTCTCTCTCACCCTCGCTGTCGCTCACTATCACTGTCACTCGCTATCTCTCTCTCTGACAGACAGCAGCTTATAGCCAAATCACTCCATTAGAAGCAGCATGGAGCCCTGAAATATCCAGTGTGTGAACACTGTTTATTTTTTAAAAGCTAACAAACTCTGTGTTGGATCTGTTGTTTTGCTGTTTGTCAGTGAGTGATATTTTCTTATCAGATATGGCATGTGGTTGTGTGCTTTTGTAGTGACTGTTTAGTTTTCCCATATCCCACAAGATGGCAAATATAGACAGGTAGAGGTAGAGGTAGCCCCAGCTGAATGCAGTACATGATGAAAGACATACAGTGATGTGGGGAGATGGAGAGGAAATGAGATTTAAATGCAATCTGATGTTTTGTTTTCTAACTCCTCTAAGAGTAGGAAGGAATCTAAATAACATCTATTCTGCTTTGTCACATTACAGCGTAGTTTATGTACTCTCTGAAAGGAACCTATTTATACATTCAGAATATCTTTGTTAAGGCATATCTAGTGATTGAGACAGTGATCCTCTGCATGGTTTTCTCCCAAGCCAAGTAAATGACCATACTGTACAGCAGGGGTAGACATTATTAGTTGCTCTCCCCTCCAAATTAAAAGGTTGTGGGGACTGTGATTCCCCTGGTGCCTGTCTCTGTTGGTGGAGGATCTGTGGATCACAGTCAACAGCAACGTGGAGCTGACAGCTGTCTGTTAAATTATGCACAGACTATTGTTCTAGGGTTGGACACACATACACACACTCACACACACACACACACACACACACACAGGCCCCAACGGCAAGGCTTAAGGGAGGGGAACTCATTAAAGTACACCCTCTGCTTACTCTTCCTCACTCTCCTCTTACACCCACCATCTCTCTTCCTCCCTCTCTTTCTCTATCTCTCTCTCTTTCTCTCCCTCTCTCTCTTTCTCTCCCTCTCTCCCCCTCTTTCCCCCTCTCTCTCTTTCTCTCCCCTCTCTCCTTCACTCTCTCTACCCCCTCTCTCTCCCTCCCTCTCTCTCTCTCCCTCTCCCTCTCTCTCTCCCCCTCTCCCTCCCTCTCTCGCTCTTCCTCCTCCTTGTTCTTGTTCTTCTTTTTCTTCTTCTTCTCTGTCCCTCTTTCTCACACCTGTTCACCTGCTGTCTCCATTATTCATAAAGCCAGTGCTGAACAGAGTGGGTCCTCCATCCCTCATATTGTCTACAGATTAAGGAGATGATAGGTGTAGCCCAGGTCCAAAGTCAACTCAGGGGAGACGCCACTGAATCTCTACCAGGCCACACCACTGTGGGAGCCTGTGAGATTATGACCACTCCTCTCTCCTTTCTACTTCCACAGCCTAGTCTCAGCCTGGCCTAGCATGTCTGCAGGTAGGGGAGGTGACACAGAATATATCAGCCATGGAAGGAACCAGAGACTTCTATTTATTTATATAGATGTCTCTACTCCACCCCTCCCACCACCTCTGCTGGTGTCTGGACAGAGCATTATGGACTGTGAGAAGGACTGGACTCTTATCACTGTCAGTCATCGTTTCCACATCGTCACGACCCCAGATCATTCTCAACATTCTGCTAACCCCCCTGTTTCTCTCTGATCTTCTCAGGTCATAAAAACCATATCCAGGTTGGAAGACATTCACACAACTTATTTTTCCCAGGCAAATCGTCCGATAGATAGGAAGACTGATAGCTTGACATTTTCCAGCTTGGCGTGCTGAAATGCCGAGGTCATCTTCACTTAACTCAGTGGCACAGTGAAGAGACCCTGGTAGATCTACAGAGATGCTGCTCTGCCCTGCAGTCAGACAGGCAGTAAAGGCACTGTTTAAACTGCACCACAGATCAGCACTGAGACTGACCCTGTTAACACTGGTGCACTCACAGTAAATCCTCAATTAGTCTGAGCTGAGCGGGGGTTGAGCAGGTGTCAACTGCGCACTTGTAAATACATGCCACCTGTATCCGAGTGGATCATAGTAGAATGGAGACATTGTCAAACTTTGGTCAATAGTTTATAGGCTGAGGAAGGACACACAATCATGGTAATAACAGGTGAAATAACTGTTGTAGATACTGCACACACGTATGTGATTTCTGGTCTCTTCAATCCAAATGTATCCTGAGAACTTGTCTAACAAAGAAAGAGTAAGAGAGAGACAGATAATGAGAAAGTGTGTGGAAAACAGAGAGTGACTCTGAGCCAGACCCAGTCAGTGAGTGTCGCACCACACCTCTGTTGCTGTAGTTAAAAACACAACTGTTAAACTGGCCCCAGCGGGACCCTTACAGAGCAGAGTGCTACAGAGCGGCACTACAGAGACACCATGAATATAAATGACCCAGTCAAGCAGGGAGCTACACAGCACAGGAGACCCACACATTCAAAGGACCCCATAGCCAATGAGGGAGGGACATGATAACTCCTGTCCCTTCCTCTAGCCAAACCCCCCGATGTTTACAGTGACACACATGACATTATTACCTCTTGGTCCTACTTGTTACTGGGTCCTGTGTAGAGGCGGGAGACTGTGTCTCTGTCTGTCACTAATGACTGGGACTTGCTGTTGGACTCCTTGTCTCCAGAGCCCATAGATCAAGCTGCTGTTTGAAGTCTGTTTACACCCCAACATTTTTGCAGTGGTGGGGGAGGGCGGGCGATGGTATACTGTTGTCACAGCAACTAGAAATGAATTGGTCATTTGATTAATGCAGTGACAGTATCACGTTTCAGGTAAGAATCAAGTGCAGACTGTGTTGAAGTAACAAAGTTTATTACAACAGCAGCAGGCAAACGACAGGTCACAGCAGGCAGGGGTCAGTAATCAGGCAGGCAGACTCAGGGTCAGGGGCAGGCAGGGGTCAGTAATCAGGCAGGCAGACTCAGGGTCAGGGGCAGGCAGGGGTCAGTAATCAGGCAGGCAGACTCAGGGTCAGGGGCAGGCAGGGGTCAGTAATCAGGCAGGCAGACTCAGGGTCAGGGGCAGGCAGGGGTCAGTAATCAGGCAGGCAGGGTCAGGGTCAGGGGCAGGCAGGGGTCAGTAATCAGGCAGGCAGGGTCAGGGGCAGGCAGGGGTCAGTAATCAGGCAGGCAGGGTCAGGGGCAGGCAGGGGTCAGTAATCAGGCAGGCAGGGTCAGGGGCAGGCAGGGGTCAGTAATCAGGCAGGCAGACTCAGGGTCAGGGGCAGGCAGGGGTCAGTAATCAGGCAGGCAGACTCAGGGTCAGGGGCAGGCAGGGGTCAGTAATCAGGCAGGCAGACTCAGGGTCAGGGGCAGGCAGGGGTCAGTAATCAGGCAGGCAGGCAGACTCAGGGTCAGGGGCAGGCAGGGGTCAGTAATCAGGCAGGCAGGGTCAGGGGCAGGCAGGGGTCAGTAATCAGGCAGGCAGACTCAGGGTCAGGGGCAGGCAGGGGTCAGTAATCAGGCAGGCAAACAACAGGTCACAGCAGGCAGGGGTCAGTAATCAGGCAGGCAGACTCAGGGTCAGGGGCAGGCAGGGGTCAGTAATCAGGCAGGCAGACTCAGGGTCAGGGGCAGGCAGGGGTCAGTAATCAGGCAGGCAGACTCAGGGTCAGGGGCAGGCAGAGTGGTCAGGCAGGCGGGCTCAGAGTCAGGACAGGCAAAGGTCAAAACCAGAAGAGCGAGAAAAGAAGCAGGAGCTGAGACAGGAGACAAAGGGCTGTGAGACATGAATTTACATCAAGACACATGACAAGTAGGAAGTATACGGAGGGTACAGTGCAACAGAGGACAAACAGCAGAGGGTCTAATGATTTTGGAGCAGAGGGAAAGGTCTCAGCCTCCGAGGGTGTAGCCGCGGGGCTATAGTGGCGTGCCAACGCATCCGGCTTAACATCCTTGGGTACTGGTCGGTGTCGTGGAAGCAAAGTAGCCCGGGCCTTAATGAACCCCTCCCAGAGGTCCTGGTACTCTGAGGGAATGGGATAGAGGTTCGGGGCAATAATTTCCAAGCCCCCAGGAAGACGTCCCAGGGCAGGCAGAGCTGATTTTAGGCATTGAGCGTGGCAGAACAGGCTCCATCCCACGATGGCACCAGTAGTCCAATCAATCAAGGGATTGTGTCGCTGGAGCCAAAAGAATCCCAACACCACAGGAACCTGCATAGACTCAATTAGCAGAAATTGCATTGTCTCACTGTGGTTCCCCGACACTCGTAGGTTGATGGAGGTGGTATGGTGGGTGACCCGGCCTATAAAGTGCCCGTCCAGTGCTCTAACATCCATGGGAATGGAGAGGGGTTGAGTGGGGATGCCCAGCTCGGACGCCATGGTAACTAACGTCCATAAGACTCATATCGGCCCCCGAGTCGATGAGTATCTGGAAAGACTTGGACTAGTTGCCCCACAGCAGGGTGGCATGGAGAGGGGGGTGAGTAGGGGGAGATGCAAAATTATCCTTAAGACCACCCAGAGTACTCATTCCTACCAATGAGCTAGGTCTCTTGACGGAACAGGTAGACAAATAATGACCGGCAGCACTGCAATACAGACAACTCTGAGTGTTGTCTGCGTACGTGTTCGGCTGGAGACAGCCTAGCCCTGCCGAGTTGCATTAGCTCGGGAAGAGGCAAATCAGCAGTCTTCTGAGGCTCTTGGAGGAACTCGGGTAAGCTAGGTTCCTCGCGGGGACAAAAACGCTGGGGACTTCCGGAGTTCATCAGATGCAAGGTGGGATCCTTGAATGAGCGATTGGGACCGTAATCAGACCTCTTCTCCCTCCTACATTCCCGTAGCCGACCATCGATCCGGATGGTTAAAGTGATGAGTGAGTCAAGTTCCGTTTGTAGTTTCCGGGCTGCAAGCTCGTCCTTCCTCCGATAAGCCGTACAGGAACGTGCCGAACAGCGCTTCCGGGTTCCAGGCACCCTCCGCTGCTAACGTACAGAAATCCACCGCATAGTCTGCCACACTGAGGGAGTCCTACCGAAGCTGGAGTAACTTCCGGGCAGCCTCTCTACCGGCCACCAGAGCCTCAAACTTTTCTCACCTCCGCCACGAATACCTCCAGACTGAGGCAGACGGCCGATTGTTGCTCCCACACCGCCGTGGCACAGGCGAGTGCCCTCCCGGACATCAGCGTAATAATGTATGTTTTCTTTGAGGGGTCCTAAGGGAACGAAGAAGGCTGCAGCTCGAAAATGAGGGAGCACTGAGAAATGCCCGGCAGGTTCTGGAATCTCCATTTTAGTGCTCCGGTGGAAGTAAGCAGGGTTCCCGGGAAATCGAGGTGACGGCGCTGCTATCAGCTGGGTTACTGAGGGGTTGGGAGGGTATCGTTGTGGTAGGCTGCCTAGTAAGCAACCCATGGAATTTCTCCCGCAAAGCGTCCAATGCTAGGTCGTGACGTATGGCCACGTCTTGGAACCCTTCCATCAGACCGCTAAGTAACTCCTCGTGTCGACCAATGGGAGTAGATGGCATTGCTGTGCTGGTCCTAGTCTGCTGGGTCAATCATGGCCAGTTTGTTCTATCACGTTTCAGGTAAGACCCAAGTGCAGACTGTGTTGAAGTAACCATGTTAATTACAACAACAGGGGCAGGCAAATGAAAGGTCATGGCAGGCAGTGGTCGGTGATCCAGAGTAGGGGCAAAGGCACCAGACGGCAGGCAAGCTGAGAGTCAGGGGCAGGCAGAGTGGTCAGGCAGACAGGCTCAGAGTCAGGACATGCAAAGGTCAAAACCAGGAGAGTGAGAAAAGAGAGACTGAGGAAAGCAGGAGCTGAGACAAAACGTTGGTTGTCTTGACAAACAAGACGAACTGGCAACAGAGAACACAGGTATAAGTACCCAGGGGATAATGGGGAAGATGGGTGACACCTGGATGAGGGTGGAGACAAGCACAAGGACAGGTGAAACAGATCAGGGTGTGACAGACAGATTATTAGGCTATTATTTCCATTGTCACATTTTTGTGATGAATTAATCAAGTCTACGTAAAGTTGAAGTCGGAAGTTTACATACACTTAGGTTGGAGTCATTAAAACTCGTTTTTCAAGCACTCCACACATATATCCACAGTAAAACGAGTCCTATATCGACATAACCTGAAAGGCCGCTCAGCAAGGAAGAAGCCACTGCTCCAAAACCGCCATAAAACAGCCAGACTACGGTTTGCAACTGCACATGGGGGCAAAGATTGTACTTTTTTGGAGAAATGTCCTCTGGTCTGATGAAACAAAAATAGAACTGTTTGGCCATAATTACCATCGTTATATTTGGAATATAAAGGGGAGGCTTGCAAGCCAAAGAACATCATCCCAACCGTGAAGCACGAGGGTGGCAGCATCATGTTGTGGGGGTGCTTTGCTGCAGGAGGGACTGGTGCACTTCAGAAAGTAGATGACATCATAAGGGAGGAAAATTATGTGGATATATTGAAGCAACATCTCAAGACATCAGTCAGGAAGTTAAAGCTTGGTCGCAAATGGGTCTTCCAAATGGACAATGACCCCAAGCATACTTCCAAAGTTGTGACAAAATGGCTTAAGGACAACAAAGTCAAGGTATTGGAGTGGCCATCACAAAGCCCTGACCTCAATCTTATAGAAAATTGTGGGCAGAACTGAAAAAGCTTGTGTGAGCAAGGAGGCCTACAAACCTGACTCAGTTACACCAGCTCCGTTAGGAGGAATCGGCCAAAATTCACCCAACTTATTGTGGGAAAGTTGTGGAAGGCTACCCGAAATGTTTGACCCAAGTTAAACAATTTAAAGGCAATGCTACCAAATACTTATTGAGTGTATGTAAACTTCTGACCCACTGGGAATATGATGATATGATAAAACTGAAATATATCATTCTCTCTACTATTATTCTGACATTTCACATTCTTAAAATAAAGTGATGATACTAACTGACATAAAACAGGGAATTTTTACTACGATTAAATGTCAGGAATTGTGAAAAACTGAGTTTAAATGTATTTGGCTAAGGTGTATGTAAATGTCCAACTTCCACTGTACTTTATCCCATCCATATTGTTTCTTTGTCAGTCATGTGGTTCATTCTCCAGTGTGAATATCTCTCTGGCTCTCTTCTCTTTCAGGTGTTCCTATATGAGATTGAGTGTGTGCTCTTTGTTCTTGAATATAGTGTGAAAGAGATGCATAGAGAGTGTGCTCCATTCATTCCAACCCCAGGCAGGCCAACACTGTGGATAAGACTAGCATAGCACTGGCTGTCATGGTGGGACTAAATACCACTAAATACTAAATACCACTGGGGCTAAATACAAGCTGTTGGACTACACACTATAATACTGATTATAATAACAGTTCCTGCAAATGTAGCTAATCCTTAATTTGCCTGTGACAGGTTTTCCTGAGTATCAGCTCTGTAATACTATCATATTGTTTCTGTTGTTAAGGCGTGCTGGGTGTTTCAAAACTAACGTGGTGGGAAAAGAGATGATTATTCATTGCCAGTCCTCCAATGGTTAAACCTCTGCAGATGGATAAGGCTACGGCTGGTTCCTATAGAATGAACACCGGAGGGTGTTGTCTTGCTCTGAAGCAGGATGCCATGGAGCAGTGCCATGGAGCAGTGCCATGGATACGGTATTTTCAACTTAACTTCTATTTCCTCTGAATAAGGGAAGAGGGAAGTACACTCGGGTGTCTTTCTACACCTGCTACATTAGGCTATGCCATGGTTCATGGTGGAGCAGGTCTGAGATGCTACGTTAGGTTATGCCAGGGCTCATGGTGGAGCAGGCCTGAGATGCTACGTTAGGCTATGCCAGGGCCCATGGTGGAGCAGGCCTGAGAAGCTACGTTAGGCTATGCCAGGGCTCATGGTGGAGCAGTTCCTGGGATGCTAAGTTAGGCTAAGCCAGGGCTCATGGTGGAGTAGTTCCTGGGATGCTAAATTAGGCTAAGCCAGGGCTCATGGTGGAGCAGTTCCTGGGATGCTAAGTTAGGCTAAGCCAGGGCTCATGGTGGAGCAGGCCTGAGAAGCTACGTTAGGCTATGCCAGGGCTCATGGTGGAGCAGGCCTGAGAAGCTACGTTAGGCTATGCCAGGGCTCATGGTGGAGCAGTTCCTGGGATGCTAAGTTAGGCTAAGCCAGGGCTCATGGTGGAGCAGTTCCTGGGATGCTAAGTTAGGCTAAGCCAGGGCTCATGGTGGAGCAGTTCCTGGGATGCTAAGTTAGGCTAAGCCAGGGCTCATGGTGGAGCAGGTCTGGGATGCTACGTTAGGTTATGCCAGGGCTCATGGTGGAGCAGGCCTGGGATGCTACGTTAGGATATGCCAGGACCCATGGTGGAGCAGGCCTGGGATGCTACGTTAGGCTATGCCAGGGCCCATGGTGGAGCAGGCCTGAGAAGTTACGTTAGGCTATGCCAGGGCTCATGGTGGAGCAGTTCCTGGGATGCTAAGTTAGGCTATGCCAGGGCTCATGGTGGAGCAGTTCCTGGGATGCTAAGTTAGGCTAAGCCAGGGCTCATGGTGGAGCAGTTCCTGGGATGCTAAGTTAGGCTAAGCCAGGGCTCATGGTGGAGCAGTTCCTGGGATGCTAAGTTAGGCTAAGCCAGGGCTCATGGTGGAGCAGGTCTGGGATGCTACGTTAGGTTATGCCAGGGCTCATGGTGGAGCAGGCCTGGGATGCTACGTTAGGATATGCCAGGACCCATGGTGGAGCAGGCCTGGGATGCTAAGTTAGGCTAAGCCAGGGCTCATGGTGGAGCAGGTCTGGGATGCTACGTTAGGTTATGCCAGGGCTCATGGTGGAGCAGGCCTGGGATGCTACGTTAGGATATGCCAGGACCCATGGTGGAGCAGGCCTGGGATGCTACGTTAGGCTATGCCAGGGCCCATGGTGGAGCAGGCCTGAGAAGTTACGTTAGGCTATGCCAGGGCTCATGGTGGAGCAGTTCCTGGGATGCTAAGTTAGGCTATGCCAGGGCTCATGGTGGAGCAGTTCCTGGGATGCTAAGTTAGGCTAAGCCAGGGCTCATGGTGGAGCAGTTCCTGGGATGCTAAGTTAGGCTAAGCCAGGGCTCATGGTGGAGCAGTTCCTGGGATGCTAAGTTAGGCTAAGCCAGGGCTCATGGTGGAGCAGGTCTGGGATGCTACGTTAGGTTATGCCAGGGCTCATGGTGGAGCAGGCCTGGGAGGTAGTGGTGAGGGAAGCAATGCTGACAGACGGATAGGGATTGGTGGAAACATCTGGCTTGCGGAAACACCCTGCACAGTGCTCATGTACCACTATCAACACCATTCACCATGCCAGGGACACAGCCAGCCATGTGATGTAGACCGGTATGAATTACAACCCAGCATGCTGTATGAAAGAGAGGACATGGGATATGGGCTGGGACCCTGTTTACCAGTGTCTGAAATAATGTCCTTTTGTGATAACCCCCACATCTGACAGACGGAGGAATGACGACCCTGTAGGAGCCAGTAGGGGTGTGTGGTTAAACTCACTGGGGAAGCCAAGCCAGGAAAAGCCATAATTACAACCTATGTGTTGTGATAATTATGTTGTTTGATCTATAACCTGTTAGTTCATATGCCTTGACACCGTGTTATATATACCTAAGGCCGAGACAATAAGAAGTCACAGTGGCAGAATAAATATAACCACAGCTTTGTTTCATTACAAAACCATAGAGCAACCTCTGTCCGATGGAGTCCACATAGCAAATTGCATGTTACGAAAACATGGTCAATCAAGTTAATGTTTCCGACATTTTTGGACTACTAAACAACCATTGATTTCGGACAGCGGAGAGTTACTGCATATCGCAAAGAAAATAGGAGTTGGCTCCACTATTTCCGGAAGATTTCAACATCATCAAATCATCTCTGCTTAGTCTAACACAGTGACAACTAAACAATTCCAAAAACAATTTAGTCCAATCAATGTAAGCTAAATGTTATGTCTGTCCATGGTACTGATTTCTGTGTGTGTGTGTGTGTGTGTGTGTGTGTGTGTGTGTGTGTGTGTGTGTGTGTGTGTGTGTGTGTGTGTGTGTGTGTGTGTGTGTTTCTCGACTTGTAGAGAAATATCAATGCCATCCTCTTCTCTTTAATGTTGCCAAAATGGAAAATTATGAAACACAGATGAAAGATAAATGTATTTAATTTTTTCTTCTTTTATTGGGATAAGTGCCTTCCTCAAGTGCACATCGACAAATGTTTTACCTAGACAGCTTGGGGATTCAAACCAGCAACCTTGCAGTTACTGGCCCAACGCTCTTAAACGCTAGGCTACCTGCACTTATCACACAATCGGTCATTTCATTACATAATTGGCCTCAATAGGTCATTAACCTTTGCCAGTGTACTGACATGAGCGGCGGGTTGCCCTTCTCCCAGGACTCCCCAACATAAGGCCTTGATGATCACTGACTGCCAAGTGACATCAGCCTTGACGGACCGATGTGTCACTAACTGCGTGAGTGGAGCAGAGGCAGAGGGTACGACAGTGGCACTCTGTTTCTGGGAGGGCACTGCCACCCCTTATCGAAATAAGCAGGGCCACCCGGCGCCCCACTATCAAACCCTAATTGGCATTACAGTTTGGATGGCTGCATGGCACCGGAGCGTGTACCAAGACCCATGACAGGTCTGGCACACTGGAGCTGTAGCCATTGTCAGCTCAGGTGCTGGAAAGGGCAGCTTTTGATTTAGCGTTGCGACACCACCGAGGATGCAGAGAATGGCATGTCACTTACCATCAGTGGCTCCATTGGCTGAAGCTTCCCTCTATGTTTTAGGAAGCTTAAACATTTGATTTGTTTGTTTGTTTGTCCGTCTACCCACCCATTAGGAGAAAGAATAGTTTGGCTTTTCCTAAGAAAGAATGTGACAAAGGTCATGGTGAAAAAAAGCCTAAATTGAACGCGGGGCATAAACCCGGGGCATGAACCCGGGGCATGAAACATTTCAAATTCCCTCTACACCTTTGTTTTATGTCAACCTCTTTTGTGAAAAAAGCTATAGAGCATTTCTGTGGACTTTGTGTCTAGATCGACATTGGAGATGGATGCCTTTATGTGGCTCCGTGCACATGGGACTGGGCTCATTGTCACAATGCTAAACCATTCAAATGAAATTCCTGGAATAATTAAGACTGACAAGATCTCCTTGCCCCCATGAAAGGAAATCATGTTTGTTTGCAGTGACTACAAAAAGCCTCCATGTCCCTCATTTTGTTCCCAGCACAATAGGCGTAATTATTGTTAATTAATAAAACTTCCACTAGCATAGTCTGCGGTTAGCTCACCCCATCATATTGGGACAGTCCCTCATGATTATTCAATGAGCGGCTGCTTAATATGCATGAGGGGGTGTATTTGGGCTGAGGAGAGGCGCTGGCTCAGAGTGAGGGAGGGAGTGAGTTAGTGAGAGACAGACTGAGAGTAGAGCGTGCTTACTCCTACTCAGACACACTCAGGACACGCGTGCATGACTGGCTGCATAGCCTTCATGTAAATCCTTTCAGCTAAACCTATTTCCTGGGTGAGTTTGCGAGACGGAGCAGCCTGGTCAGCAGCTGCATGTGAGCCAGCAGCCCAGAGAGAGAGACAACTTGCCTGGCAGACTGGAGAGCAAGACTGTATGGTGAGATTCCTCCACCATGGGATGCAGCCTCTGTACCCTGCAGAAGCCTGAGGAGCAATACAAACTACTCTATGAAGTCTGCCAGGTAATGTAACCAAGCTACTTCTGCCCTCTTCTGAACGGCTGAACTTTCAGGGCTGTTGAATCACTGCTGGTGTCAACTCAAAGTGTAGAGGTTCTACAGATGTTTTGTTGTCTACTGCAATGTTAATGTATTGAATGTGGTGATTCATGGGCATACTTCTGCATTACGTCTTGTAAGTACTGATTTATTCACTTAGCTGGGATTCCTTTTCAGTTTGATGTGGTTGTAGATGTGTTGGCTTTGTGTTGTAGTTTGGTGTTTTTCCTTTGCATTGGCCTCTGTGTTGGTTTGATGCCAGTCTGGCTAGGGCAGATTGAGTGACAGGGTTGGAGTATAGTAGAGTGTAGTAGAGTGTTGTTGTGGCTGGCAAGCTGGATCCCCACTGGTGTTGCAGTTGTGTGAACTCTGGGCGCGAGGTCACGGAGCGGTGGTGAGGAGGTCTTGATAAAGGAGGACTGAGGGAGAGCTGACAGCTCTCTGAAGGTGTCTGTTAGTGTGTGCTGATCATAAGCCACCTCATTGTCAACTGACTCCCGACTCAGCCACTTCTGACTTTAACCCCTAGTTCACTTCCGTTTAAAATGTGTTTAACACTAAAGTGCTTAGACTGCAGATGTTTCACTATGATAATAGACCAGAAGTGTTGTATAGGTATTTGATTAATGTAAACAATTGTTTGTTGTTTTGAACAAAGTTAATATATCAATGAGGAATGAATCATCCCTTGTCCCTATGTTTAGGTACACTGAGTATTACAAAACATTAAGAACACCTTCTCTTTCCATTACATAGACTGACCAGGTGAAAGCTATGATCCCTTATTGATGTCACGTGTTAAATCCACTTCAATCAGTGTAGATGTAGGGGAGTGTAGGGTAGGGGAGGAGACAGGTTATAGAAGGATTTTTAAGCCTTGAGACAAATGAGACATTGATTGTGTATGTGTGCCATTCAGAGGATGAATGGGGAAGACAAACGATTGAAGTGCCTTTGAACGGGGTATGGTAGTAGGTGCCAGGCGCACAGGTTTGTGTCAAGAACTGCAATGCTGCTGGGTTTTTCATGCTCAACAGTTTACTGTGTGTCAACAATGGTCCATTTCACACATCTGTGGGAAGTATTGGAGTCAACATGGTTCAGCATCCCTGTGGAACGCTTTTGACACCTTGTAGAATCCATGCCCCGACAAACTGAGGCTGTTCTGAGGTGAAAAAAGCACCCTTGATTTGTATGGAGAAGAAATAGCCTTCAGAAAATGAATGTATTACTAGCCATCAAGCACACATTCCTGTTTTTTTATGAAAGGTAGTTACTTCTGTTCCAGTACACTGTAATACCAACGTTGAAGAAGATCACTTGGACATTGTACAGCCTGGGACTTGTGCTCTGGTCACGAAGACCATGATTAAAGGGAAATGGTAGAGTGGGGAACCATGAATAAAAGGGAATGGTAGAGTGGGGTACCATGAATAAAAGAGAATGGTAGAGTGGGGTACCAGGAATAAAAGGGAATGGTAGAGTGGGGAACCAGGAATAAAATATAATGGTAGAGTGGGGTACCAGGAATAAAAGGGAATGGTAGAGTGGGCTACCATGAATAAAAGAGAATGGTAGAGTGGGGTGCCATGAATAAAAGAGAATGGTAGAGTGGGGTACCATGAATAAAAGAGAATGGTAGAGTGGGGTACCAGGAATAAAAGAGAATGGTAGAGTGGGGTACCATGAATAAAAGAGAATGGTAGAGTGGGGAACCAGGAATAAAAGGGAATGGTAGAGTGGGGAACCAGGAATAAAAGAGAATGGTAGAGTGGGGAACCAGGAATAAAAGGGGATGGTAGAGTGGGGAACCAGGAATAAAAGAGAATGGTAGAGTGGGGAACCAGGAATAAAAGGGAATGGTAGAGTGGGGAATGAGGAATAAAAGGGGATGGTAGAGTGGGGAACCAGGAATAAAAGAGAATGGTAGAGTGGTGAACCAGGAATAAAAGGGAATGGTAGAGTGGGGAACCAGTAATAAAAGAGAATGGTAGAGTGGGGGACCAGGAATAAAAGGGAATGGTAGAGTGGGGAACCAGGAATAAAAGAGAATGGTAGAGTGGGGTACCAGGAATAAAAGGGAATGGTAGAGTGGGGAACCAGGAATAAAAGAGAATGGTAGAGTGGGGAACCAGGAATAAAATAGAATGGTAGAGTGGGGAACTAGGAATAAAAGAGAATGGTAGAGTGGGGAACCAGGAATAAAAGGGAATGGTAGAGTGGGGAACCATGAATAAAAGGGAATGGTAGAGTGGGGAACCAGGAATAAAAGGGAATAGTAGAGTGGGGAACCAGGAATAAAAGAGAATGGTAGAGTGGAGTACCAGGAATAAAAGGGAATGGTAGAGTGGGGTACCAGGAATAAAAGAGAATGGTAGAGTGGGGAACCAGGAATAAAAGGGAATGGTAGAGTGGGGAAACAGGAATTAAAGGGAATGGTAGAGTGGGGAATCAGGAATAAAAGAGAATGGTAGAGTGGGGTACCAGGAATAAAAGGGAATGGTAGAGTGGGGTGCCATGAATAAAAGAGAATGGTAGAGTGGGGTACCATGAATAAAAGAGAATGGTAGAGTGGGGAACCAGGAATAAAAGGGAATGGTAGAGTGGGGAACCAGGAATAAAAGAGAATGGTGGAGTGGGGAACCAGGAATAAAAGGGAATGGTAGAGTGGGGAACCATGAATAAAAGAGAATGGTAGAGTGGGGAAACAGGAATAAAAGGGAATGGTAGAGTGGGGAATCAGGAATAAAAGAGAATGGTAGAGTGGGGAAACAGGAATAAAAGGGAATGGTAGAGTGGGGAATCAGGAATAAAAGAGAATCGTAGAGTGGGGAACCAGGAATAAAAGGGAATGGTAGAGTGGGGAACCAGGAATAAAAGAGAATGGTAGAGTGGGGTACCAGGAATAAAAGGGAATGGTAGAGTGGGGTACCATGAATAAAAGAGAATGGTAGAGTGGGGAACCAGGAATAAAAGGGAATGGTAGAGTGGGGAATGAGGAATAAAAGGGGATGGTAGAGTGGGGAACCAGGAATAAAAGAGAATGGTAGAGTGGTGAACCAGGAATAAAAGGGAATGGTAGAGTGGGGAACCAGTAATAAAAGAGAATGGTAGAGTGGGGGACCAGGAATAAAAGGGAATGGTAGAGTGGGGAACCAGGAATAAAAGAGAATGGTAGAGTGGGGAACCAGGAATAAAAGGGAATGGTAGAGTGGGGAACCAGGAATAAAAGAGAATGGTAGAGTGGGGAACCAGGAATAAAATAGAATGGTAGAGTGGGGAACTAGGAATAAAAGAGAATGGTAGAGTGGGGAACCAGGAATAAAAGGGAATGGTAGAGTGGGGAACCATGAATAAAAGGGAATGGTAGAGTGGGGAACCAGGAATAAAAGGGAATAGTAGAGTGGGGAACCAGGAATAAAAGAGAATGGTAGAGTGGAGTACCAGGAATAAAAGGGAATGGTAGAGTGGGGTACCAGGAATAAAAGAGAATGGTAGAGTGGGGAACCAGGAATAAAAGGGAATGGTAGAGTGGGGAAACAGGAATTAAAGGGAATGGTAGAGTGGGGAATCAGGAATAAAAGAGAATGGTAGAGTGGGGTACCAGGAATAAAAGGGAATGGTAGAGTGGGGTGCCATGAATAAAAGAGAATGGTAGAGTGGGGTACCATGAATAAAAGAGAATGGTAGAGTGGGGAACCAGGAATAAAAGGGAATGGTAGAGTGGGGAACCAGGAATAAAAGAGAATGGTAGAGTGGGGAAACAGGAATAAAAGGGAATGGTAGAGTGGGGAATCAGGAATAAAAGAGAATGGTAGAGTGGGGAAACAGGAATAAAAGGGAATGGTAGAGTGGGGAATCAGGAATAAAAGAGAATCGTAGAGTGGGGAACCAGGAATAAAAGGGAATGGTAGAGTGGGGAACCAGGAATAAAAGAGAATGGTAGAGTGGGGTACCAGGAATAAAAGGGAATGGTAGAGTGGGGTACCATGAATAAAAGAGAATGGTAGAGTGGGGTGCCATGAATAAAAGAGAATGGTAGAGTGGGGTACCATGAACAAAAGAGAATGGTAGAGTGGGGTACCAGGAATAAAAGAGAATAGTAGAGTGGGGTACCAGGAATAAAAGAGAATAGTAGAGTGGGGTACCATGAATAAAAGAGAATGGTAGAGTGGGGAACCAGGAATAAAAGGGAATGGTAGAGTGGGGAACCAGGAATAAAAGAGAATGGTAGAGTGGGGAACCAGGAATAAAAGGGGATGGTAGAGTGGGGAACCAGGAATAAAAGAGAATGGTAGAGTGGGGAACCAGGAATAAAAGGGAATGGTAGAGTGGGGAATGAGGAATAAAAGAGAATGGTAGAGTGGGGGACCAGGAATAAAAGGGAATGGTAGAGTGGGGAACCAGGAATAAAAGAGAATGGTAGAGTGGGATACCAGGAATAAAAGGGAATTTTAGAGTGGGGTACCAGGAATAAAAGAGAATGGTAGAGTGGGGAACCAGGAATAAAAGGGAATGGTAGAGTGGGGAACCAGGAATAAAAGAGAATGGTAGAGTGGGGAACCAGGAATAAAATGGAATGGTAGAGTGGGGAACCAGGAATAAAAGGGAATGGTAGAGTGGGGTACCAGGAATAAAAGAGAATGGTAGAGTGGGGGACCAGGAATAAAAGGGAATGGTAGAGTGGGGAACCAGGAATAAAAGAGAATGGTAGAGTGGGGTACCAGGAATAAAAGGGAATGGTAGAGTGGGGTACCAGGAATAAAAGAGAATTGTAGAGTGGGGAACCAGGAATAAAAGGGAATGGTAGAGTGGGGAACCAGGAATAAAAGAGAATGGTAGAGTGGGGAACCAGGAATAAAAGGGAATGGTAGAGTGGGGTACCAGGAATAAAAGAGAATGGTAGAGTGGGGGACCAGGAATAAAAGGGAATGGTAGAGTGGGGAACCAGGAATAAAAGAGAATGGTAGAGTGGGGTACCAGGAATAAAAGGGAATGGTAGAGTGGGGTACCAGGAATAAAAGAGAATGGTAGAGTGGGGAACCAGGAATAAAAGGGAATGGTAGAGTGGGGAACCAGGAATAAAAGAGAATGGTAGAGTGGGGAACCAGGAATAAAAGGGAATGGTAGAGTGGGGTACCAGGAATAAAAGAGAATGGTAGAGTGGGGAACCAGGAATAAAAGGGAATGGTAGAGTGGGGAACCAGGAATAAAAGGGGATGGTAGAGTGGGGAACCAGGAATAAAAGAGAATGGTAGAGTGGGGAACCAGGAATAAAAGGGAATGGTAGAGTGGGGGACCAGGAATAAAAGGGAATGGTAGAGTGGGGAACCAGGAATAAAAGAGAATGGTAGAGTGGGGAACCAGGAATAAAATAGAATGGTAGAGTGGGGAACTAGGAATAAAAGAGAATGGTAGAGTGGGGAACCAGGAATAAAAGGGAATGGTAGAGTGGGGAACCATGAATAAAAGGGAATGGTAGAGTGGGGAACCAGGAATAAAAGGGAATAGTAGAGTGGGGAACCAGGAATAAAAGAGAATGGTAGAGTGGAGTACCAGGAATAAAAGGGAATGGTAGAGTGGGGTACCAGGAATAAAAGAGAATGGTAGAGTGGGGAACCAGGAATAAAAGGGAATGGTAGAGTGGGGAAACAGGAATTAAAGGGAATGGTAGAGTGGGGAATCAGGAATAAAAGAGAATGGTAGAGTGGGGTACCAGGAATAAAAGGGAATGGTAGAGTGGGGTGCCATGAATAAAAGAGAATGGTAGAGTGGGGTACCATGAATAAAAGAGAATGGTAGAGTGGGGTACCATGAATAAAAGAGAATGGTAGAGTGGGGGACCAGGAATAAAAGGGAATGGTAGAGTGGGGAACCAGGAATAAAAGAGAATGGTGGAGTGGGGAACCAGGAATAAAAGGGAATGGTAGAGTGGGGAACCATGAATAAAAGAGAATGGTAGAGTGGGGAAACAGGAATAAAAGGGAATGGTAGAGTGGGGAATCAGGAATAAAAGAGAATGGTAGAGTGGGGAAACAGGAATAAAAGGGAATGGTAGAGTGGGGAATCAGGAATAAAAGAGAATCGTAGAGTGGGGAACCAGGAATAAAAGGGAATGGTAGAGTGGGGAACCAGGAATAAAAGAGAATGGTAGAGTGGGGTACCAGGAATAAAAGGGAATGGTAGAGTGGGGTACCATGAATAAAAGAGAATGGTAGAGTGGGGTGCCATGAATAAAAGAGAATGGTAGAGTGGGGTACCATGAACAAAAGAGAATGGTAGAGTGGGGTACCAGGAATAAAAGAGAATAGTAGAGTGGGGTACCAGGAATAAAAGAGAATTGTAGAGTGGGGTACCATGAATAAAAGAGAATGGTAGAGTGGGGAACCAGGAATAAAAGGGAATGGTAGAGTGGGGAACCAGGAATAAAAGAGAATGGTAGAGTGGGGAACCAGGAATAAAAGGGGATGGTAGAGTGGGGAACCAGGAATAAAAGAGAATGGTAGAGTGGGGAACCAGGAATAAAAGGGAATGGTAGAGTGGGGAATGAGGAATAAAAGAGAATGGTAGAGTGGGGGACCAGGAATAAAACGGAATGGTAGAGTGGGGAACCAGGAATAAAAGAGAATGGTAGAGTGGGGAACCAGGAATAAAAGAGAATGGTAGAGTGGGGAACCAGGAATAAAAGGGAATGGTAGAGTGGGGTACCAGGAATAAAAGAGAATGGTAGAGTGGGGGACCAGGAATAAAAGGGAATGGTAGAGTGGGGAACCAGGAATAAAAGAGAATGGTAGAGTGGGGTACCAGGAATAAAAGGGAATGGTAGAGTGGGGTACCAGGAATAAAAGAGAATGGTAGAGTGGGGAACCAGGAATAAAAGGGAATGGTAGAGTGGGGAACCAGGAATAAAAGAGAATGGTAGAGTGGGGAACCAGGAATAAAAGGGAATGGTAGAGTGGGGTACCAGGAATAAAAGAGAATGGTAGAGTGGGGAACCAGGAATAAAAGGGAATGGTAGAGTGGGGAACCAGGAATAAAAGAGAATGGTAGAGTGGGGTACCAGGAATAAAAGGGAATGGTAGAAGTGTGGTACCAGGAATAAAAGAGAATGGTAGAGTGGGGAACCATAAGGCTCTTCAAGGTCCAGTCAGTCTACATCCCCTCTGTCCTCAGATGAACCTAATAGGAACAAGCTTGTACGATAGCTGCTGCTGCTGCTGCTATGCCTAATACAATTCTGTCTGGCAGGGAGAACATAGCTTCATTTATAAAATGTAGATAGAGTCAGCAATGAAGGACTATCTTTTTTTCTTTTTTTTTCTTTAAAAAAAAATCTTATGATGGGAAAGATACACCAATGTGTAGTTTCCTTTGTGGCCAAAAGGGGGTTATTCAGATCAAACATGACCATTCCCTCTAGTGTACACATACTTCTTCATTATCTTCTTCACTATACAATATGATTATTACACTCGTAGAAAAAAGGGTTCCAAAAGGGTTCTTCTGTCCCCAACGGAGAACCATTTTGGTTCCAGGTAGATCCCTTTTTATTTCCAGGTAGAGCTCTTTTTGGGTTCCATGTAGAACCCTATGTGTAAAGGGTTCCACATGAAACTCAACAGGGTTCTACCTGGAACCAAAAATGGTTATTCAAAGGGTTTTTCTATGGGGACAGCCGAAGAACCCTTTTAGGCTCTAGATAGCACCTTTTTGTCTAAGAGTGTATATTAATCTTAAAGCAGGTATGCTCTACCAATGTGTTAATAAGAACACAACTACAGATTTTGCCAGCAGACAAGGCTTTAGCTCCAAGTGTCTCACTCTGACAGACTGGGCTTTAGTCTTATGAGCAGAACCCCAGTAATGTTTTCTAGCTTTGGGTTTTTGTCTCTGTTCTTCCTTGAAGGGCACCAGCTGAGTGTTGTCAGCATATTACATACCCATTTAGTGAGCAGGGTGCTGCTGTGTGGCAGGCTGCATGGTGGCTATTTAAGTGAAGTTAATGAGCAAGCTCTGTGTGGATTTCCCTTATTGTTCCCTAAGAAGCTGTTCTGTTCCCATTAGTGAGAGATGACAGCCCTGGCCCTGTCTCAGTATTGTGTCTGCAAATCACCCTGCTTTGATCATTGCAGGTCTGGTTCAAAATGACTAAAAGGTTTTGCCCTGACTGGAGGACTCTGGTAAGGAAGGGGTATGTTTATGTGATGGTAAATGGATTCTGGGTTTGGGTAAATCAAACAGCTGATGTGATAGGGACCAGACAACCCCATCTTCTTCTCCATTTCATGTTTTCACCCACCAGCCCCCTACAAAAAAACATGACAGCAAGAAGATGGTACTAGAGGGAGGCAGCGAGTTCCTTTGTTCCTCTCCATCTCCAGCCACAGCCAGGCTGTCATTCTCCCTGTCGATTACTGTTGATTGGCAGGCTGTTAGCTGGCTGTTAGCTGGCTGTTAGCTGGCTGTTAGCTGGCTGTTAGCTGGCTGTTATCTGGCTGTTAGCTGGCTGTTAGCTGGCTGTTAGCTGGCTGTTCGCTGGCTGTTAGCTGGCTGTTCGCTGGCTGTTCGCAGGCTGTTAGCTGGTGGAGTCCTACTGTTTGTCTTTTGGCTCCCTCCTTCCCTCCGTCTTGCCCATTACTCCTACCTGGAGGGAGAGCCACCTGACCAGACTGAGCCAGGCAGAGCAGACAAAGCCGCTCAGCTGCTCCGTGTTTCACATCAAACCCTATTCATCAGTAGGAGCTAACCTCAGACTACCCCATCAGCAACCTTCCCTCCCTTCTTTCCTCCCCGATCACACAGAGAATGCTTACATGCCTTTCAACTTGATACATCTTTTTGTATTGATGCACTAGGACTTGAATGATACACAAAATAAATAAAGAAGGATGTTGTCAGCCTTGGTTTCCCCGGGCCACTCTGCTGGATAAAAGATTAAGCATCATCTCAATGTGACATTACCAGTAAAGAAAAATATTAGAAATTCGATTAACCTTCCTTGCACTGTAAAACCGTCTGGCTTTTTGCGTAAGTGGCAGCAGGATTGTGGCTTATAAACCATGGGATTGTTGTGTTGTGCAGATTCATTTTGGTCACTCACTCACTGTCTTGAGGAGTGTGCCTCAGGCCGGGGTTGAGGTGAGGTCACTTCCTGTTAGAACCGGACCTGCACTGTGACAGGGAGGGTGGTCGCAGGCTTCAAATAATCTGCCAACATGTCTTGAAAATAATTGATATTCAGAACATTATGTTTATTTTTACTGTGGTTATTTTATTGTCCTACTCCTGTGTCAGTTGGATGTGGGTAAACATTGTCTTTTCACTGCCAGCATATATCTTCACATGGCTTCGGTCTTTCCATTATTACAATCCGTGGATCAGACCTCGGGGCCTTTCCGTGTGTGAGTGCATGCATGCGTGCATCTGTCTGTCTGCATGCATGCCCAAGTTCAGGTAGGCATGTGCCAGACAGTGCCATGTGGCCACCTTATGGGAGAGTTCAAAAGGGTGGGTGGGTGGGTGGGTGGGTGGGTGGGTGGGTGTGTGTGTGTGTGTGTGTGTGTGTGTGTGTGTGTGTGTGTGTGTGTGTGTGTGTGTGTTTGCCTTCACGCCTGTTCAATTAATCCTATGGGGCTGGAGCTGTGGTTGCAGACAGAGATCAGGGTGGTCTGTGTTGTCTGTGTCAGGGAGACCTAGGATGGGATACATTGGGGATCAGGCAGCAGGCTTGTTTCATCTACTGATAATACACACAGATCCTTTAGATCAGGGTGCCTGGCACACTGCCCATGCCCACACCACGCTACACACACACACGCACACACACACACACGCACTCACGCACGCACGCACACACACACACAGCTCCCTGGGGTTTTATTGATCCTCAACACTCCCTGCTACTCTCTCTATTTCTCACTGTTTACGCACACCTACTGTTCCCAAACAGGGACAGTATCACTATCCTTCTAGTTAGTTATGGGTACGAAACTCCGGTCTGGTTGGTGTGTCATCTCTACTAAGAATGACATTTTAACAAAGTTGGTTTAGAAATCCCTTTTGAATCATTTTCCTTGCCTCTTCAGTTGACTCTTTTGAAATTGAGCGCAATAAGCTAAATGCTACAAAAAAGGCTTAACAGATCATATTTGAGTCATGTCTTTTAAACCATCTACTTAACAAAAAATCTTCTGTACTATGCCAAATATGTGAAGATCAGTTATGACATTGATTTCAATGAAGAAACCCTTTGAAAAGCCTCTGTTTAGGAAAGAGTATTAGTAAGCAGCATGAAAGGCAGCCTGAAGGCAGAAGAAGTACAGATAATTACAGCTTTGAGCAGGGCAGGCTAGGTATGGGAGGGAGGGAGGGAGGGAGTGTCTCAGTCCCCCCTCTATGTAAACTTGACCCCTAGAACAGCCTGAACCCCATGCTCAAGCCTCACAGCTGGAAAGGTAAGTGCCATGCAGAGATGCAAGCTCTGCTGCTTTTGTCAGGGCAGTGAAGGTAGGGAGCTGGAAACTGTCTGACAGTCCTGTCTGACCGACGGCTCTTAATCTCTCCACAAGTGGCCTGTAATGGTCCTGGCGCCTGTCTGTGTTTCATAGAAGACCCAGGGCTTAATGAGACCTCCAACACAAGGCCCCCATTCAAGCTCCGATCCAGACGGGAGTTGGCCTCATCACCGTTTTCATTGCTGCTTGTCTGTGTCCTCTTTACAGCTCGTTATAGAGGGAGATTTTGAGTAAAGAAAGAGATTGACACCAACAGATTCCATGCATTTGTGATCTGAGACAGCAGTGAGATACTATTGGACCCCTTGTTGGCAATATTTTTCACTTCAAAATATTCTGATATTCATCAAAAGTACATGAAAATTGACCTTGTTCCAAAAAGACTTAAGCATGTCTTCCTTCATCCGGACAGAAGAGAATGAGATGAAATATTTGTCCAACATGGCTCTGACCCCCACTGTCAGGACCCCTGTCATTAAAGCAGCATGACATCTGGAGCTCCAGGATGGCTCTCCCGCTCTTCCTCCCCCTCTCCCCCTCTCCTGGTAATGAGGCTTGACAGAGGCGGGGTGGGGAGACAAAGCGGGCTATGCTGATGGGATGGCTGGAGGAGCCCACTACTGTGTTTAATAACAGGCAGGTTCACCCTGGTGTGCCTCCACATCTGTTCAACACTGTAGCAGGTGGCAAGCAGCCACAGGGGAGCGCTCCTCCTCGCACCAGCCCATGTCCCCCGTTCCTCCGTCAAGCCTGAGGATGGCACTGAGGAGCACAGACACCATATGTAGATATAACAGCACAAACCACAAACACACTCTGAAACAAGTTATGCAATGCACTAAAGACAGAGAGAGAATTGATTGCCAATCACTATAAAACTGCGAAGAAGAAGAAGGTGTAAATGTACCCATAGTGTCAGACATGGAAAAACAACTGATATACAGTATCATAGCAGTTTGAACTCTCAGTATGGCGTACTGGTACAGTAGGTCATGTTTTGCTGCTTTCTGAGTGGTTATTGTGAAGCGTTGTTCTTCATTTACTCTCTGGAATGACACCAGGTGGTCTCTGGCTGCACTCTACCAGGCCGATAGAAATACAATACTGGAGGTTATAACAATGACATGAAGATTATTACATTTGCCACAAAGGCCCGGCAGTATCCTGAAATAGAAAGACATCATTTGGACCCATATTGGGTCACAGATTACAGTGTGGGAAGACAGACAGACAGACACAGGTGGGACGGTTCCTTTTATGAGGACATAATATTTCCTCAACTGCGTGATTCTGTATGTGGACAGAAACACCCAGAGAGATGAACAATATAAGCCACCTTTCTGCTCAGCTACTACATGTATATTGTCTTGTTCAAAACAATCACCCATTGTAGGCCAAAAACTATTCAGAATCGTTGTAATGCATTTGGTAGCTTCACCTCTTGCTATCAAGTAAATGTGCTTGTGTACTTCTGTTTGCATTTGTTTCTCAAAAAAAAAAACATTCCTGCACTGTGGATGGTAACTGTTCATTTACAGTTACACATCTCTTTCATTGGAGCCTTATGTACAAACCCAGAGACTGGTAATGTAGTTGGTAGTGATATGACATGATTAAGAGAGAACCATTCTAGGCCTACCCTGTGAATACCCCAATGTGTCCCCTGTGTCTGTCTGTAATCCACTGTCATGAATAAACCATCTCAACAGACAGAGAGAGGGGTTTAAGCACTTATTAAAGCACACCAAGATGCGGGGGCCATTTTGCTAGAGGGTCATTATTCCTCATTATGTATCTGAGCTGCTATTCACCAGGAGCCCCTCACTGACAGGGCTACCACACACAGGGCTATCGCAGACAACCCTGAGGCAACGGCTGAGGACAGGAACAAGTACAACAAGTCCCGTTAGGATCTCTGCAGAGTCATCAAAAAGAACAAAAGGACAATATAGGAATAAAAAGTGTGGTGATATTACGCAGGCTCCGACGGCTGTGGCAGGGACTTACTGTCCATTACGGAGCCTTGATCTGCCCAACCATACCTCTCTACCAGACGAATTCAACACATTTTATGCATCAACAATAACACCCACCGAACCAGAGGACTGGGTGATCACTGGCAAGGCCACGGGGCCTGACGGTATTTCAGGGCGCATTCTCAGAGCACGCGCAGATCAGCTGGCAGGCATATTCACGGTCATTTTCAACATCTCCTCGTCCCAGTCTGTATTCATATTATGAATATATGTATTCATATGTTTTAAGATGACCACCATCATTCCTGTTCCCAATAACTCGAAGGCTTCATGCTACAATGATTACCGCCCTGTAGCACTCACATCTGTAATCATGACGTGCTTTGAATTGCTGGTTATAGCACACATCAACTCCATCGTTCCAGACACCCTAGACTCACTCCAATTTGCATACAACCCCATAGACGACGCAATCTCAATTGCACTCCACACTGCCCTCACCCACCTAGATAAGAGGAATACCTATGTGAGAATACTGTTCATTGACTACAGCTTAGTGTTCAACACCATTGTCCCCTCAACATCCGTCACCAAGCTTAGGACCTTAGTACTGAACACCTCCTTTTGCAACTAGATCCTGGACTTCCTCTGCAATGCTCAACGCGGGGGCCCCACAGGGGTGTGTGCTTAGTCCTCTCCTGTAATGCCTGTTCATCCACGACTGAGTGGCCACGCACGACTCCAACACCGTCATCAAATTGCTGATAACTTTGATGATATCGTTGCCGGTGATCAGGCCTAAGAAAGCCTAGAGGGAGGAGGTCAGTGACCTGGCAGTGTGATGCCGGGAAAACAACCTCTCCCTCAACATCAGTAAAACCAAGGAGCTGATAGTGGATTACAAGAAACAGGGTGGCGAGCACGCCCCCATCCACATCAACTGCGCTGCAGTGGATCGAGACCTTAAAGTTCCTCAGGGTTCAAATCACTAAGGACTTTAAATGGTCCACACGTACAGTCGTGAAGAAGGCTCGACAGCGCCTCTTCCCCCTCAGGAAGTGGAAAAAGTTTGGCATGGGCCCCTCAGATCCTCAAAGTTCTACAGCTTCACCATTGAGAGCATCTTGACTGGCTGTATCACTGCTTGCTATGGCAACAGCACCGCTCTCGATCGTATGGCGCTACAGAGGATGGTGAGGACAACCCAGTACATCACTAGGGTCAAGCTCCCTGCCATCCTGGACCTCTATATCAGGCGGTGTGAAAGGAAGGCCCAGAAAATCGTTAGACTCCAGCCACCCAAACCATAGACTGTTCTCTCTGCTTCAGCATGGCAAGTGGTACAGGTGCATCAAGTCTGACACCACCAGGCTCCTGAACATTTTCTATCCCCAAGCTATAAGACTGCTAAATAGCTAACAAAATGACTACACGGACTATCTGAGTTGACCCTTGTATTTATTTTTAAAAATGTCACTATGCACACAACTCTACACACTCACGCACACTGACACTCCAGCACACACATAAAATGCATGCACACACACTCACATTCAATCATCACATATGCTGCTGCTATTCTCTACTCAAAAGTATATGGACACCAGTTCAAATTAGTGAATTTAGATATTTCAGCCACACCCATTGTTGACAGGTGTATAACATAGAGCACATAGCCATGCAATCTCTGTAGACAAACAATGGCAGTAGAATGGCCTTACTATAGAGCTCAGTGACTTTCAACGTGGCACCGTCATAGGATACCACCTTTCCAACAAGTCAGTTCTTCAAGTTTCTGCCCTGCTAGAGCTGCCCCGGTCAACTGTAAGTGCTGTTATTGTTTAGTGGAAAAATCTAGGAACAACAACAGCTCAGTTACTAAGTGTTAGGCCACACAAGCCCACAGAACGGAACCACTAAAGCGAGCAGCGCATAAAAAACGTCTGTCCACAGTTGCAACACTCCGTATCGAGTTCCAAACTGCCTCTGGAAGCAATGTCAGCACAAGAACTGTTCATCGGGAGCTTAATGAAATGGGTTTTCATGGCTGAGCAGCCTCACACAAGCCTAAGATCACCATACGCAATGCCAAGAATCGGTGGAAGTGGTGTAAATCTCGCCGCCATTGGACTCTGGAGCAGTGGAAACGCATTCTCTGGAGCGATGAATCAGGCTTCACCATCTGGCAGTCCGATGGATGAGTCTGGGTTTGTCGGATGCCAGGAGAACGCTACCTACCCCAATGCATAGTGCCAACTGTAAAGTTTGGTGGAGGAGTAATATTGGTCTGGGGTTGTTTTTCATATTTCGGGCTAGGCCCCTTAGTTCCAGTGAAGAGAAATCTTAATGCTACAGCATACAATGATAATCTAGACGATTCTGTGCTTCCGACTTTGTGGTAACAGTTTGGGGAAGGCCCTTTCCTGTTTCAACATGAAAATGCCCCCGTGCAAAAAACAAGGTCCATACAGAAATTATTTGTCAAGATCGGTGTGGAAGAACTTGACTGGCCTGCACAGTGCCCTGACCTCAACCCATTGAACACCTTTGGGAGCAATTGGAATGCCGACTGCAAGCCTGGCCTAATCGCCTAACATCAGTGGCCGACCTCACTAATGCTCTTGTGGCTGACTGGAATCAAGTCTTTGCAGCAATGTACCAACATCTAGTGGAAAGCCTTCTCATAAGAGCGGAGGCTGTTATAGCAGCAAAGGGGGGACCAACGCCATATTGATACCCATGATTTTGGAATGAGATGTTCGGCGAGCAGATGTCCACATACTTTTGGTCATGTAGTGTATATCCTGATGCCTAGTCACCTTACCCTTAAACATATCTATCTCTATAACTCCAGTATCCCTGCACATTGTAAGTATGATATTGGAACTGACCCTCATGTTCTTATTTTCATTTATTGTGTGTTTTTGTTCTACCTTTTACCGTGGGGGGCACCTGGGACCCAGAGCTTTAATTCCCTGTGTGGAGATGAGGATGCCCCAGGTGGCTCCTGTAGCCCTGCTGCGATCCCTGCAGGATACGGCTTGATGCCATTAGTCACTGTCGTTTAGACAGACAAGTTTATTTTGATTGGGTGTGTTTGTAGTTTGTGTCCTGGCTCTCTGAGATGATTGAGAGAGGAAGGCATGGGTTACACACACAGCAGCTGTTTCTCTGAGTGTACTACTATATCATCTGAGATGAAGCCGTCCTGGGTAAAGGATGGTAGAGCTAACAGGAGATGCTGCCTGCTGGAGTAAAATATGATCCGCTGTCAGTCCTCACACGGGGGGTGTGGAGAAATGAGCCTGTGTGTGCTGCTGCTGGGCTGCTGGTGGGATTGGTGACTGTGGGCCAGCAGAGGGAGATAGTGAAGGGTGACAGAGCCCTGGGTCCCAGCCCCACTGCCAGTGAATACTACCCCACTGGGTCAATCCCTCGCTCCCCTTTTGTCTTCACTGTGCAGCAACAGATAGAGGCAGAGAGTCGGAAACTGCTGTGGTATACTGCCAGCAGACACACTCCTCTCCCATCCTCATGTTATCCATGAGGATAACACACAGACTCGACCTCACGGCCAGATGTTCTATCCTGACCAGTGTAAACCAATGTCACACAGCACAGCCTGGTTCAGAGCAATTCTCAGTCATCTCAGTTAAAACCGTTGTTCAAATTGTAAGTAAAAGGTGCTTGTTCCATCAGTGTGGGAAACTAGGAAAGCCCTTCTTGATTAGCACCTTACGTTGAGCTCATTAAGAGGAAAGCAGCAGAAAGCCTAAAGGAAGTGATTCTGGGTATTTTATTGATCTACTATGGATAACAGTATATCCCATGCTTATATCAGATTAGGAGAAAGTAATCAGTCGTGTCTTTTTCAGCCTGCCATGCTTATTAGCGGAATGAGTTTCTTTCTATTTGTTCTGTAATCCTCTGTAAACCTGCCTGCTGCAGTAAATAAAGACTGCTGTGTTTTTAACTCAGAAATGTAGACTTTCCCCACAGTCAGTCAAAAGAATAAAACCCACACAAACCACACACACTCAGAATGAGACCATTAACAAGCTCACCAAGCCATACTGCTTTTTTGTTGAACATTTTAAACGTGAAATAAAAGAAGGGATTAACTGTAGTTGGGAACTGAATGAACCCACATTGAGAAAACACTTCCACTGCCACTCAAGCAGCTATAGGCCCCCTGAAACGAAGCCGTCAAGCCTCCCTCCACTCTCTCTATCACGTCAGCCCTTCCTCTCTCTGTTAAAATAAATTCAGACTTTGAAGAATTTTCTTAAGAGGTGTATTGAACCATAAAGAGAGACTTTAGAGAGAGAAGTGAGCGCCACTCATGGTCCCTTCTGAACAAGTGTCTATATAAACAGAGGTTCCCAGGGCTCTCCTGCCTACCCACTGTTGAAAGGTACCGTCTTTACCTGGCCATTTCCACTCCATTCACCTCACTGGCTGCATCGCCTAAAGGAAAAGAAACAGTCCTTCTTTAATTATGTACTCTTCTTTAATTAAGAAAGATTTGTTGGAGCATGAACAACTATATAAGAGACAAGTCTAACATGTTACATTGTATGCCTTGGCTCAAATCTGTAGTTTCCGTAAAGCCTTTCCAATATAATATTTTCATCAATTATACTCAAAGTTCTACACCTCCACTTGGTGCTGTTGACGTTTCTTCCACATGACTTGAGTTCTCTTAAGGCAGCCCACAGCTACAGTATTGGGCTAGAATGAAAGTTACTTTTCTTACAAATTGACAGATACGCCTATTTGGCAGCAGGTCAGCAATCAGGGAGTGGCTGATATACACACACACACACACACACACACTACACACACACCTGCTGCCTTCATGCTAAAGTCTCAATCTGGATTTATTTGCATTCCATGGTTGTTTGGAGGTGAGTAAGGTTAAGGGAGGGTGGCTGGGCTGGGCTGTTAATTTGTGTTCCTCATTACCTCCAGGACGAGACACAGACAGACATCTCTATCACATGTCTGAGGTCCAACATTCAACTAATTTTATGGCCAATGATAAAACTCCTAACATTTAGTCTGCTGTATCATGCCATCTCGGACTCCTTTCAAATGGTGTATTATTATGCAGAATGCTCCAGCTCTCCTGGAGGGGCCTGGCTTTGTCTCCGGGTCACTGCCTTCAATGACAACTGGGATTACAGGGCAAACAGGCCTGTCTGAGAAAGGGACGGCCACACAGACAAGACTCTGCTAACCCAGAGAAATGAACAGAGAGAGACAGAGAAAGCGGTGACAGCGGAACTTTGTTTTTACTTTTTCGTTTATAGCCTGTGTGTGTTTGCCAAACGTCTCCAAAGCCTCTCAGCACTCGTCCTCACATTAATCTTTTTTTATTATTTCAATTTCGTAATGATTCGGCACATCTCTTCTCATTCCATTTTCTCTCAATTATTAAATGCAAATTGTAAATGGAAGTTATTACTTTTGGCCAAATTGTGACGTTGGAGAAGTGGAAATTGAACTCATTTGAGATGATACAATTATCCTCTAGGCTGGGATTAGCGTTAATCCTCTCTGGTTATTAGTGAGCACATAACCTCTTCAAAGTTGAAGTGCACAATGTCCCCTCCTCATCCTTACACACATACACACACACACACACTCACAGCTCAGTGCTCTGTGGTGATGTCTTAGCATGGAGCACATTCTAAGATACAAGTATTACCACAGAGCACTGGCAATGTACCATAGAACGTTGGCAAATTTGGCTATTATAATAGGTATTAGATACAAGCACAACCAGACTGGAATCAGAATCCAGGATGGCACACATGCCATCATTAAGTCACAGGGACAGGGTTGACATTGCTGCTGTCCCTGTTCTACAGCCTCCCAGTTAAGACTGAACTTCTGCTGTGAATTAGAATGAGACAAATATGGCAAGAGGAAACAGTAACAGTTTCAACCAATTCCACGCTTTTCATAAAATGAATCCCGAGAGAGAGAACATGTCTAATGAGCTCCAGAGGTATACACCTGGACATCAGTCTTCTCAGTGAGCCCACAGTGGGCTATCTTGGCCCTGGCCTGTGTTTGTGGAGAGCACGCAGGGGGAGAGGAGAGCGTGGCCAGCCACTGAAACGAGAAGAGCCCCCGGGCTCAGATCCTATCAAAGCTCTCACACCTCCAGGAATCACAAGCAAACAAATTACAAATGCTGCGGAATTTGAGAGTGGAACTGGCAAAGGCTCTGGGAGAGGCCTGATAAGCCGAGAAGAGAGGCAGGCTGCTGACCCAGGGTGCCGTGCAGCACTGTTAGCAGGAGGACAACCCATCTCGTGTGGTGCTGTCTTTTCTTCCTGACATCTTAATGAAGTTCACTCCTGTTTTGTTGTTTTGGCTGTTCCTTTTGGGGGTTAGGGTTTGGTCTAGGATTTCTGCTCTGGTGAACAGGTAGGCTACACAGTTCTCAGTGCTTTTTCTTTGTCATGTTTTGTCACGTAAAAACTACACGTTTTAATGAAATAATATTGTCCTATACTGTTTTGACTATTATGTAACCACCTAAACAATGCATGTATAACAAACGGTAAATCCCTAATGAGATAGAATGACACATCCTCTTGATTATAAGGATTGAGAAGGCAGAGGGGATTGACTTTAGTGGCTCATCCCAATTTAACTAGCTTCTTCTGTGTGACACTGCAGTCCGGCCTGCTGCTCAAAATAATCTCCCCAGGTTAACATACTGCAGCAGCCTGGCATAGCAGCTAGTCTCTGAGTGGAGGTCAGGTTCTTCTTCTTGATTCATTAAAGAGAGGCTCAGTCCTAATTAACGTCCTATGCTGCTTGGTCATGCTGTGACCCTGTCAAACAGACTGAGGCAGTAATACATTATCACACGCAAATGTCAAACCGGAATACTCTCCTCCTGGATTTTTGTGGAAATCCACAGACACACTCATCCAGTGATCTGCTGGTGTGATCATCTACAATATGATGATATCAGGGCTTATGTAGCATGAGGAGGGATGTTGTTGGGGATGTACTGTATCCATCTACTTACAATAAACCCCAGCTTGTGAACATGAGAGATGGGGGAAGCAATAGAGAGAGATTAATAGTGTAATTTAAGTATGTCTCATCCCCTCATTTACTCTCTGTGTGTGTGTTACAACAGTGTGCTGTGTACAAGCAAACTGTCATATAGCCACTGAAAAAGAAATACTTTTCAAAGTCAAATCCAGACACCTAACGCTGTTCTTCTATAGTTAACCATATCCTGTCTCATCTGTGTGTGCAGGTGAATGGGAAGGACCTGTCCAAGGCCACCCATGACCAGGCAGTGGAGGTCTTCCGCACGGCCAAGGAGCCCATCATGGTCCATGTGCTTCGCCGGGCCCCCCGCCCCAAACCCTCTATCCCTGCCTCAGACACCGAGGTGGTAGACATCAGCACCCAGACAGACATCACCTTTCAACACATCATGGCCCTCACCAAGCTACCTGCCTCCACCCCCGCCGTGGCTGTGCTGGAGCAATACCTAATGCCTGAGGAGTGAGTTACAGTACACTGTCCTATCTGCTGGGATAGAGTTAAGGGGAGGGACGGGGTTAAAAGACAAGATGATTCCTTTCTTTATTTTTTTGTCCATTCATGGTCAATGATTGGAAAAGGACTTGATAGGCAAAATAATGTTGTTGAAAACTTAACCAGTCAGTAAAGAAAAGGCTCAGGTGAAGGAAAAATATTTGGATGCAGTGTCACTTTGCCAGTTCATTAAAACAGAACCTTCTAACTGAAGTTCATGTGAATGTTACAGCTGTCACTTAGTGAGATATCAGGTCCTGGGACACATGCTTAAATGAAGATGGCCTTGTTCATTTGTGTTAGCATATTGAATTACTACCTGTCTGTCGTCCACTAGCTGTGTGTCTGTGTGGCCCAGAGCTCACAGTCTATGTGTGGCCCAGAGCTCACAGTCTATGTGTGGCCCAGAGCTCACAGTCTATGTGTGGCCCGGAGCTGTGGCCCAGAGCTCACAGTCTATGTGTGGCCCGGAGCTCACAGTCTATATGTGGCCCGGAGCTCACAGTCTATGTGTGGCCCGGAGCTCACAGTCTATGTGTGGCCCTGAGCTCACAGTCTATGCGTGGCCCGGAGCTCAGTCTATGCGTGGCCCAGAGCTCACAGTCTATGTGTGGCCCAGAGCTCACAGTCTATGCGTGGCCCAGAGCTCACAGGCTATGCGTGGCCCAGAGCTCACAGTCTATGTGTGGCCCAGAGCTCACAGTCTATGTGTGGCCCAGAGCTCACAGTCTATGTGTGGCCCAGAGCTCACAGTCTATGCGTGGCCCAGAGCTCACAGTCTATGTGTGGCCCAGAGCTCACAGTCTACGTGTGGCCTGGAGCTGTGGCCCAGAGCTCACAGTCTATGCGTGGCCCCGAGCTCACAGTCTATGTGTGTAACTCATTATCGGTAGGAATAGCTGCTCTTTAATCGTCAATCATTATTATTTTAATTGATTTAAGTCAAATTAAAAACAGAACATTCTTAACACTTCTTAACTTGATTTAAGATTCCACTCTTACAAAATAATGTGGGCAGTTGTTTTCCATTCTCAAGTCATTTCAAATTTAGCAATGTAATAAGATCTAACTGAAACACTGTAGTAACAGATTAATAATGACAAGCCTTGTAATCTGTAAGAACAATAGTGTTATTAGTTTCTGTAGGTCGGTCAATTTCCTATACAACTATCTTTATTGTGTTGAATTACTTTCATAGGCATTCCCCTGGGCACGAGTACTTTGACCCCAATGATTTCCTGGAGGGCATGCAGCAGGAGATGGATCGAGAGGAGCTGGAATATGAGGTAACAGACAGACGACTACCTTCTTTTTCTCCCTCTCACCATCGACCTTTCTCCTCCTCTCTACCCATCTCACCCTCTCTTCTTCTCCCCCTCTCCTCCTCTCTACCCATCTCACCCTCTCTACCCATCTCACCCTCATCTTCTCCCCCTCTCTTCTTCTCCCCCTCTCCTCCTCTCTACCCATCTCACCCTCTTCTTCTCACCCTCTCCTCCTCTCTACCCATCTCACCCTCTTCTTCTCACCCTCTCCTCCTCTCTACCCATCTCACCCTCTCATCTTCTCCCCCTCTCTTCTTCTCCCCCTCTCCTCCTCTCTACCCATCTCACCCTCTTCTTCTCCCCCTCTCCTCCTCTCTACCCATCTCACCCTCTCTTCTTCTCCTTCTGTCTCCCCCTCTCCACCCCTTCTCTCCCTCTCACCCTCTCTTCTTCTCCTTCTGTCTCCCCCTCTCCACCCCTTCTCTCCCTCTCACCTTCTCAATGAAGATAAAGTTGAAGTCGGAGTTTTACATATACTTAGGGTGGAGTCATTAAAACTTGTTTATTAACAACTCCAGAAATTTCTTGTTAACAACCTATAGTTTTGGCAAGTCGGTTTGGAAATCTATTTTGTGCATGACACAAGTCATTTTTCCAACAATTGTTTACAGACAGATTATTTCACTTATAATTCACTGTATCACAATTCCAGTGGGTCAGAAGTTTATATACACAAATTTGACTGTGCTTTAAACAGCTTGGAAAATTCCAGAAAATTATGTCATGGCTTTAGAAGCTTCTGATAGGCTAATTCGCATCATTTGAGTCAATTGGAGGTGTACCTGTGGATGTATTTCAAGGCCTACCTTCAAACTCAGTGCGTCTTTGTTTGACATCATGGGAAAATCAAAAGAAAATCAGCCAAGACCTCAGAAAAAAAATTGTAGACTTCCACAAGTCTGGTTCATTCTTGACAGCAATTTCCAAACGCCTGAAGGTACCACGTTCATCTGTACAAACAATGGTACGCAAGTATAAACACCATGGGACCACGCAGCCGTCATACCGCTCTGGAAGGAGATGCGTTCTGTCTCCTAGAGATGAACGTACATTGGTGCAAAAAGTGCAAATCAATCCCAGAACAACAGAAAATGACCTTGTGAAGATGCTGGAGGAAACGGGTACAAAAATATCGATATCCACAGTAAAGACGAGTCCTATATCGATATAACCTGAAAGGCCGCTCAGCAAGGAAGAAGCCACTGCCCCAAAACCATCATAAAAAGCCAGACTACAGGTTGTAACTGCACATGGGGACAAAGATCATACTTTTTGGAGAAATGTCCTCTGGTCTGATGAAACAAAAATAGAACTGTTTGGCCATAATGACCATCGTTATGTTTTGGGGAAAAGGGGGAGGCTTGCAAGCCGAAGAACACATCCCAACTGTGAAGCACGGGGTGGCAGCATCATGTTGTGGGGGTGCTTTGCTGGGGGACTGGTGCACTTCACAAAATAGATGGCATCATGAGGGAGGGAAATTATGTGGATATATTGAAGCAACATCTCAAAACATTGATATTTTGGGTCCATGGCCAGGAAACTCTCCAGACCTTAATCCCATTGAGAAGTTGTGGTCAATCCTCAAAGGCGGGTGGAAAAACAAAACCCCACAAATTCTGAACAAACTCCAAGCATTGATTATGCAAGAATGGGCTGCCATCAGTCAGGATGTGGCCCAGAAGTTAATTGACAGCATGCCAGGCCGGATTGAGGAGGTCTTGAAAAAGAAGGGTGAACACTGCAAATATTGACCCTTTGCATCAACTTCATGTAATTGTCAATAAAAGCCTTGACACTTATGAAATGCTTGTAATTATACTTCAGTATTTCATAGTAACATCTGACAAAAATATATAAAATCAAATCAAATTTTATTTGTCTCATACACATGGTTAGCAGATGTTAATGCGAGTGTAGCGAAATGCTTGTGCTTCTAGTTCCGACAATGCAGTAATAACCAACGAGTAATCTAACCTAACAATTCCAAAACTACTACCTTATACACACAAGTGTAAAGGGATAAATAATATGTACATAAAGATATATGTGTAATGCTCCGGGTGTCGTGGGTGTGGAGTCAAACGCAGGAGACAGAGAGTGCAATGCTGTGCGTCTTTAATAGCACCAACGCACCACAGGGTGCTCACAATAGTAACGGCCCCAAACACAGGGAATGAAAATGTACAACGGAAAAATCACGACCAGACACTAACACGTACCTCTACAACAGAGCCGAAGGTTACACTGAAATAATCCCGCACAACAACCAGGCGGGCCGGCTGTCTAATAAAGACAAACTAATCATACATAAACAGGTGCTACCAATAAACATACAAGGAGGGGGAGGAAAGACAATCAGTGGCAGCTAATAGGCCGGTGACGACGACCGGCGAGCGCCACTCGTGACAGTACCCCCCCCCCTGACGCGCGGCTCCCACAGCGAGCCGACACCGGCCTCGAGGTCGCCCCGGAGGACGAGGTGCAGGGCGATCTGGATGGAGGCGATGGAAATCCCTCAACATGGATGGATCCAAGATGTCCCCCACCGGTACCCAGCACCTCTCCTCCGGGCCGTACCCCTCCCAGTCCACGAGGTACTGCAGGCCCCTCACCCGGCGTCTTGAGTCCAGAATGGCCCGGATCGTGTACGCCGGGGACCCCTCGATGTCCAGAGGGGGGGGGGGGGACCTCCGGCACCTCACTGTCCTGCAGGGGACCAGCTACCACCGGCCTGAGGAGAGACACATGAAACGAGGGGTTAATACGATAATAGGAAGGGAGTTGTAATCGATAACACACCTCGTTTATTCTCCTCAGGACTTTAAAGGGCCCTACACACTGCGGACCCAGCTTCCGGCAGGGCAAGCGGAGAGGTAGGTTTCGGGTCGAGAGCCAGACCCTGTCCCACGGTACAAACACGGGGTCCTCACTGCGGTGGCGGTCAGCACTCCTCTTCTGCCGTCCACTCGCTTGTTGTAGAGATTCCTGGACGGCCCTCCAGGTCTCCTTGGAGCGCTGTACCCATTCCTCCACCGCAGGAGCCTCGGTCTGGCACGAGTGCCATGGTGCCAGGACCGGCTGATACCCCAACACACACTGAAAAGGGGACACGTTAGTAGAGGAGTGGCGTAGTGAGTTCTGAGCCATTTCAGCCCAGGGAATGTATCGTGCCCACTCCCCTGGCCGATCCTGGCAATACGACCTCAGAAACCTACCAACCTCCTGGTTCACTCTCTCCACCTGCCCATTACTCTCGGGGTGATAACCGGAGTTCAGGCTGACAGAGACCCCCAAGCGTTCCATGAACGCTCTCCATACCCGAGACGTGAATTGGGGGCCCCGATCAGAAACGATGTCCTCCGGCACCCCGTAGTGCCGAAAGACATGGGTGAATAACGCCTCCACAGTCTGTAGGGCTGTAGGGATACCGGGCAACGGGAGGAGACGGCAGGACTTAGAGAACCGATCCACAATCACTAGAACCGTGGTGTTCCCCTGAGACGGCGGAAGATCGGTCAGGAAATCTATGGACAGATGTGACCATGGCCGCTGTGGAATGGGGAGGGGTTGTAACTTCCCTCTAGGAAGGTGCCTAGGAGCCTTACTCTGAGCGCACACTGAACAGGAGGAGACATAACCCTTAACGTCCTTAGCCAAAGTAGGTCACCAATACCTCCCCTGAAGGCTCCCCACTGTCCTCGTCACCCCAGGGTGACCCGAGGAGGGTAGGACGTGAGCCCACCGAATCAGCTTGTCCCGAAACACCAGGAGACAGGAGGAGGAGGAGGTGCGGGTTCAGCCCGTAACGCCCGCTCGATGTCCGAGTCCACCTCCCATACCACTGGTGCTACCAGCTTTGAGGCGGGAAGGATGGGAGTAGGTTCGGTGGACCCATCCTCCGTGTCGTAAAGGCGGGACAGTGAGTCAGCCTTTACGTTCTGGGAGCCCGGTCTATAAGACAAAGTAAACCGGAACCGGGTGAAGAATATGGCCCACCTTGCCTGACGTGGGTTAAGTCTCCTAGCTGCCCAAATATACTCCAGGTTCTGGTGGTCGGTCCAGATGAGAAAGGGGTGCTTAGCCCCCTCAAGCCAGTGTCTCCACACCTTCAGAGCTCTAACCACCGCTAGCAACTCCCGGTCCCCCACATCATAGTTACGCTCCGCTGGGCTGAGCTTCCTTGAGAAGAAAGCGCAGGGGCGGAGTTTTGGTGGCGTACCCGAGCCCTGCGATAGCACGGCACCCACCCCAGCCTCGGACGCGTCCACCTCCACTATAAATGCTAGAGAGGGGTCCGGATGCGCCAACACGGGCGCATCAGTGAACAGCGTCTTCAACTTGTTGAATGCTCCGAGCGCCACTCGTGACAATATGAATGAGTGATGGTACAGAATGGCATAGGCAAGATGCAGTAGATGGTATCGAGTACATAATATACATATGAGATGAGTAATGTAGGGTATGCAAACAAAGTGGCATAGTTTAAAGTGGCTAGTGATACATGTATTACATAAAGATGCAGTAGATGATATAGAGTACAGTATATACATATACATTTGAGATGGGTAATGTAGGGCATGTAAACATTATATTAAGTAGCATTGTTTAAAGTGGCTAGTGATATATTTTTACATCAATTTCCATTATTAAAGTGGCTGGAGTTGAGTCAGTGTGTTGGCAGCAGCCACTCAATGTTAGTGGTGGCTGTTTAACAGTCTGATGGCCTTGAGATAGAAGCTGTTTTTCAGTCTCTCGGTCCCTGCTTTGATGCACCTGTACTGACCTCGCCTTCTGGATGATAGCGGGGTGAACAGGCAGTGGCTCGGGTGGTTGTGGTCCTTGATGATCTTTATGGCCTTCCTGCGACATCGGGTGGTGTAGGTGTCCTGGAGGGCAGGTAGTTTGCCCCCGGTGATGCGTTGTGCAGACCTCACTACCCTCTGGAGAGCCTTACGGTTGTGGGCGGAGCAGTTGCCGTATCAGGCGGTGATACAGCCCGACAGGATGCTCTCGATTGTGCATCTGTAGAAGTTTGTGAGTGCTTTTGGTGACAAGCCAAATTTCTTCAGCCTCCTGAGGTTGAAGAGGCGCTGCTGTGCCTTCTTTACAACGCTGTCTGTGTGGGTGGACCAATTCAGTTTGTCCGTGATGTGTACGCCGAGGAACTTAAAACCGTGAAGCAGCAAACTTTGTGGAAATTAATATTTGTGTAATTCTCAAAACCTTTGGCCACGACTGTACACAGCCCATCTGTAAATAGTACACCCAACTACCTCATCCCCAAATTGTTATATTTTTTAAAACTCTTTTGCACCCCAGTATCTTTACTTGCACATCATCATCTGCACATCTATCACTCCAGTGTTAATGCTAAATTGTAATTATTTCGCCACTATGGCCTATTTTCTATCTCCGTAATCTTACGACACATGCACACACTGTACATAGATTTTTCTGTTGTGTTATTGACTGTACGTTTGTTTATGTGTAACTCTGTGTTGTTGTTTGTGTCGCACTGCTTTGCTTTATCTTGGCCAGGTCGCAGTTGTAAATGAGAACTTGTTCTCAACTGGCCTACCTGGTTAAATAAAGGTGAAATAACAAAATAAAAAATAAAATAACTAATGCCCATTCTCCCAATATATCGCTGTTTTTGATGACCTGTGCCCATTCTAGTCCCGTAACGACACTTGAGTATGTAGGCCAGACAGGAATCGAGTGACTTGTTTGCTCCATAGTACAGCAGATTCGAAATGGTGACATCATTACTTATTTTGTGACAATGCCTAATGTTTCTTTGCATTGGAGGGGGGCGCTCAAAAAGGCTTATGCACTGAGGAGAATTACTGTAGATGGCACTGATAATAGGAACCAGAGTGATTTACAATGGTGGGATGAAGACTCCAAGGTCTCTGGGTGCTCCTCCTCTGACCACTGCTTCCCCTTCTCTCCTCCCCACCAGTGTAGTACATTAATAACCTATCACCAACATGAAGCCAGAGAGCGGAGAGAGAGGGGAAGTTCATGCTGTCCAAGCCAAGGACAGATGCACAGCAGACAGACCTGCTCTGACCCTGTCATAGACCCAAAGTCTATCTGGTGAAGCCTTCCAGCTCAGAGCCACTGATTTCAATGCTGTGGACAAAGGATCCAGTGGACTACCTCTGTTAGTTTAGTCCATGGCGGATGTTCTCCCTGTCTTCCTTTCTACTGCAGTACTATAAGATGCGTCGGTTGATACTCTGAGTTGTTATGGAGGGTTTCTGTCTCAGTCCCCTCTGCCCGGGTATTTATAGGTGCTTTCACTGGAATGCTGGTGCTAAAACATTTGCATACTGATGTTATGCTACATCTAAACGGCTTATGATGTAGTTCCACAACAGAGGTGTGAATGAGGTCTGGCCATCAGTTCAGATGAAAGGTCATTTTAAAGGGATATTGTACTGTAACAGGAAAATAATACACTTTACTCTTTGTTTGTGTGTTTATGGAAATCCTTCAATTGTTTTGTTTAAACCCTGTCTGAAACCACAGAGTATTCTGCATGTTCTGTTTTGGAGATTAGGGGGGATTTCAATAGTCAGCTACCGTGGTAGAGAACAGTTGCGTTGGGCGGTTAACCCTCTCTACCCCCCTGACCCAGAGGCATAGGACAGCTAGTATCAGGGTCTGTATCTCACAGATTACAGGTGTTGACTAGTGACAAATGGGATACTGCTCAGCTGCAAACCAGTGGATCATCGTTCATCCTGTCACTGTCTCCAAGAGATACAGGGCATCGTCTTGAAGGAGCCATTATTGTGATGGATGGATCATTGTGTGTTCATGGACCTATGTTGAACTCAATATACTGCTGGGTGTATAATAAAACAACAGCAACCATGGAACTCCACTCCACACATTGAGAGAGAGAGATCTGTGATTTAAATGTTTTTGTTTTTGCCTTGTTGCAGGAAGTGGATTTGTACAGAACCAACATCCAGGACAAGCTTGGTTTAACTGTCTGCTACAGGACTGATGATGAGGACGAGACTGGGATCTATGTCAGTGAGGTATGTAGCACATCTGCAGGCATGGCCAGATACAGACATAATTTTTTGAAAGAAAAGAGACAAGCCCTTTCCCCTTGGTTCCCCCTCCCTGGTATACTGTTGTCACGGTTATGATGTAAAGAAGAAGCAGGAATAATGGGTGCTGGTTGGATAGAACTTCATGTATCATCTTATGGTCACTAAAGTAACAGACAGTACACCTCTGAATTAAGAATATCAAAACCTGCAGATAAGAACTGTATTTTCTTTATGCTGTCTTTCCTCTGTGACTGAAAGTCTGCTTGAAATGAAAACATGCTCTGCGTTATTTCTTTAGATTGACCCAAACAGCATCGCTGCAAAGGATGGCAGGATCAGAGAGGGAGATAGAATTATCCAGGTAAGGATGAACATTCTCAATACTTACAAGAAACTTTATAATAATATATTGTGCATGACCATTTCGGAGCCCAGCTCTGATTCCATTCCTCTACTTCTCCATTTAGATCAATGGAATTGAGATCCAGAACCGAGAGGATGCTGTGGCTTTGTTGACCAGTGAGGAGAATCAGAATGTGTGCCTACTGGTAGCCAGACCAGAGATCCAGGTAATCTCACCACCCACCTCCTAGACCCCTCTCTAGTACTAGGCATGTATAAACTCAGTTTCCTGAGTTGTACTGTAGCCTTAATTGGAAGAGACTAACATCCTCCTCCCTCTCCCTCCTGTCCCCTGTGTCCTAGCTGGATGAGGGTTGGATGGATGACGACAGGAATGACTTCCTGGATGACCTCCACATGGACATGCTGGAGCAGCAGCACCACCAGGCCATGCAGTTCACCGCCAGCATGCTGCAGCAGGTACGGTACAGCAGCCAGCATAGAGCCCCTCAGCACTGTAGACACACACAGTACACACAGCGTGAGTCAACAAGATGGCTCGATCAATCATAGATTCACATATGCTCACCTGCATGTTGCTGAAGATGAGCCAATTCCATACAGGGTAACATATGCTCAGTTGCCATAATGGCCCACAGTACTCTACATACTGAAATGTAGTAGCAGTGATGTGGGTAGGTTCACATAGTCAATGATACGTACAGAGAAAACTAATAATGTGTGTTAAAAGGTGATTCAATTATTAATCCTATTGTCTGGTATTGCAGAAGAAGCATGAGGAGGATGGTGGAACAACGGACACAGCCACCCTGTTGTCCAACCACCACGAGAAGGATAGTGGGGTTGGCCGCACCGACGAGAGCACGCGCACCGACGAGAGCACACGCAACGACGAGAGCTCTGAGCAGGAGAACCTGGGGGATGACCAGACTACAGCCTCCAACACACTGGGCAGCTGCAGCCGCAGGAAGCTGACCTACAGCCAGGACACCCTGGGCAGCACTGAACTGCCTTTCAGCAGTGAGTCCTTCATCTCTGCAGACTACGACCATGCTGACTTCCTGGGTATCCCTGCAGATGAGTGTGAGCGCTTCCGAGAGCTCCTGGAGCTGAAATGCCAGGTGAGGAGCGTGGGGGGCCCCCATGGCCTGTACTGCCAGAGTGCCAGGGCCGGAAGGGCCGAAGAGGGGGTGGACAAGGAGCTGGAGCTGCTGAACGAGGAGCTGCACAGCATTGAGCTTGAATGCCTCAACATCGTCCGGGCCCACAAGATGCAGCAGCTAAGGGAGCAGTACCGCGAGTCGTGGATGCTGCACAACAGCGGGTTCCGCAACTACAACACCAGCATCGATGCGCACCGCCACGAGCTCTCTGACATTAACGAACTGCCCGAGAAGTCGGACAAGGACAGCTCCAGCGCCTACAACACTGGAGAGAGCTGCCGCAGCACCCCCCTCACCCTGGAGCTGTCCCCAGACAACTCCCTCCGAAGGAGGGAAGAGAACCAGGGCGAGGCCGGGGCCTACAGCAGCACAGGGCTCAACAACAAGATCCTCAAGCCCCTGCTGTCTCCTGTCCAAGAGGCCGATGGTCCCAGCAGAATCAGGCCCTCCTCCTCTAAGGAGTCTGAGTGTGACCTGCAGGCGGAGGAGAAGGAGCGTAAGCTGGGAGAGTCTACTCACAAGCTGGCCCAGCCCCGCTCCCTGTACAAACACGCCCACATCCCGGCCCATGCCCAGCACTACCAGAGCTACATGCAGCTGATCCAGCAGAAGTCTGCCGTGGAGTATGCCCAGAGCCAAATGAGCCTGGTCAGTCTCGTCAGCCGCGGTGACCCTGTGACCCCCAGAGACATGCTGGAGCCCAAGAAGGAGTGGAAGGTGAAGATCCGCAGCGATGGCACACGCTACATCACCAAGAGGCCCATCAGGGACAAGCTGCTGAAGGAGCGCGCCCTGCGTATCCGCGAGGAGCGCAGCGGCATGACCACAGACGACGACGCCATCAGCGAGCTGAAGATCGGGCGCTACTGGAGCAAGGAGGAGAGGAAGCAGCACGCGGTGCGCGCCAAGGAGCAGAAACAGCGCCGCGAGTTCATGAAGCAGAGCCGCGCCGACTGCCTGAAGGAACAGGCCAGCCTGGATGACGACAAGAAGGAGCCCAATATCATTGAGCTGAGCCACAAAAAGATGATGAAAAAGAGGAACAAGAAAATCTTTGACAATTGGATGACTATCCAGGAACTTTTGACCCACGGTGCTAAGTCGCCTGACGGCACACGAGTGTACAACTCCCTCCTGTCTGTCACCACAGTGTAGGAGGCAGACAGGACAGGCCAGGCCTGGGGTGTAATGTACTGTAAATAGGACACTACCGATTGGGGTACAGATTTCTGCCTCGTTCAATGTGGCAACATTTTGTAAATATTAAACAGGTAAAGCCTTTCTGAAGGACCTTTTGGCCCCTGCGGGCGGTTGAGAGATACTTTACAAAGTGTTCCATGGATGGACTTTGAAGATGATTATTGACAGGATAATACTGTTTTCAAATGCTTTCAATAACTTTTCCACTGGGCACATTTCCAACTGGGCATTTTGGCTCAACGTAATTTCATTGAAATGATGTGGAAACAACGTTGACTCAACCAGTGTGTGCCCAGTGAGTTTCTACCTTTGTTCTGTGTGTCAAGACCGTTTGTCATAAGTAAAGAGCAGCCAACATTTACGCATTTTTTTGTTTTATTACGTTTTTAACAAGTATCTCTTATCAGTATTTTACTGTTATACACTATACAGTGCCTTCGGAAAGTATTCAGACCCATTTATATTTTGTTACGTTTCAGCCTTATTCTAAAATGTATTAAATCATTTTTCCTTCATCAATCTACACCCCATAACGACACAACAAAAACAGGTGTTTAGAAATGTTTGCTAATTTATAAAATAAAAAAAACAGAAATATGACATTTACATAAGTATTCAGACCCTTTACTCAGTACTTTGTTGAAACACCTTTGGGAGCTATTACAGCCTCGAGTGTTCTTGGATATGATGCTGCAGGTTTGGCACACCTGTATTTGGGGAGTTCTTCCCATTCTTCTCTGCAAATCCTCTCAAGTTCTGTCAGGTTGGATGGGGACCCTTGCTGCACAGCTATTTTCAGGTCTCTCCAGAGATGTTCGATTGGGTTCAAGTCCGGGCTCTGGCTGGGCCACTCAAGGACATTCAGAGACTTGTCCCAAAGTTACTCCTGCATTTCCCTGACTGTGTGCTTAGGGTCATTGTTCTGTTCGAAGGTGAACCATCGCCCCAGTCTGAGGTCCTGAATGCTCTGGAGAGGGTTTTCATCAAGGATCTCTCTGTACTTTGCTCCGTTCAGCTTTGCCTCAATCCTGACTTGTCTCCCAGTCCCTGAAAAACATCCCCACACTATGATGCTGCCACCACAATCCTTCACCGTAGAGATGCTGCCAGGTTTCCTCCAGACGTGATGCTTAGCATTCAGGCCAAAGAGTTCAATCTTGGTTTCATCAGACCAGAGAATCTTGTTTCTCGTGGTCTGAGAGTCTTTATGTGCCTTTTGGCAAACTCTAAGCGGGCTGTCATGTGCCTTTTACTGAGGAGTGGCTTCCGTCTGGCCACTCTACCAACAAGGCCTGATTGGTGGAGTGCTGCAGATATGGTTGTCCTTCTGGAAGGTTCTCCCATCTCCACAGGGGAACTCTGGAGCTCTGTCAGAGTGACCATTGGGTTCTTGGTCACCTCCCTGACCAAGGCCCTTCTCCCCTGATTGCTCAGTTTGGCCAGGCAGCCAGCTCTAGGAAGAGTCTTGGTGATTCCACATTTCTTCCAATTAAGAATTATGGAGGCCACGGTTTTCTTGGGGACCTTCAATGCTGCAGAAATGTTTTGATACCCTTCCCCAGCTCTGTGCCTCAACACAATCCTGTCTTGGAGCTGTAGGGACAGTTCCTTCGACCTCATGGCTTGGTTTTTGTCTGACATGCACTGTCAACTGTGGGACCTTATATAGCCAGGTGTGTGCCTTTCCAAATCATGTTAATTCAATTGAATTTACCACAGGTATACTTCAATCAAGTTGTACAAACTTCAATGGAAACAGGATGCACCTGAGCTCAATTTTGAGACTTATAGCAAAGTGTCTGAATGCTTACGTAAATAAGGTATTTATTTTTTCTCGCTTTGTCATTATGGGGTATTCTATGTAGATTACTGAGGATTATATTTATTTTTTAATCAATTTTTGAATAAGGCTGTAACGTAACAAAATATGGAAAAAGTCAAGGCATCTGAATGGTTTCCGAAGTCACTGCGTATGCAAAAGTATGGGGACACCCTTTCAAATTAGTGGATTCGACTATATCAGCCACACCCGTTGCTGACAGGTGTATAAAATTGAGCACACAGCCATGCAATCTCTATAGACAAACATTGGCAGGACAATGGCCCATACTGAAGAGCTCAGTGATTTTCAACGTGGCACAGTCATAGCATGCCACCTTTACATCAAGGCAGTTTATCAAATTTGTGCCCTGCTAGAGCTGCCCCGGGCAACTGTAAATGCTGTGATAATGAAGTGGAAACGCCTAGGAGCAACAACGGCTCAGCTGTGAAGTGGAAGGCCACACAAGCTCACGGAACAGCACCGCCGAGTGCTGAAGCGTGTAGCGCGTAAAAATCGTCTGTCCACGGTTGTAACACTCACTACCAAATTCCAAACTGCCTCTGGAAGCAACGTCAGCACAATAACTGTTCATCGGGAGCTTCATGAAATGGGTTTCCATGGCCGTGCAGCCGGACACAAGCCTAAGATCACCAATTGCAATGATAAGTGTCAGCTGGAGTGATGTAAAACTCGTCGCCATTGGAATCTGGAGCAGTGGAAAGACGTTCTCTGGAATGATGAACCATGCTTCACCATCTGGCAGTCCGACGGACAAATCTGGGTTTGTCGGATGCCAGGAGAACGCTACCTGCCCCAATGCATAGTGCCAACTGTAAAGTTTGGTGGAGGAGGAATAATGGTCTGTGGCTGTTTTTCATGGTTTGAACTACAGCCCCAGACCATTATTCCTAAAGGTGTTTGATTTGGTTGAGGTCAGGGCTCTGTGCAGGTCAGTCAAGTTCTTCCACACCAATCTCGACAAACCATTTCTTTATGTACCTCGCTTTGTGCATGAGGGCATTGTCATGCTGAAACAGGAAAAGGCCTTCCCCAAACTGTTGCCACAAAGTTGGAAGCGCATAATCATCTAGAATGTCAAAAATATGCTGTTGTGTTAAGAACTTAGTTCCAGTGAAAAAGGCCTTCCCCAACTTAGATCCAGTGAAGGGAAATCTTAACAGCATATTTTGACATTCTAGATGATTTTGTGCTTCCAACTTTGTGGCAACAGTTTGGGGAAGGCCTTTTCCTGTTTCAGCATGACAAAGCCCACGTGCACAAAGCGAGGTCCATAAAGAAATGGTTTGTCGAGATCGGTGTGGAAGAACTTGACTGACCTGCACAGAGCCCTGACCTCAACCAAATCGAACACCTTTAGGAGGAATTGGAACACTGACTGCGAGCCAGGCCTAATCGCCCAACATCAATGCCTGACCTCACTAATGCTCTTATGGCTGAATGGAAGCAAGTCCCCGCAGCAATGTTCCAACATCTAGTGGAAAACCTTCCCAGAAGAGTGGAGGCTGTTATAGCAGCAACTCCATATTAATGCCCAAGATTTTGGAATGAGATGTTCGACAAGCAGGTGTCCACATACTTTTGGGAATGTAGTGTACATAACTTTTGCTTATTGAAAGAAATACATAAATATTTAGCTTCAAGGTCAGCACATAATCTGCAAAATACTTTTGTAAATGTAACTCAACCTCAGTTTTTTTTTATAAACAAAACACTTTTTAGTTATTGAAGATCTCGATGGGTGCTGTTTTTAAAAAGTTATACAACGAGTGGGTATCATCTGTTACGTATTCTACCTTCAAGAAGTGATATTGTGTATGTATCAGGATAGAGGTAAACTGTCACGCATTTTTTTAAATCAAAATCTTTCTGTTTTTGTTGAAGCACATTGTAGTCGCCTTACCTTCGTAGGACTCCAAATGACACAGCTTAACAAATCCTTACTTAGCCACCCAATTTGATGTCTTGTCAAATGAGAGAAATAATAAATTATTGTTTTATATTTGATGAGCGTTCAAACACTGGTGTGGGGTTTTTAATTGACCTGCTGAGTCAGTGTGGGTAGATGGCAGGTGAGTAAAGGAGAGAGCAACTCTTATACAGCATCAGCCTACTGTATATGCTTTGAAGATGCCTTAGTACATTTCTAATGTGCTATGGGAAATAGTACCCTACATTCAAAATTCAGGATTTCAATACAAAATGAAAGATTTTATGGAGTATTAGCAAACATACAATAGCCTGACAATTCATGGCATTGTTCTTTTCAGCCACTGACTATAATCTCAGCTGAGGTCCATAATAAGGCTAAACTCCCTCACCATCCCAGACAGATGAGGGCCATTTGTTTGAACAGAGGAGGAAGGATACTGACTAGGGTCTCAATTTGTTTATTTATTTTTTTTGCCTTTATTTGACTAGGCAAGTCAGTTAAGAACAAATTCTTATGTACAATGACGGCCTAAGAACAGTGGGTTAACTGCCATGTTCAGGGGCCGAATGACAGATTTTTACCTTGACAGCTTGGGGATTCAATGTAGCAACCTTTCGGTTACTGGCCTAATGCTCTAACCACTAGGCTACCTGCCGAATGAGTAAGAATTGCAAAGAACTATAAGGACTTTTTTAAAATTTATTCCCGTTTTTATACTTTTCCTCAGTTTAAATACAGCTGAACTATTGGCCAAAAGGCAATGTTGTCCTGCCACTGCACTGCTGTTATGCCCCCAGTCTAACAACACCCTGTTACTAATAATAGTCATGGTGTGGATTGAACCTGCCATCGGAGATGCCCTGCACTTGTCCACAGACTGCTGAGCAGATTCAGAGGAAGAGATGATATTTGATTTGAAAGAATTGTACTACAGTCCTTATGTGCTTATAGGGATACAAGCCAACTCATCCCTTCTTGAAATGTCATTAACCAATATCGGCAAGGGGGATTTGTCCTCGTTATTGAATCACCATTGTCTAGGTGGGCATAAAGTCTGATGAATCATAGCTGAGTGGTGTCCACACTTGACTGACCACTCCACCCAGGAGCCACTGACTGACCCACTCTGACCCCCATCTACCCCACACTTCTCCCCCACAGACTGACCACTCCACCCAGGAGCCACTGACTGACCCACTCTGATCCCCATCTCCCCCACACTTCTCCCCCACAGACTGACCGCTCCACCCAGAGGCCACTGACTGACCCACCCTGACCCCTATCTCCCCCACAGACTGACCACTCCACCCAGGAGCCACTGACTGACCCACTCTGATCCCCATCTCCCCCACACTTCTCCCCCACAGACTGACCGCTCCACCCAGAGGCCACTGACTGACCCACCCTGATCCCCATCTCCCCACACTTCTCCCCCACAGACTGACCACTCTACCCAGGGGCCACTGACTGACCTACCCTGACCCCTATCTACCCCACACTTCTCCCCCACAGACTGACCACTCCACCCAGGAGAAAAAGTATGACTGGCCCACTCTGATCCCCATCTCCCCCACACTTCTCCCCCACAGACTGACCGCTCCACCCAGAGGCCACTGACTGACCCACCCTGACCCCTATCTCCCCCACACTTCTCCCCCACAGACTGACCGCTCCACCCAGAGGCCAGTGACTGACTCACCCTGACCCCTATCTACCCCACACTTCTCCCCCACAGACTGACCTCTCCACCCAGAGGCCAGTGACTGACTCACCCTGACCCCTATCTCCCCCACACTTCACTACACTTCTCACACACAATCCTCACAGAAATAACCCAACTCCCAGAGAAGTTAACAGAGTCTCTTGAGTTACCACTGTCAATTAGAATACAGAACAGAGGCGTATGAAATGTGTCAGTGCATGGATGATATACAACTTTACAATAATATATCTGTCTATCAGAGATTATTTGGTCTGTATATTACCTTTGACCATCTCAGACCAGTGATAGATTAAGATAGAAAAAGAGAAAAATTATATGTTGATACAGACACCAAAGTCATGCCTGTGGACACTGATCTGACTCTGTGTACTTGTCTATCCATGTCTCCATGAGCCTTATTGTCACACTGTCTTGGATGTTTGAGTGCATCTCAGTGCGCCACGGGTTGGTGTCTATGTCCCAGACTGCATCACTTAAGGGGGATGATTATGATGATAAGAGTAGCCCAGGGAGCAGGCTCAGGTACTTCCTCTATGTCTACTGGAATGTAATGGATTGCTCCTCCTTAAGCCTCAGAGAGCCCAAGCTCTATGATTTATGTCTGGGTACAAGGCTGTGTGCACACTCCTTTAATGGGAGATAACAATTTGGCACGCAAGGCAAACAAAAAGCTCTTACAATCAATTCTGGGCCGCCCCCTCTTGATGCAGGGAGATTATTCCATCACACACTTGGCTTTGTTGCCACCGTGTTTTTATGGGGTTTTTCTTCAGAATGAATGAAAGTGTTCCGTTATTCATTCGTTGGTTGTCCTCCTCTGTTTGAGCTGGAGAACTGCTTGCTCTGTTCCGTTTAAATGGCAGCGAAGAGAAAGGCTGACATTCCAATGTAATCATCCATTAAGTGATAAGGCTGGTGCTCTATTGCCTGGCTGGCTGGTGGTGCTGCTGAGGCTGCTGTTTAAATTCTTCAGGGTGAGAGGAATGGTCTTACTGAACCAACGGCAGTTAGACCAGAGTATACATACTGGCGTTTCTGGTGGCCATTTTGGTCTAACTATTTATTTACTTACTGCAGGACTATGAAAATGCTATGGCCATTTTCTTAATTCCTTACTACTAACTAAAGGATGGGTGTGTTTTGTTATGTGGTTTTATATTGAGTATGATATCCCTCTATTTATCTGAACAGTCTAAATTAGACAAATATTTGATTAATAAAAATGGAAATTGTAACATAATGAAAACAATAACGAGGCTATATGGGAGTACCAGTACCAAGTCAATGTGCAGGGGTACGAGGTAGTTGAGGTAATACAGTACAGTATGTACTCTCTGTGTGTGTGTGTGTGTGTGTGTGTGTGTGTGTGTGTGTGTGTGTGTTGAATAATAATGTTCAAGAAGTGCACAGTCATAAACTCAGAAAAAAAAGAAACACCCTCTCACTGTCAACGGTGTTAATTTTCAGCAAACTTAACGTGTAAATATTTGTGTGAATATAACAAGATTCAACAACAGACATAAACTGAACAAGTTCCATAGACATGTGACTAACAGAAATTGAATAATGTGTCGCTGAACATGGGGGGGGGTCAAAATCAAAGTAACAGTCAGTATCTGGTGTGGCCACCAGCTGCATTAAGTACTGCAGTGCATCTCGTTCTCATGGACTGCACCAGACTTGCCAGTTCTTGATGCGAGATGTAACCCCACTCTTCCACCAAGGCACCTGTAAGTTCCTGGACATTTCTGGGGGGGAATGTCCCTAGCCCTCACCCTCCGATCCAACAGGTCCCAGACGTGCTCAATGGGATTGAGATCCGGGCTCTTCGCTGGCCATGGCAGAACACTGACATTCCTGTCTTGCAGGAAATCACGCACAGAACGAGCAGTATGGCTGGTGGCATTGTCATGCTGGACGGTCATGTCTGGATGAGCCTGCAGGAAGGGTACCACATGAGGGAGGAGGATGTCTTCCCTGTAACGCACAGCGTTGAGATTGCCTGCAATGACAACAAGCTCAGTCCGATGATGCTGTGACACACCGCCCCAGACCATGACGGACCCTCCACCTCCAAATCGATCACGCTCCAGAGTACAGGCCTCAGTGTAACGCTCATTTCTTCGACGATAAACGCGAATCCGACATCCCCCCCTGGTGAAGAGCACTTTTTGCCAGTCCTGTCTGGTCCAGCTACGGTGGGTTTGTGCCCATAGGCGACCTGTGCCTGTCCTGCAGGTGTGATGTTCGGATGTACCAATCCTATGCAGGTGTTGTTACACGTGGTCTGCCACTGCGAGGACGATCAGCTGTCCGTCCTGTCTCCCTGTAACGCTTTCCAGGCGTCTCACAGTACGGACATTGCAATTTATTGCCCTGGCCACATCTGCAGTCCTCATGCCCCCTCGCAGCATGCCTAAGGCACATTCACGCAGATTAGCAGGGACCCTGGGCATCTTTCTTTTGGTGTTTTCCAGAGTCAGTAGAAAGGCCTCTTTGGTGTCCTAAGTTTTCATAACTGTGACCTTAATTGCCTACCGTCTGTAAACTGTTAGTGTCTTAACGACCATTCCACAGGTGCATGTTCATTCATTGTTTATGGTTCATTGAACAAGCATGGGAAACAGTGTTTAAACCCTTTACAATGAAGAGCTGTGAGGTTATTTGGATTTTTACGAATTATCTTTGAAAACAGGGTCCTGAAAAAGGGACGTTTCTTTTTCTTGCTGAGTTTAGGTGCTGTTTATTTCACTTTATCTGAGTTGAGTTCCTTTGCTGAAACAATGTGACCTAAATGAATTTTATATTTTGCAGTTGGTGCTGGCCTTCGGGGGAGGCACAGGGATTGGTAGTAAGCAAAAAGAAACAAGAATTTAGTAGGTGGAGAAAAGCGTATTAGCTGATCCCGAGTGTTGGATTAAAAACAACAAGCTGCTTGATACATGCTGCAAGGAATGCTGTCTGACCCACTTTTCTGTTATTTACATCACAACACAAAGGTGCTGTAACTAACTGCAAAGCTAATCAGGGAGACGCATAAATATTCACACCCTATCACTGGCAGGCCTACCTTGTCCATCTAGAAACATTTTCTGTAGTGACAAATATTTAGCAGTAAAATTATATTGAAATTATATTACTGTGCATTCATTATTGATGTACTTTCAGGTGTAGTATTTTGACCTCAAATCTAATTTTATTTTAAATCTAAATCTATTTGTCACATGCACCAAATACAACAAGTGTAGACCTTACTGTGAAATGCTTACTTACAAGCCCTTAACCAACATTGCAGTTCAATAAATAAGAGTTTATAAAATATTTACTAAAAAAATGAAAGTTATTAAAAAATGTACTCAAAAAGTAACACAATACAATTACATATAAGCGGGGGGTACCGGTACCGAGTCAATGTGCGGGGGAACAGGTTAGCCGAGGCCATTTGTAAAGTCACTATGCATACAGTAGATCACATATGTCAGAGTCAAGGCCCGCGGGCCACATCCGGCCCGCAAGAAGGTTTTTTACGGCCCCTGGGATGATCTTGATTTATTATTAGAACCGGCCCGCAGCAAGCCGGCAGCCCGCAGATCTTTTACACGCACCAATACTACATTTCCCACAATGCAAAGGTGACGCACCGAGCAGTAGGCTGCTTCATTTCAATATTTATTGGCACAGCAGTCGTCAGCATCACAGTAAAATTAACTTTCAGATACCCATCAAAAATGGCAAAACGGAAGGTGGATACTGAGAACCGGGGGTTTCAAACAAGGTGGGAGTCGGAGTATATGTTCACGAAGGTAGCTGGAAAACCTGTGTGTCTTCTGTGTGGAGAAAGTGTGGCGGTACTGAAAGAGTATAATCTGAGACGACATTATGAAACGAAACACGCGGACAAAAACAAGAATATGGACATGGAACAAAGGCTACAAAAGGCAGAGGAATTAAAACGAGGCCTCAAATCTCGACAGGCTCTGTTCAAAAAAGCCAAATCACAAGGCCAGGCTGCTGTCAAGGCCAGTTTTATTTTGGCAGAAGAGATCGCTAAATCAGCCCGGCCATTTACGGAGGGGGATTTCATCAAAAACTGCATGATTAAAGTTTGTGATGAAGTTTGCCCAGAAAAAAGGCAACTCTTTTTAAATGTGAGTCTGAGCAGAAACACCATTGCCGAGAGAGTAGACCAGTTGTCCATCAATCTAAAAGAGCAGCTTGTGAAAAAGAGAAAATATTTTATTGCATATTCCTTGGCTGTGGATGAGAGCACCGACATTTCTGACATTGCCCAGTTGTCAATTTTCATCCGCGGAGTGGACTCCAACCTAAGCGTGACAGAGGAGTTTTTGGCTTTACGTCCTATGCATGGCACAACTACGGGGCATGATTTGTATGAAGAGGTGTCAAGATGTGTAAATGAGATGGAGCTGCCTTGGGAAAAACTCGTGGGTTTGACAACCGACGGAGCACCTGCGATGTGTGGACACAGGAGCGGACTGGTGGCGAAGATACGGGAAAAGATGCAAGAGGAAAACGCGACAGGTGAGCTGACAGCTTATCATTGTATCATACACCAGGAAGCGTTGTGCGGTAAAGCCTTGAAAATGGAGCATGTAATGAGCATCATCACGCGCACAGTTAACTTTATCAGAGCCAAAGGTTTGAATCACCGCCAGTTCAAGGCATTTCTGACGGAGTTAGAAACGGAGCATGGTGATTTGCCTTATCACACAGAGGTGCGATGGCTAAGCCAGGGAAAGGTGCTTCAAAGATGTTTCGAGCCGTGAGGAGATTTGTCTGTTCTTGGACAGCAAAGGGAAAGACACAACACAACTCCGAGACGAAATGTTTCTGTGTGAAATGGCTTTTCTGTGTGACATTACGAGTCATCTGAATGCAATAAACTTGCAGCTGCAGGGTCGGGATCGTGTCATCTCTGATATGTACAGTACAGTGAAGGCATTTAAAACCAAACTGACTCTGTGGGAGACGCAGATGCGGAAAGAAAATTTGAGCCACTTTCCCAGCTGCCAGACCATGAAAGAGAAGCTCTCTACCAGTGCGTTCCCGAGCACACAGTTGGCTGATAAAATAGGTATGCTTGCCGCTGACTTTCGGCCTTGATTTGCTGACTTTGAAGCACAAAAAGCAGGTTGGAACTGCTCGGTAACCCATTTGCTGTTGACGTGGAAAGCTCCCCACCAAACCTCCAAATGGAGTTGATTGACCTCCAATGCAATGATGCACTGAGGGCAAAATATGCGGCAGTGGGTGCTGCGGAGTTCGCCCGTTTCCTCCCGGCACAATGCCCCAGCTGCGCATCCAGGCTGCTCAAACGTTGTCTATGTTTGGCAGCACATACCTGTGTGAACAACTGTTTTCTTTGATGAACCTGAACAAAACATCACACAGAAGTCGACTTACTGCTGAACACCTCCACTCAATTCTGAGGATTTCTTCAGCTCAGAGCCTTACCCCGAACATTGATGAACTTGTGGAAAAGATGGGACACCACCAAGTATCACCCTCAACCTCAAACAAGTGAACATTACTGTGCAATCACATATTTAGAGTTTTTACTCAGTTCAAGTTTAAAAGTTAAAATTTAATATTTGTTTTCACTGCATGTTACTTCTCCTTAAACAAAGTGTTGTTTTTGATTAATAGATTTTTGCACTTTATTTTTTGTATTTCAATCCAATTATATTTTAAAAATATTTCAGTTGAGTGGATGATAGAAAATTGCTATTATTGTTTTTTCTTTGAAGTAAATTTAGCCCACTTTTGCTAAAATAGAAAATATAGTCTACTGATGGTGCCTTGAATACCGGTTTCTTTCATTTAATGTTCATGTTATGGGGATATTTATATAAAGGAAATTTGTCTTTTGTGTCTGTTGAAAATTAAAGATTACTGACAGAGCCATAAGAAAATATTGCTTTATTTATCTGATCATATTGTAATATATTTGTTAGGTTTTCAGTAGGTTCAATTAGGTTCACTAGACTATATGCGTCATTTAAAAATTTTTCAATGAACATTCGAACAGTCCGGCCCTCGTCTTGTAGCTGATTTTTTTATTTGGCCCTCCGTCCATTTGACTTTGACACCCCTGCAGTAGATAATTGACCATGACCTTGACTTAATCACGTGTTACTAAACAGTGAAAACAATCCCTGGAATTAGTGGGATTGCCTGTATGTCAGCGGTGTTGACAAGTAAGGATTTACAATGTCTCAAAGGACCCTTCATTTACCCTGGCTTTATGATATCGAAATATTTCTGAGAAGCCTTGTGCACACTGGAGAGTCCACATCAGAAGGGAGATAAAGAGTTACATATGCTGCATGTTTTTAATAATAACACTTTTCGTATCCTATTTCCATGTGAATCAGACATTCATTCCTTTTTACATAGACAATGTCTGCCAAAAATAAAAGCCCCCAAGCTAAAGAACCTTCCAATTATAGGGAGCTCTATACTAGGGATTGTTATTATGTAGTAAGACACCAATTATGTTTCATTTCCATTTCTATGAATGTTTTAAAGGAACCAAATCAATAAATACTGTCTTGAGTACATTGTTCTTCATCCAACCTTGTTCAATCATGCAAAATGGCCAGAATCAGAGCCTGTCCATTTGGAGTGCTGGGAACGATTTCCAACTGCCATTTCCAAAGGTGAGTTAGTCTTTATCATTTCACACAGATGTGGCTGATAACAAGATGTATACTGTTGATTGGCCACCTTCCTTCAATCACTAGACAAATTTTATTCACTGAAATTGCACACAGTATTTACAAATGTATTACTTTTTCATTTGGTGATTTTGCTATTACACTTAATGTAATTTTTTTTTTTTTTTATCTGGCAAAAACATATGCCTTCTATCACTATAAATATTATCCTCGACAATGAGGATAGAGGACATACAATACCTAAATGCATCACATACATAAAATGAATAATAAAACTTGAACCCTGATAAGCGTTATCACAAACAAAAGGTGGAGTGACAGGAGACACGACCAAGATTAATGACCTAAAATAATATGAGGAAGGGCCTTGTACTTTTACAAGATTAGATAGGATGGAAATGTGTACAAGCCTCCACCATATTTTAATGAGTGGTTGGCTGTTGAAAGGTTCTATAATTCAATCTCAAACGGCACAGCCCACTGTCCATCAGATAATATCAATGACTTATTGTATGTTGGCATTTCAATAAATGTAAAAAGCATTGTTTATGGGTAAGTCAGGTGTGCCAACATCAGAATGTACATTTTCAGTCATTCAATGGTGTAGCCCAGACATCTTTCATTTATGATGACGTGTCTCATGTAATGGAGCAAAGCATAAATGAGATAATTACATGATGAAGAGAAGCATATTATTTAGGTCAAAGGATACCCCCACCCATCCAGGTATTGTGGTGGAAAACAAAGTTACGGTCATATTTCAAACAGTATCACCACCTCCACAGAGTTGTGACAATAACCTTTGTCACTTCCCAATGACAATGCCTTGAATAAGTATAGTTTTTCAACAACTTCACAATGCCTGTTGAGAATATCTCATTTCATTTATTTCAACCATGTCTGGTTGCTGAGCCAAGAAGACATACAGTCCTCCAATGAACATGACAGCAAAGACAGGATTCAAATGCTAATCCAAGAGTCCACCCATGGGGTGATCTGCATGAATCCTGTCTTTGCTGTCATGCTCAATGGATGACTGTATGTCACTGGCTTTGTGCTTGATCATTTTGTGCTCCTTGCCATGGTCACACTATAAAGGAGAGATTTATCCAGATAGACATGTGGTAATGCAGCGTATCAATAACTTCAAATTCCTCAGACACCAAACCCCGATGAAAATAGGGACACATTTGCTCCCATTAAAATCTCCCTGCCATGGGCTACGCAGTGAAATGTGAGGGATTTCCTCTGATCTACTTGAAGGAGCAAAGAATTAAAAATCTCAGTGCGTGACAAGACTTCACCCAAACAGTGTTAATAAAATAGTAAAAGGGTTAAGAATTATCAGAACGAGCAATGTCAGAGTCTGGAATATAAATATGTATATGATGGTGTGTATAGACTGATGGTGTGGACAGTTTATATGAATAGAAAAGTAACTACATAGGATGAGCCTTGACTAGAACACAGTATATACTGTACATATGAAGTGGGTAAAACAGTATGTCAACATTATTAAAGTGACCAGTGTTCAATGACTTTTTACATGGCAGCAGTCTCTAAGGTGCAGGGTAGAGTATCGGGTGGTAGCCGGCTAGTAACAGTGACTAAGTTCAGGGCAGGGTAATGGGTGGAGGCAGGCTAGTGGTAACTATTTAACAGCTTTGATGCACCTGTACTGTCTCCGCCTTATAAATGGTAGCGGGGTGAACAGGCCACTGCTCGGGTGGCTGAGGTCCTTGATGATGGTCTTGGTAGTGGGGTGAAACCATGTTTGATACCATTCCACTTCTTCCGTCCAGCCGTTTCCACGACTCCCTCCTCCCCAATTAAGATGCCACCAACCCCCTCTCGTGTGATGTGCTCAGCGTGCAGTCAGGAGAAGCGTTGTTATTTCCTGCCTTGATTTAGGATACTACCAGCAACCCTAAATGGGACTCAAGATTGATTGTAGCAGTAAATGGCCACTGCTCATTGTGCACATTCTTCTTGGAGGCACGTTTTCACAAGCAACAGTCCAATCAATGCATTTAATTTGTCAGTCTGTGTTTACAAGATATTTGTACATCAAACTATTACCTATGTGATGAAGGCCTAGAGTACGAGTGAAGACAAAAATGGCTCAGTGGACTGATCAACCACGTTTATCTAATTCAACTCCTAATGATCACGGCACCTGTGTGTCGTTGTGGCACTTTGATAAAGGAAATGGTGTGGTGTATCGTCTGAATACAGTCTGTTCATTTGTTGCTTTGTGCTTCATACGATGCCCTCTATAACAGTGTGGAGTGCCTAGTACAGGCAGAGTGCTAGAACTATAGGGGGTGTATGCTCCTGGTGAAGTGATGTTCTCCTTTTGAGCTCTCTCATCCCTGCCTCTCCAATGTGGCCTAACTAGCACTTACAGTTACGCAACAGCTAGCCAGGCTAATTCAACAACAGGACACACACACTCTTACCACCAACGTCACGGACCGATTTGGCTCAGATTTAGCTCCCAGTCACACTTTTACAGCTCAATGCCAAGATCAGCACTCCTCTTACAAAATGCCCATAAAAGCCCTGTAAGAAACAAGAAGCTTCAGTTCCATTCGCTGGAGTGCCTGGATGAGAAGCACGGAGGGGCCAATGTGCAGACAATTAATGCTCTTCATTACACTGTTGTACTCCTATACAGCAACCTGGTGACAACCCTGGCAATGCTATCAATCAAAATCAGCATAAAATAGAGCCACTGGTCTAAGTAAGTACCCACTCCTTGTTTTGTAACAGAGTGCTATGCCAGTTCAAGATCCAAACAGTTACCCTATGGATGTACTCATACCTGCATCATATTTTCCACTGACTTACAGTTGGCTCCAGTGATGCAACTAGTGAGGAAATTCCATCATGGTTGTAGCATGAACTGAACAGACGTCATCAACATAAACCCTGTCACCTTACTCCAAAGGAAGACATTCTATTATCTCAGTACTGTTCTCTTCTTAGTCAGATCGTACATACAAAATATGACATTTTGACACCTAATTTATGTTGTAAAACGTGTTGCAACAAACATGATGACTAGGCAAACTCACAGATTATATAAAACAAAACAAGGAAAGACATGCTTGATTTAATTTGTGCTCATTTGCAAACATCTGCAACACATTTTATGTAAGGTTAAACTGACTCTTCCCACTCAGTAGTTTTATTATTTCTGGACACATTTGTTTTCAAATTAATTCTGGCGAGAGATACATTGCCTCCCTTTGTGTCATTCACCATACTTCCAGGTTTTACCATCATCAATAGCCTCATCATGGGCCAGGGGTTGGGGCCTGAAGTACTATAATTTCATGATTCTGTAATATCACCTCCTAGTACCAGGCACCGGGTGCTTTTACCATCTAACATAAACTTGGTAGAAAAAAGAGAATCACTCAAATGCAACATTCCATAATATGATGTGGGAGTGCCCTGCAGTTAAATGCTTCTGGGACAAAGTTACATTTATTTTTGAAGTGCATGAATGTAATTATTCAATGCATTGTATCTGCTATGTTATTTAACAATGATAGCTCATTGATTGAGAGATTCAATCAGAGATGATTACTACTGGCAGACAGCACTGCTGCAAAAAAATATGTTTGGTCTAAAATGGCAATCATTCCGCTCTCTCCCAATTCGCCAGTGAATACAGTTACTATTAGAAAGTATAACATTAGAATTTTCGACAGCGAGAAGTATGTCAAGGAACAATTGAGGCCTGGACAAATACACTTGACTCTGTAAAGAATAATCTCAGCTAAATCCCAACACATACAAATAAACAATTCATAAAGCCCAACACATACATACAAACTAAATATATGATTCAGGCCCACAGGGAAGGGATGGTATGGTGAGGGTTTCTCTGGAAGCTGGGAAGAGAGGGGGAGGGTGGATCTATGTCATTTTTGAGTATTACTGCCTGTCTGTGTTACTGCCTGTCTGTGATCTGAACACCTCACAAAAAAAGAAAAAAAGAAAAGTTCAGCACAAAAAGAAAAGAAATGCCACAAAGTGGTGTAGGAGTTGATTTGGTGGGAGGAAAAGAGAATAGAAAGGAGATGAACTGGAACATGACTGGACGTGCACGCACGCCAACACAGTCTGTGGAGACAAAACCCTGGGGCTTTGTGCTCCGTGCATAGGCTTATCTTTAACTGCAGAAATAACAGGGGCAGGGCCTGTTTTATTGCTTTTGTTTTTCATGAGGATTTGTTTTGGTTACGCAAGCCTGATTATTTCATAAACAATTAACCAATTTTATTACACTGCAGTGTCTAAGCTTGTTAGCATTCAGTTGAAACCAGTGTAAGCATTCAGGTGTGAATAATAAGTACCACGACTATAGAGAAACTGGGGTTTAAGAGCAGTGCTCGGACATGCTCCCTCACCTGACTGTCCATATGGGAGAGCAGATGATAAGGAACGTGTCATATAGACTAATGATATGAAGGCTTTCCATTTAGTCAAGAGTCCTTTATAGCTGTGTATTTTTTCATATATTTACATGTGTAAAATACATTTGTGTAGTTTTACATACAATTCCTTATTTTACTGCTTCCTCTCTTTAATAGAGATGTGCAGACAGAGGAAAACTCAATGGAATTGTTCTACATCTCTCTCTGATGCCAGTCTAGCAGTTCAAATAACAATTAGCTGAGAATGGTGCCCGCTTGGACTTACACCCCTGCAGTAAGCAGCACAAGACAAACCTCAACACCCCAGGGCCTAAAGCTAGGACAACTTCCAGTCCCCTTTCCTCAGAATATTCGAAGACATTACACAGTATTCCTCAGGAGTCTCCTCTCCACTAGGTGGCTCTAATGGAGTCATAAAGTGTAGCATTTCTGGTGCTTCTTCCAATGTTGTCCCTGGGCTTTCAGGTTCAGTATTCCATCCGCTGGGTCGCAGGGTAACAGGAGAAGGACAAGCTATTTTCTGACTCTTGTACTGTCTGGTCTACAAACAGAGTGGACAGCACCCGGCACCCACCCACTAGTAATGCTTGCCATTTGTCAGAGCAGTGCAGAATGTTTGAACTTGCTGTATGCCAGACTATAGAACTTGATATTGAACGAAAGAGTGTGCAAAGCTGTCATCAAGGCAAAGTGTGGCTACTTTGAAGAATCTCAAATATAAAATATATTTTGATTTGTTTAACACTTTTTTGGTTACTACATGATTCCATATGTGTTATTTCATAGTTTTGATGCCTTGACTACTATTCTACAGTGTAGAAAATAATTTAAATAAAAAAACTGGAATGAATAGGTGCGTCCAAACTTTTCACCGGTACTGTATATATATGGTACTGTGTATATATATGGTACTGTATATATATGGTACTGTGTATATATATGGTACTGTGTATATATATATTGTTGTTGCAGGATGTAAAATATCATATGAAATGAATACAAAACCTCTGTAGCATCATTTAAAAAAATACATTGTTTTTTGTTTGTTTCTTTTTTATTGTGCAATTTTCCTAACCAAATACACACAATGGTGTACATAATTGACATAGGTTACTATCAAATAGGTGACCTATGGATCAGATCAATTCACAGACATCTACAACATATTTAACATCATCCTAGTAATAGGCTCTAGCCTTTGCCTATATGAAAAGTAAATGATGCACATTCAGTGCATGAGTTCATGTGGAGGAATTCACTGCATTGGATGCAGTAGACCCAGGAGGTGGAGTGGTCCCTATGATGTGGGGGAGTGTGATAACATGGTGGGGAGAAATGTGTCACAGCTCCTATCAGCAGCTGCAGGCAGTACTGGGTCTGCGCCTTCATTTCAGGCCAGGACTATCAAGTTAAATCTGCCTGGGAAACTAAACAGTACCCTCTATTGGATAGCACAGAGATTGTGCACCGGGATGCCTGACCCCGACAGAGGAACATGCCTACTGATAGTTCAGATGCTGCTACACTTAAAAGTCCAGACGCTGTGCCCTTCTGAACTCTCAATTCTTTCAATCAATTGTTGGGGGTACTGGAGGACCAGGGTCGGTGTATTGTTGGGGGTACTGGAGGACCAGGGCCGGTGTATTGTTGGGGGTACTGGAGGACCAGGGCCGGTGTATTGTTGGGGGTACTGGAGGACCAGGGCCGGTGTATTGTTGGGGGTACTGGAGGACCAGAGTCGGTGTATTGTTGGGGGTACTGGAGGACCAGGGCCGGTGTATTGTTGGGAGTACTGGAGGACCAGGGTCGGTGTATTGTTGGGGGTACTGGAGGACCAGGGTCGGTGTATTGTTGGGGGTACTGGAGGACCAGGGCCGGTGTATTGTTGGGGGTACTGGAGGACCAGGGTCGGGAAAAACTGATATAGGGAACTGTCTTCTATGAATAATACAAGGTCAAAAAGTGACTTGTGATTATAAAGCCATATTAGAACGACGCATACATTTCCTCATGATTTCTACCACCGACCAAGCTGCAGTTGAAGTCGGAAGTTTACATACACCTTAGCCAAATACATTTAAACTCAGTTTTTCACAATTCCTGACATTTAATCCTAGTAAAAATGACCTGTCTTAGGTCAGTTAGGATCACCACCTTATTTTAAGAATGTGAAATGTCAGAATAATAGTAGAGAGAATGATTTATTTCAGCTTTTACACTCAATCAATATTTGGTAGCATTGCCTGTAAATGGTTTAACTTGGGTTTCGGGTAGCCTTGTACAAGTTTGTACAAGCTTCCCACAATAAGTTGGGTGAATTTTGGCCCATTCCTCCTGACAGAGCTGGTGTAACTGAGTCAGGTTTGTAGACCTTCTTGCTCGCGCAAGCTTTTTCAGTTCTGCCCACAAATTTTCTATAGGATTGAGGTCATAGCTTTGTGATGGCCACTCCAATACCTTGACTTTGTTGTCCTTAGCCATTTTGCCACGACTTTGGAAGTATGCTTGGGGTCATTGTCCATTTGGAAGACCCATTTGCGACCAAGCTTTAACTTCCTGACTGATGTCTTGAGATGTTGCTTCAATATATCCACATATTTTCCTATTTTGTGAAGTGCAACCAGTCCCTCCTGCAGCAAAGCACCCCCACAATTTTCCACCATAATTTGCAAATAAATTCATTAAAAAATCCTACAATGTGATTTTCTTGATTTTTTTTTCTCATTTTGTCTGTCATAGTTGAAGTGTACCTATGATGAAAATCACAGGCCTCATCTTTTTAAGTGGGAGAACTTGCACAATTGGTGGCTGACTAAATACTTTTTTGCCCCACTGTAAGTGTATGTAAACTTCCGACTTCAACTGTACATTTGGAATTCATGCTACTCTGCAAGCAAACAACCAATCTACTAGTTCTAAAACAAAAGCTAGCATTACAGTAGAGAATCATGAACACTTGCAAACAATCACTGAGTTTTAATAAGCATCACCTGTTGTAATAAATTATAAGTAATATGGAAATTAGGCATGGCTCCTGATCCAAGGAACTGTAAAGAGAAGTCAAAAGCAGTTAGCTTGATTGATTATGCTAGGGGTGGGCAAACTATTTGGCGCGAGGGCCACATTGGGATTCGAAATTCAACAGAGGGTTGCACAGACGACATGTTTTGTCAAAATCTATTTGCGGACCAGAAAAGTGTCAGTTGTTTAAAAATATATAGGTCCATTATCATTTCAAGTGTGGCCTGGAGTGTTGTTTTTTCAACCCAAAATAATCATCCCCGTAAAACGTTTGTAGTAGTTTGCCCAATCTTGTGTTCTGCACTGGAGCAAGCCAGCAGGTTCTACTGAATTTAGATTCAGGGTTTGGTGTCTTGGGATAGAAGGTTCAGGACATATGAAAGTAGGCTACTATAGACATACAGATCTGCATTGTGAAACAGCTGTGTAGATAGGCAACTCAGCTTCTTTCTCAGAAGGGCAATATTTTCCATTCTGGACTGTAGGAGAACACTTGGGGACTTATCCAATAAATCACAAATAGTGTGACGTAGATACTGAAGGGTTGCTGTAGACTGAAACAGTAAGGCTTTGTTTATGGAAATGGAGGTTTTGGAGCAGATTATCTGATGTCCTTGAGAGGGCCACATTTTTATCTTTGATTCTCAGTGAATAGGAAAACAAAGATCACTTACATTAGTCAAATTCATAAAAATGATTTCAAACCGCTCAACCTGTGTTTGTATAAACCAATACTTTTTTCAAAAGCCTCTACCATAAAAGCTTGCTTCAGATCCAAAGCACACACAGAACTCAATTGGGTTGTACTGGAGCCCAGTGCCAAGGAGTAAAAGTTGGCACCGTCACCTGGGCAGCGATTAATTAATTAAAGCTATATTGAGCCACTTAAATTTACATTTCATCAAAGTTTAAGTTAGACTACAAAAGTGCCAAGAACAATGAACTCCCATTAAGCATAATTAGAAATGCATAAAAAAGCTAAGCCAACTATGTGCAAGTCGTTCATTTCACACTGTATTTCCTTAAATTACTACATTTCTTAAATTTGGCAAGCCTAAAGAAAGGGTTGCTGTTGGTCTTTGTACCATGTGTTACCTTTGTGATGTTATGAGAGGCAGATAATGACCCTACTCTACATACAGACCTGACCATGGGCTGTCTGGATATTTACCTTATTTAGCCTTCTTTGATCCCCAAGTAATGAAGCCAGGTCCCCTGGGATCAAACAATAGAGTTTATATCAAAGATAGTCTTTCAAACACAGTTGAGAAATAATGAAGCTCCTTCAGCAGCATACACCAGTGTGTAAACTTCTATGAGACAGAAAACACAGCAATCTGTTTACATTTTAAATTAACCCAGCTCTTTGTAGTGTTGGTCCCATGTTTCATGTGATGAAATATAAGATCCCAGAAATGTTCCATACACACAAAAAGCTTATTTCCCTCAAATGTTGTGCACAAATTTGATTGCATTCCTGTTAGTGAGCGTTTCTCCTTTACCAAGATAATCCATCCACCTGACAGGTGTGGCATATCAAGAAGCTGATTAAACAGCGTGATCATTAAACAGGTGCACCTTGTGCTGGGGACAATAAAAGGCCACTCTAAAAATGTGCTGTTTTGTCACAACACAATGCCACAGATGTCTCAAGTTTTGAGGGAGCGTGCATTTGGCATGTGGACTGCAGGAATGTCCACCAGAGCTGTTGCCAGAGAATTTGTTACTTTCTCTACCATAAGCCACCTCCAAAGTAATTTTTAAGAATTTGGCAGTACGTCCAAGCAGCCTTACAGCTGCAGACCACGTGTAACCACGCCAGCCCAAGATCTCCACATGCAGCTTATTCACCTGCAGGATCGTCTGAGACCAGCCACCTGGACAGCTGGTTTCATCCACAGATGAAACTGAGGAGAATTTCTGTCTGTAATAAAGCACTTTTGTGGGGTAAAACTAATTCTGATTGTATGGGCCTTGCTTCCCAGTGGGTAGGCAGTCTCCCAAGTGGGTGGGCCTATGCCCTCCCAGGACATCCTGGGAAACTGCCCAGTCATGTGAAATCCATAGATTAGGGCCTAATTCATTTATTTCTGATTTCCTTATATGAACTCTAACTCAGTAAAATCGTTGAAATTGTTGCATGTTGCATTTATATTTTTTGTTCAGTATAGTATTCCAAATGATGGGTTGAAGGCCTTCTGCAAGTAGCAACATTGGGGGCAAAGTAATGAGCAGGTCTCTCCCACCCTCTTCTTGAAGCACTATAGTCCAGTATTCACCCCAACCCCAATTGTAATTAACCTGACTAATCTTATCAACCAGTTAATTATTAGAATCAGATGTGCTAGATTAGGGTTGGAATGAAAACCTACAGAATGGTAAGTCTCCAAGAACAGGGTCCTGAGCATGAACTAACTTTTAGTATGAAACAAACTTTTAAAAGAAGCCCAAATGAAATACAGTGTTGTCACTCTATAATAACCTCTGCCATTTCTGGAGAGGGATGAAATTATATCTCATTTGATTGAGAGCTCCTCTTTATTCCTCGGTTGGCCTGGCATTTATTTCCCTGGAGATGCCTTTTTAAAGACTACAGTTTAATGCTGTCTCCCATCCCACAGAACAGCACTGCTGCTCGGATTCATACAATCCACTATTTATTTCCTTAGAGAGCCTGGGTAAATTTCAGCAGCCAAGAGACAGACATGTCGCACACTGTAAGACAACCCACAAAAGCACCTTTGCAGGCTCCTGTGTAAAAATAAGACATGCAAGATTATTAAAATATTAAAAAGTTGGGCGCCAGGGTGGTATCAAAGGCTCTTCCAGAGCTATGATCCCCCAGTTAACTTTTATTCTCACGAGAAAGACATATGTTCAGAATGGATGTGGCACACAAACTTAAGGTGCCAGTGAGCCTTCACAAATACACTGAGTGAACAAAACATGTCAGACCTTTCCATGACAGACTGACCAGGTGAATCCAGGTGAAAGCTATGATCCTGATTGATGTCACCTGTTAAATCCACTTCAATCAGTGTAGATGAAGGGGAGGAGACAGGTTAAAGAGCGATTTTTAAGCCTTGAGACAATTGAGATATGGCTTGTGTATGTGTGCCATTCAGAGGGTGAATGGGCAAGACAAAACATTGAAGTGCCTTTGTACAGGGTACGGTAGTATAGTGTATTCAGAAAGAATTCAGACCCCTTGACTTTTTCCAAATGTTGTTATGTCACAGCCTTACTCTGAAAAAAAAACAGGTTTTAGAAAAAGAAAAAACAGGTTTTAGACATTATTGTGAATTTAATACAAATAAAAACAGAAAAACCTTAATTATTCAGACCCTTTGCTGAGACTAGAAATTGTGCTCAGGTGCATCCTGTTTCCATTGATCATCCTTGAGATGATTATACAACTTTATTGGAGTCCACCTGTGGTAAATTCAATTGATTGGACATGATTTGGAAAGGCTCACACCTGTCTATGTAAAGGTCCAGCAGTTGACAGTGCATGTCAGAGCAAAAACCCAGCCATGAGGTCAAAGAAATTGTTTGTAGAAATCCGAGACAGGATTGTGTTGAGGCACAGATCTGGGGAAGGGTACCAAAACATTTCTGCAGGATTGAAGGTCCCCAAGAACACAGTGGCCTCCATCATTTTTAAATGGAAGAAGTTTGGAACCACAAAGACTCTTCCTAGAGCTGTCCGCCTGGCCAAACTGAGCAATCGGGGGAGAAGGGCCTTGGTCAGGGAGGAGACCAAGAACCCGATGGTCACTCTGACAGAGCTCCAGAGATCCTTTGTAGAGATGAGAACCTTCCAGAAGGACAACCATCTCAGCAGCACTCCACCAATCAGGCCTTTATGGTAGTGGCCAGACGGAAGCCACTCCTTGGAGTTTGCCAAAAGGCATCTAAAGTAGAGGTCGACCGATTATGATTTTTCAACGCTGATACCGATTATTGGAGGACCAAAAAAAGCCGATACCGATTAATCGGACGATTTAAAAAAAGAAAAGTATTTGTAATAATGACAATTACAACAATACTGAATGGACACTTATTTTAACTTAATATAATACATCAATAAAATCAATTTAGCCTCAAATAAATTTTGGTTTAAATAATGCAAAAACAAAGTGTTGGACAAGAAAGTAAAAGTGCAATATGTGACATGTAAGAAAGCTAACTTTTAAGTTCCTTGCTCAGAACATGAGAACATATGAAAGCTGGTGGTTCCTTTTAACATGAGTCTTCAATATTCCCAGGTAAGAAGTTTTAGGTTGTAGTTATTATAGGAATTATATCTCTCTATACCATTTGTATTTCATTAACCTTTGACTATTGGATGTCCTTATAGGCACTTTAGTATTACCAGTGTAACAGTATAGCTTCCGTCCCTCTCCTCGCTCCTCCCTGGGCTCGAACCAAGAACACAACGACAACAGCCACCCTCGAAACAGCGTTACCCATGCAGAGCAAGGGGAACAACTACTCCAAGTCTCAGAGCGAGTGACGTTTGAAACGCTATTAGCGAGCATCCCGCTAACTAGCTAGCCATTTCACATCGGTTACACCAGCCTAATCTCGGGAGTTGATAGGCTTGAAGTCATAAACAGCGCACTGCTTGATGTACAACAAAGAGCAGCTGGCAAAATGCACGAAAGTGCTGTTTGAATGAATGCTTACGAGCCTGCTGCTGCCTACCACCGCTCAGTCAGACTGCTCTATCAAATCATAGACTTAGTTATAACATAATAACACACAGAAATACGAGCCTTAGGTCATTGATATGGTCGAATCCGGAAACTATCATCTCGAAAACAAGACGTTTATTCTTTCAGTGAAATACCGTATACGGAACCGTTCCGTATTTTATTTAATGGGTGGCATCCATTAGTCTAAATATTCCTGTTACATTGCACAACCTTCAATGTTTGTCATAATTACACAAAACTCTGGCAAATTACGCGGCCCAAACTGTTGCATATACACTGACTCTGCGTGCAATGAACACAAGAGAAATGACACAATTTCACCTGGTTAATATTGCCTGCTAACCTGGAGTTCTTTTAGCTAAATATGCAGGTTTAAAAATACACTGCTCAAAAAAATAAAGGGAACACTTAAACAACACAATGTAACTCCAAGTCAATCACACTTCTGTGAAATCAAGCTGTCCACTTAGGAAGCAACACTGATTGACAATAAATTTCACATGCTGTTGGTGGAAATGGCAATTAACAAGACACCCCTAATAAAGGAGTGGTTCTGCAGGTGGTGACCACAGACCACTTCTCAGTTCCTAATGCTTCCTGGCTGATGTTTTGGTCACTTTTGAATGCTGGCGGTGCTTTCAATCTAGGGGTAGCATGAGACGGAGTCTACAACCCACACAAGTGGCTCAGGTAGTGCAGCTCATCCAGGATGGCACATCAATGCGAGCTGTGGCAAGAAGGTTTGCTGTGTCTGTCAGCGTAGTGTCCAGAGCATGGAGGTGCTACCAGGAGACAGGCCAGTACATCAGGAGACGTGGAGGAGGCCGTAGGAGGGCAACAACCCAGCAGCAGGACCGCTACCTCCGCATTTGTGCAAGGAGGAGCACTGCCAGAGCCCTGCAAAATGACCTCCAGCAGGCCAAAAATGTGCATGTGTCTGCTCAAACGGTCAGAAACAGACTCCATGAGGGTGGTATGAGGGCCCGACGTCCACAGGTGGGGGTTGTGCTTACAGCCCAACACCGTGCAGGACGTTTGGCATTTGCCAGAGAACACCAAGATTGGCAAATTCGCCACTGGTGCCCTGTGCTCTTCACAGATGAAGGCAGGTTCACACTGAGCACATGTGACAGACGTGACAGAGTCTGGAGATGCCGTGGAGAACGTTCTGCTGCCTGCAACATCCTCCAACATGACCGGTTTGGCGGTGGGTCAGTCATGGTGTGGGGTGGCATTTCTTTGGGGGGCCGCACAGCCCTCCATGTGCTCGCCAGAGGTAGCCTGACTGCCATTAGGTAACGAGATGAGATCCTCAGACCCCTTGTGAGACCATATGCTGGTGCGGTTGGCCCTGGGTTCCTCCTAATGCAAGACAATGCTAGACCTCATGTGGCTGGAGTGTGTCAGCAGTTCCTGCAAGAGGAAGGCATTGATGCTATGGACTGGCCCGCCCGTTTCCCAGACCTGAATCCAATTGAGCACATCTGGGACATCATGTCTCGCTCCATCCACCAACACCCCAGACTGTCCAGGAGTTGGCGGATGCTTTAGTCCAGGTCTGGGAGTAGATCCCTCAGGAGACCATCCGCCACCTCATCAGGAGCATGCCCAGGCGTTGTAGGGAGGTCATACAGGCACGTGGAGGCCACACACACTACTGAGCCTCATTTTGACTTGTTTTAAGGACATTACATCAAAGTTGGATCAGCCTGTAGTGTGGTTTTCCACTTTAATCCAGACCGCCATGGGTTGATAAATTTGATTTCCATTGATCATTTTTGTGTGATTTTGTTATCAGCACATTCAACTATGTAAAGAAAAAAGTATTTAATAAGAATATTTAATTCATTCAGGATGTGTTATTTTAGTGTTCCCTTTATGTTTTTGAGCAGTGTATGTACTTCTGTGTATTGATTTTAAGAAAGGACATTGAAATGAACATTGATGTTCATGGTTAGGTACACATTGGAGCAACGATACGCACCGCATCGATTATATGCAACGCAGGACACGCTAGATAAACTAGTAATATCATCAACCGTGTGTAGGTAACTAGTGATTATGATTCATTGATTGTTTTTTATAAGATACGTTTAATGCTAGCTAGCAACTTACCTTGGCTTAATGCATTCGCGTAACAGGCAGTCTCCTCGTGGAGTGCAATGAGAGGCAGGTGGTCAGAGCGTTGGACTAGTTAACTGTAAAGTTTCAAGATTGAATCCCCCGAGCTGACAAGGTGAAAATCTGTCGTTCTGCCCATGAACGAGGCAGTTAACCCACCGTTCCTAGGCCGTCATTGAAAATAAGAATGTGTTCTTAACTGACTTGCCTAGTTAAATAAAGATGTAAAAAAATAAAAAATAATCGGTGTCCAAAAACACCGATTTCCGATTGTTATGAAAACTTGAAATTGGCCCTAATTAATCAGCCATTCGGATTAATCGGTCAACCTCTAATCTAAAGGACTCTGACCATGAGAAACAAGATTCTCTGGTCTGATAAAACCAACGATTGAAATATTTTGCCTGACTGGGGTGAAGGTTCACCTTCCAACAGGACAACGACCCTAAACACACAGCCAAGACAATGCAGGAGTGGCCTCGGGACGAGTCTCTAAACATCTTTGAGTGGCCCAGCCAGAGCCCGGACTTGAACCCGATCTAATATCTCTAGAGACCTGAAAATAGCTGTGCAGCAACGCTCCCCATATAATCTGACAAAGCTTGATAGGATCTGCTGAGAATGGGAGAAATACCTCAAATACAGGTGGCCAAGCTTGTAGCGTCATACCCAAGACTTGAGGCTGTAATCGCTGCCAAAGGTGCTTCAACAAAGTACTGAGTAAAGGGTCTGGAATACTTACGTAAATGTGATATTTTTAATAAACTTACAAAAATGTCTGAACCTGTTTCTGTTTTGTCATTATGGGGTATTGTGTGTAGATGAGGGGGAAAACAATGTAATCCATTTTAGAATAATGCTGTAATGTAACATGTGGAAAAGATAAAGGGGTCTGAATACTTTCCGAATGCAATGTACATGCCATGCGCACCAGTCTGTGTGTCAAGAACTGCAACCCTGCTGGGTTTTTCATGCTCAACAGTTTCCTGTGTGTATCAAGAATGGTCCACCACACAAAGGACATCCAGCCAACTTGACAACTGTGGGAAGCATTGGAGTCAACATGGGCCAGCATCCCTGTGGAACACTTGACACCTTGTAGAGTCCAGGCCCTGACAAACTGAGGCTGTTCTGAGAGCAAAAGGGGGTGCAACTCTGTATTAGGAAGGTGTTCTAATATAGGTGTTAAAATAGTTATACACTGTGTATAACCTAGCAATTCTCATACATCTTGTGTTTGGTCTTAAACTGACTGCAGTTTGAGGATTTCAAGAATACATAAGTAACCGATCAGGTTGTCTGCATTGGCCCTTTGAGCCAAAGCCTAGACATTAGTCTTCAGCTCTTAAGACCTCAGGCAAGGGACACATTGTACAACCTGTTCAAATACAAAATGTGACCGAGGAATAGTCTTGAACTGAGGATTTAATGGCTAAATGGCCATAAGTTCACATTGTTTTCAACACATGTATTTTAAAAAATTATGCAGAGGTGTTGAGGTTGTGACATAGGTCATCTGATACCAGTCGGGTTAACATGCAGCTTTTAAAGCAGCTCAGTGGACTAAACGAGATGCCTCACGGGTAAGAAAGCATGACCACACAAAAATGTGAACATTTATTGCTTTATCTGAATACTGCATTGAAAGCAAAATCATTCAGAGTATACACAGAAATTATACAATTATATGGTTTCACAAAGGAAGTGAACACATACTGTATTACAATCTACAAAAGTCTACTTTACAGAAATTTAAAATTCTAAATATCAAAAGTACAGCTATAGAAAGAAACCAGTAACTGCTCTGGATATCTGTCAGTCAAACAACTTGGTGACATCACAATCCAAATTGGAAGTCATCTTGTACTTACAGCTGGTTTTGGAAACTAAACTGGCTGCCACAAAATAACATTTTACAAAATAAGTAGTTGAGTTGAAATGTTTATATAAATTATGGTGCCCCCAAAATGATATAATCTTATATCTGAAGGTAAAAGTAGCATGTTACATTACTCTTCGAGTTGGATCGGTAGTGCATCATAGCAAAGACAACAGACGCATTTTAAAAAGGAGAATATGGTCTCACATGGAAAATCTAATACAATACTCCATCTCACGAGGAAAATAGATTTTTTTAAATAACATAGAAAGATACTTTTTCCTCAACAGCCAAGATGGCGGCACATGAGTAAAAACAGTGGTATGGGCTGGATGCTGAGGCTCGAGCTTCAGTCAAACAGAAATGCTAGCTAGCTCATCTCTGGAGTAAGTAACTAACGGCATAAATAATGAAGAGGTTAGTTAGCAGGGTTAGCTCTGTCCTGACTCTGGTGGTTTGGCGGGGGTGATAATCCACAGAGAAAAGAGAAAAACAACTGGCTACAGGAACAAAACTGGGCCTGCTTTACCTGTCAAATGCTCAAATTGATGAGAAAACAATACCCAGGTGAACACACCGTCCAATCAGCACAGCTTGAACAAACATCATATGCAACCCAAAAAACTGACCAAGGCTGAAACAAAGACCTCTGGAGACCACAAGCCTTAAAAGGAAACTCTTAAATAGAGTGTAGGGGAAGAAAATAATCCAGTTAAAAAATCTTCAATTGAAAATAAAAATGTGGATGTCCACATCAATGACAGGTGGTCATTTTGAGGAGTAGCCAAAATGTAGACAAGGCGTAAAGTATCTAGGGGACCAGGATGGAGTAGCCCCTTCACCGGTGACACTCAAGCTAGACTTGAGGACAGATGTTCTTAATGGTCAATAGATCGATCCTGAGGAGCTGTTAGTCCTGCTCCATGGGCTCTTCACTGGTCCCAGTGTCCTGGCTGCCACTCTCCATGGCACCCTCTGCAGCTGGCTCAGGAGTACTGCTGGAGGGAGCAGGGGCTGCCTCTTCCCTGGATTCATTCTCCGCACTGTTACAGCTGCTGGCGCTACTGCTGCTGACTGGGTCACTGCCCTCATCGCTGTCCCGGGCCTCAGGGTTCTTCAGGACGCCAGCAGTGGCCTGCTGTTCTGACTGGTCCATGTCATTACCTTCCTCTTGGGAGTCACAAGGTACCTCCCCCTCTGCCTGCTTATCCGCCCCGGGCCCTGCTGATGGCTCCGACTGTGTGCTCGATGGCTCTGTGGGACAGGCAAGGAAACAAAAACACAGTAAGCAATGTAACTGGGTTCTCATAGATCTGGCACACAGATAAGCTGAACTTGCAATGAACACCTCAGAATTCAGGCAACTCCTGGTTCTGCTCATACACTTACTAATATCCACAAAGGATTTCACCAGCGATGTATACCGGCATGATGGAAAAAGGTGAAAATTCAGTCCTACCTTGGTCTTCACAAGTCCCAGCAGTACTGGCAGCCTCACTGTCCTCCTCCTCCTTCTCCTGGACCATGGACTCTGTCTCTTCCGACAAGCTGTCAGCATGGCAGGAGCTGAGGGTGTCCACCTTCTTCTCCTCCTCCTCTTTATCTTTGTTGAACTTGAGCCTCTTCACCTCGTGCTGCTCCGCCTCCATAACCTCCTGATCGTCATAGTGCTTGTTCTTCACAGAGCTCCCTAGCATATCCGATGCTGACACCTCACTGAGAAAGAAGATTCAACACGCATTCAATTCATAAAAGAACGGTAGGAAGTGAGTATCACATGGTCTTTTGGGTAGCAACTGAAGTACCTGGAATGTGTGTCATGTCCCTGCTCTGTGGTAGGATCTTTGTTGTCTGTACTGTCCGGTAGACCGTTTGTCGCTAGTGAGCTGGCTAGAGAGAGTTTTGGTCTGTTCAGCGGCCTGGGGGTCCCTGGGCCATTAACTTTCCTGCAAGAAAATAATAAGAGACTAAGAAAAGTGAGGTTTACTTTCTGCATTTACCTTTAGGCAATTATCACTGATGTGAAACTAGGATGGGAGAATGAGAGCCTGTCCTATGCGCTTTACCTCTCTGTAAAAGCAGATGAGTTTCCAGGCAACATAACACCATTAATTCTATTCACACCACTGCATCCGTTTTTCCTTCATGACAGAGAGAAACATCACAATGACAATTCCGAACATCATATAAACTTAATAAAACACACCTCTGTGTGTCTAAAAATGTTTCATTGCTATAATGTATAACAATAAGGAAAAGACAACCCTTACTCTGAGGTAGGATGCACACAGCTGACCACCATCACATTCTGGGAGAAGAAAAACCCTATTACAAACACTGCAATATATAAATACTATTTTATTGAGATATATATACACACACAGCCAGTCAAAAGTTTGGACACACCTACTCATTCAAGGGTTTTTCTTTATTTTTACTATATTGTAGAATAATAGTGAATGCATCAAAACTATGAAATAACACATGGAATCATGTAGTAACCAAAAGTGTTCAAAAAAATATTTTATATTTGATATCCTTGATGGTTTTTGCGACTGCACTTGAACTTTCAAAGTTCTTGACATTTTCTGCATTGACTGACCATGTCTTAAAGTAATGATGGACTGTCATAATATGGACTTTGTCTTTTAACAAATATGGCTATCTTCTGTATACCACCCTTACCTTGTCACAACACAACTGATTGGCTCAAACCATTAAGAAGGAAAGAAATTCCACAAATTAACTTTAATTGAAATGCATTTCAGGTGACTACCTCATGAAGTTGGTTGAGAGAATGCCAAGAGTGTGCAAAGCTGTCAAGGCAAAGGGTGGCTACTTTGAAGAATCTAAAATGTATTTGAATTTGTTTAACACTTTTTTTGGTTACTACATGATTATTATTGTGTTATTTCATAGTTTATGATGTCAATGTAGGAAATAGTAAAAAATAAATAAAAACCCTTGAACTTTTGACTAGTACTGTTAATGATAGATGTGTATATCTCCCTCTCATATATATATATATTACACATACACACACACGTATTTATATATATATTACACACACTATAAAAATCCTATCTAATGTGGCACTGAACTCACCTTCTCAACACCTCTGAGGAATTTCTCTGTTCCTGTGTAATTCCTCTTGGGTTCTGTAAGCAGCTCACACAAACGCTGGATTGTAAATGGAATTCTGAGGGAATGATGGTAAGGAGTTGATTAAAATAAACCCAATTTTGCTGCGAAGAGAGAATAATTAGATAATTTATTATGGTATTGCCCCATGTAGCTTGTTTCTGGTCACAGGTTCAAGAGTGGCTGAAAAAACACAACATTGATTTAAAATGAACACTACAAACAGCAGGGTTGGGTGATTTGGAAAGCCATTGTCAATCAACAATATAATAATACTCGTAGGAAAGGTTTTCATCTTTAGCTCTGTGGATACTATGCCATTAGAAATGTTTCAAATTCATGTAAGACATCACAGTTGAAAATGATATGGCACATGCAAATCAAAAGAGGGTGATGGGTGAGATGGGCTGTGAGTAGCTCAGGGGTGATATTAGAGAGCTCATGATCGGTAATGGTCATTACTGGAAAACCCTACATATAATGTATACCGGAGATGTCAGTACTATTTATTAATGAAATGTAATGTGTATAAAATATATATATATATAAATGAATGCTGTGTATAAAAGTACCATGTATGTAAAAAAAAAGCTGTAAAAACTAGTGAAAAACAGACTAGCTAAAGAAAACAGAGGCCTAGCTAATGAAAAAAAGTGATAATATTAGATAGTGCCTTCAGAAAGTATTCATACCACTTGACTTATTCCACATTCTGTTGCATTATTGCCTGAATTCAAAATGGATTTCTCACCCATCTACACAGAATACCCCATAACGACAGTGAAAACATGTTTTTAGAAATGTTTGCTAAATGAAAGATAAATATCTAATTTACACAATTATTCACACCACTGAGTCAATACATGCAAGTCTAAGAGTTTTACACACCTGTATTGTACAATATTTTCACATTCATTTAAATATATGTGTCAAGCTCTGGCAAGTCTTGCCTTAGATTTTAAGCCAAAACTAACTACACCACTCGGGAACAGTCAATGTTATCTTGGTAAGCAACTCCAGTGTATATTTGGCCTTGTGTTTTAAGTTATAATCCTGCTGAAAGGTGAATTGGTCTCCCTGTGTTTGTTAAAAAACAGACTGAACCAGGTTTCTCTAGGATTTTGGCTGTGCTCAACTCTATTCAGTTTATTTTTATCCTAAAAAACTCCTAGTCCTTGTCGATGACAAGCATACCCATAACATGATGCAGCCACCACCATGCTTGAAAATATGAAGAGTGGTACTCAGTGATGTGTTGTATTTTCCCCAAACATACTGCTATGTATTCTGGACTTAGTGAATTTCTTTGTCACTTTTTTTGCAGTTTAACTTTAATGCCTTATTGCAAAAAGGATGCACGTTTTGGAATATTTGTATTCTGTAACGGCTCCTTTTCACGTTCATTTAGGTTAGTATTGTGTAGTTACTACAACGTTGTTGATTCATCCTCGGTTCTCTTTTGTTACAGGCATTAAACTCTTAACTGTTTAAAAGTCACAATTGGCCTCATTGTGAAATCCCTGAGCGATTTCCTTCCTCTACAGCAACTGAGTTAGGAAGGATTTTTATACACCATTCACTGCTCGACTGAGGGGCCTTAGAGATAATTGTATGTGTGGGGTACGGAGATGAGGTAGTCATTAAAAAAATCATGTTAACCACTATTATTGCACACAGAGTGAGTCCATGCAACTTATGTTACTTGTTAAACACATTTTTACTCCTGAACTTAAAGGGGTTGAATACTTAAGACTCAAGACATTTCAGCTGTTCATTTTCAATAAAATGTTTAGAAAAACAATTCCACTTTGACATTATGGGGTAGTGTGTGTAGGCCAATGACAATGTCCAAATTTAATCAATTTTCAGGCTGTAGCAACAAAATATGGAAAAAGTCCAGAAAATATAGCCAAACTTTAATGAGACTTTTAATTACATAAATATAGGCTAAGTGGCCAGTCATTTTTGACAAATAAATTGAAGGATAATTAACATTAACGTCTAAAGGCTTGATTCTGTCGACATACTTGAAGCACGGTTCGTTCAGATCAAATGGTCACAAGACCAGAGTGAAGGAGCATGCACCGCTCATCACCCACCTTAAATTTGAGGTGGTGAGCATTTAGAAACTATTTAAACAAACTTAACTGCTTATAACCTGGATATTTTAGGTAATTTTATGAAGCATGCTTTACCTTGTTTCAGAGTAGCCTAGCCAAAAAAGCTACCATAGAAATGTTGAGGCAATTATTTTACAAATACTTAATATGCGATTGAAACCAGGAATTCTCTCATGTTCTACTGGTTTTCAAATAAACTTAATTTTATTGTCCAGCAGCCAAAGGCATAATCCTAGTCATATTAGTAACCCATGCTAGTTGATGCATCTTTAGATTTCCCCTCTTAATTTCTAATTAGGGATGCACAGATTACATTTTTGTCCAATATCCAATATTTTCCTTGCCAAAAAAAACCCATACCGATATTTAACATCTTTGCGGACTAGTACAGTTAAATAGTTAAAACACACAAAGTTATTTTGTTGGCATTTACATGTGTCCCCATTACCAGTAAAACTGCACTGTTGGTAAAGGGCTTGTAAGTAAGCATTTCATGATCAAGTTGTATTCGGCGCATGTGACAAATAAAGTTTGATTTGACATAATCACAAACCTTTTTTCATTGTTCATTTTTTCAGTCTCAACCAGGATTTCATCATACATGTCAAGCAGTGAAGTTTCAGCTCTGTGGCCTCTTCTGCGATGCGCACTGTCACTGTGTCTGTTTCCATCTTGTCCAGCTGTGGCTAACATTTCACATAAACCCTGTTTCTTGTCTGAATCAAAGTAGCGGTCCTTGTACCTAGCATCGAGCATGGTGGCAACACAGTAAAGAGGCTCAGAGAGAATGCCACCGATTCGCTTGTTCACAGCCTTGAGTACTTTTGCAAGTTTTAAACCCACGGTGTGTCGGCAGTTTTGTTGAGCAGGTGTTCTATGCCATGACAGAGGGTAAAATGTCTGCAGCAGACGCAGTTGATCAGCTTATTTCTCGAGTCAGTTGTGGAGCTAGGAGTGTGTCCATTCCGATATGGTTTCTGATATATTGCGCATCCCTATTTCTAATGGATACTTTCGTCTCGGTCCACTTGCGCGTGCGGTGAGCTTTTGAGAAGTGTTTTCCTCTAATTGCATTTGCGCATAGCCTACAGCAATGTGTGCATTGTTGAGCTTATGATATGAATAAACATTACAGTTTTAAGCTAAATAGTCTGATCTGTTGCATCAGCCTCATTTCCTTTTTACATGTTTAATGTGCAGTGTTTGAATGCATTTAGGATTTGTCGGCCAAGAACCGTCTCAGAGTCAGTTTTTAACCTCTTTAGAGCCCTGGAGGGAATTATTTTATAAAGACATAAAAAAATATTTGTTAGTAATTGTAATAATGTTGCAACATTTTATAGGGTACCAGGCTACCATCCTCCAGCAGAGAACTAAAGGAGAATTTTGAGACCGTCTTGATTGAATATTCAAAGAAGCCAATTGTGTGTAGTCACATTTTTTGTCTGATTCTCTTATGGTAAAGATAGTAATGCATTTTATTTTGTAAATTGGTTCCTTGCATCATACAATTATGTAAAAATGGTGTTACATGTTTTTTTTTGAGAAGTAAAAAAAAAAATTGAACAGTCCTACTAGGCTGAGGGACAAGTGGCTAAAAAAGTGAATGTCAAACCCTGCTACAGTACATGTGACATCTAGAAATGCCTATCCAGTAGATGGCGCCATTGTATAACCACCACAAAATCAGCAATAGTGAACTCCAGATGGCATCACATGACTGTAGGAAAACAGTTGCCTAAAGGTTTTGCTGGTACCTACCCATTGTATCCATTCACAATCTTCAGTATCCTCTCCTTCATGTCCTCAAATGGAATGGACTCCACATTGGGATTGGCTACCCCCCTTTGATCGGGTGCTGAGGCTATGAAGTCATCCATCACCTTCTCCAGTTTGAAGAGGAAATAGCTTTTAAACTGGGACCACTGGACCCTGGAGAAAGAGTACACATTTCTTAAAATGAATAATCCACATTCCTATGATTTAACTTGTTAAATAAAGCAAGATGTGAGAATATGATGCATACACATTTTTTTGCATTTCAAGATTATAATAACTTAGCTAGCAACATGTCAAATGTGTAATTTAGTTATAGCCCACATGCAGAAAAGACTTGGCATGGCCTTGGCATATTCCATCATTTGGACCAGTGGTGTTCAAGTTTTCCCACTGAACATGCCTCATCCTCATATGCATGAAATCTGTAGCTCCAGGCTTGTCAATAGGAACATTACTTACATGGTTTCTCCAGTCTTGGCAACATGACACAGAAACTGATCTAGCAGGGGAGCCACTTCTTGCGTCCCTTTCTTGTCAAAGTCTGCAGAGAACAGTGATATCAAATCAGTGAGCACAACAGATAAGGAAACTGAGTGATTCGCTTGCTTATTACTATCTAATGAATGGGGATTTGTGGCTACAACACTGTCAGTGTGTTTTAGCCATTCAACTAGCTAGCTAGCCAGCTTCAGACAAGCACCTGCCAAATGGGGATAATCAAGTTAATGACACCAACTGCGAATTTAATTGAGTGTTCGCATAAAAGGCTGTCCTTTACAGCTAGTTGTGGCAATTGAACAGCTACAAGTGAACACAAAATTAGCTCACTAGCCACCTAACTAACACTAGCTAGGGTACAATTTACATAACAATTAGCTAGCTAGTTAGGCTTAACTTAATGCCAATGTCTTATCTAGATAGCTAAATTAACTAGCCAGCTAACTACCGGTAGTTAATCAGTTCATTAGCTTAGCTAGCTGGGTGTCAAGCTAGCTAACGTTAGCTATGTGGCGATGGAGTTGTCAACACCATCATGGTTAACTAGCTAGCTACATTGTTGAATCCAGAACTATACATAGGAAACAATTACATAACATAGCTCGCGTGATTGCTTTTCTGGAGGTTTGAGAATTGAACGCTACTAGCTAAGCAACGTTGCTTCTTCTTCCGAATTTTAGCATTAGCTAGCTGACTTGCTAACATTAGCTTATAGCTAGCTAGCTACATTCAACACCTGGCGATATAACTAGCTAACCACTGTGGAATCAAGTAAACAAAACGTCTGCCTTTCAATCGAAGTATTGCGCTATTCATAAGAACCAAAATAACCTTTGAACGCCTCTTGGAGTGAGTTTATTTCCATCATGTTCTCTGTCAATCTCTTGAAACCAAGAGGCAGACTGATGGTGGCTACGTTCTCAACACAAAAAAAGTAGGGAAGAAGAAGCATTTTAATATGGCGCTCGTGAGGTCACTGCCTGTTGGCAGACAGGCGGATCAGATTCAGAAAGTACAGGGAGTACGCTGCTGTTCAACAAGTTGCACAATGGAACACTGGACTGGAAAAGAACACGTGAGACTCAACGAGAGTAACAGACTACTGTACCATCGTCATCTGAAAAGTAGCCTGTCTTAATAGTTTTGAAAGCATGATCTATCTGTACATTGAACATTCATTATGGCTGGTCATCCAGATTGATACGGAACAAAAATATAAACGCAACATGAAACACTTTCAAAGATTTTACTGAGTTACAGTTCATATAAGGCAGGTATTCCCAAACTGTGGGGTACATTTTTTCTTCACATTTTGAAACAGTACATATATTTTCCAACTGGCGATACATTTGGGTGAGGTTTTTCTCTCCTGAGTAGCCTCGTTTCACTGCCGATTATTTTTTGTTTTTAACCATCTTTTGTTCAGCGAAACACCACAATGTCAAATACAGGTGGCCTAGTCAAATAATTAACATCCATTCACATTAACCGTTACTCTCTCCACTCTTGCGCAGACATTTAGAAATTAAACATGACAATTAGAAAAATAAGCCAAGGGAGTTTGAGCGAGAATACAGAAGATTTTCGAGTAGTAAGACATGTATAAAAAGCAGCAGATGCCATTAATAAGAAGGGGCTAAAAGCTCTAAAATGGTGAGCTACCGAGTGGCTTGGACAGGCAAGCCCCATACTATCGTGGAGGACTAATTTCTTCCTAATGCGGCAGAAATGGCTGGGGCAACACTGGGGGAAAAGGCCCAAAAAACTATACAGACAATGTCTTCATCAAACAACACTGTTCCACGATGCATCAGTGACATGGCAGGATATGTTTTCTAACAAGTACTGCTTCGCATACAAAAAGTCGGTGAATTATATGTGTTACAGCTGGATGAGTCAGACGTGGCGAGCCTGGCACAGCTCCTGGTATATGTCCGTTACGTTTATGAGGGGGCAATTAAGGAAGACATCCTCTTCTGCAAACCACTGGAAACCAGGCCAACATGAGAGGATATTTTTTAAGTATGGGACAGCTTTGACATCAAATGGACTTTGGTTGTCAAGATTTGTTGGTATCTGTATTGATGGCGCAAAAGCCATGACAGACAGACAGAGTGGAGTGGTAACGCACGTGCAAGCAGTTGGATACACTGCAGCATCCACAGAGAGGCTCTTGCTGCCAAGGGAATGCCTGACAGCTTGAAAGACGTTTTCGACACGACAGTGAAAATGGTTAACTTTGTTAAAGCAAGGCCCCTGAACCCTCGTGTATTTTCTGCATTATGCAATGATATGGCCATGTAACGCTTTTACAACATACAGAAGTGCACTGGTTATCAAGGGGCAAAGTATTGACACGTTTTTTTGTAAATTGAGAGACAATCTTAAAGTTCTCTTTACTGACCATCATTTTCCCTTGTCTGACCACTTGCATGATGACAAGTTTCACACACGACTGGCCTATCTGAGTGATATTTTTTCCTCACCTGAATGATCTGAATCTAGGATTACAGGGACTCTCCAATATGCCAGACAAAATTGAGGCTATGATTTTGAGGCTATGATCATTGTATGATTTGTGTGCAAATGAACTCAAGCTTACGGACAATGTAAAATGTGATATAGTGAAGCACCTGAGTGAGCTGGGTGGGCAATTACTTTCCTGAAACGGACAACACAAACAACTGAATTCGTTATCCCTTTCATGCCCTGCCTCCAGTCCACTTACCGATATCTGAACGAGAGAGCCTCATCGAAATAGCAACAAGCGGTTCTCTGAAAATGGAATTTAATCAGAAGCCACTGCCAGATTTCTGGATAGGGCTGCGCTCAGAGTTTCTTGCCTTGGCAAATTGCGCTGTTAAGACACTGATGCCCTTTGCAACCACGTACCCCGGCCCTCACTAGCATGAAAACTAAATACAGGCACAGACTGTGTGGAACAAAAATGTAAGACTGAGACTCTCCAGTACAACCCAACATTGCAGAGTTACGTGGGGTGGCAGGGTAGCCTCGTGGTTAGAGCGTTGGACTAATAACCAGAAGGTTGCAAGATTGAATCTCTGAGCTGACAAGGTAAACCCACTGTTCCTAGCCTGTCATTGAAAATAAGAGTTTGTTCTTAACTGAATTGCCTAGTTAAATAAATGTTTAAAAAATGTCTATCCTTTCAAGCAGACCGTTCTCATTAACCTGTGGTGAGTTATTTACCATTTTTGATGAACAAATAAGGTTGTATATGTAAGACGGCTAAATGAAGAGCAAAATTATTTATTATTATTTTTGCCCTGGTCCTATAAGAGCTCTTTGTCACTTCCCACAAGCCGGGTTGTGAGAAAAACTCATTCATTCTTATGTTTAATAAATGTATCGTGTAGTGTAGTGTAGCAGGTTTACAACGGCAAAAGACAACATTTGAGAGTGCACTGACGCTGGTGTTAGAGGGGGTACGCAGCTGGAGGTTGAATGTTTGAAGGGGTATGGGGCTATTATAAGGGCACAAGGCAAGACCCAGATGCAGACACAGGAGGCAGATGGTTAGAGTCTTTGTTGTTTAATTATAATCCAAAAGGAGTAGGCAAGAGAATGGTCGTGGACAGGCAAAAGGTCAAAACCAGTTCTGAGTCCAAGAGGTAAAGAGTGTCAGGCAGGCTCAATGTCGAGGCAGGCAGAAGGGTCAGGCAGGCTCAATGTCAGGGCAGGCAGAAGGGTCAGGCAGGCTCAATGTCAGGGCAGGCAGAAGGGTCAGGCAGGCTCAATGTCAGGGCAGGCAGAAGGGTCAGGCAGGCTCAATGTCAGGGCAGGCAGAAGGGTCAGGCAGGCTCAATGTCAGGGCAGGCAGAAGGGTCAGGCAGGCGGATACGGAGTCCAGAAAAACAGTAAAGGGTCAAAACCGGGGAGACTGGAAAAATAGAATAGAAACCAGGAGCACGGGAGAGCACACTGGTTGACTTGAAAACATACAAGACGAACTGGCACAGAGAGACAGGAAACACAGGGATAAATACACGGGGGAAAATAAGCGACACCTAGAGACAATCACAAGAACAGGTGAAACAGATCAGGGCATGACAACTATAAAAAGTTTGGGAACTGCTGATATAAGAAAATAAGTCAATTGGAAAAATTGATTAAGCCCTAATCTATGGATTTCACATGACTAGAAATATAGATATGCATCTGTTAGTCACAGATACCTAAATTAAAAAAAGGTAGGGGTGTGGATCAGAAAACCAGTCAGTATTTGGTGTGACCACCATTTGCCTCATGCAGCTTGACATTTCCTTTGCATAGAGTTGATCTGGCTGTTGATTGTGGCCTGTGGAATGTTGTTCCAATCCTCTTCAATGGCTGTGCGAAGTTGCTGGATATTGACGGGAACTGGAACATGCTGTTAAACACGTCGATCCAGAACATCCCAAACATGCTCGATGCTCAATGGGTGGCATGTCTGGTGAGGATGCAGGCCATGCAGGCCTTGTGACATGGGGCCGTGCATTATCATGTTGAAACATGAGGTGATGGCGGTGGATGAGACAATGGACCTCAATATCTCATCACGGTATCTCTGTGCATTCCAATTACCATCGATAAAATGCAATTGTGTTCATTGTTCGTAGCCATAACCCCACCGCCACCATGGATCACTCTGTTGACATCAGCAAATGGCTCACCCACACAATCCCATACATGTGGTCTGTGGTTGAGAGGCCAGTTGGATGTACTGCCAAATTATCTAAAACAATGTTGGAGACGGCTTATGGCAGATAAATGAATGTTCAATTCTCTGGCAACATCTCTGTTGGACATTCCTGCAGTCAGCATGCCAATTGTACGCTCCCTCAACTTGCAGTGGTGTAAATTACTTAAGTATACTTTAAATTACTACCTAAGTCGTTTTTTGGCTGTACTTTACTATTTATATTTTTGCCAACTTTTACTTCACTACATTCCTCAAGAAAATTATACACTTTTTATTCCATACATTTTCCCTGACACCCAAAAGTACTCATTACATTTTGACAGGAAAATGGTCCAATTCACACACTTATCAAGAGATCATCCCTACTGCCTCTGATCTGGCGGACTGACTAAACACAAATGCTTTGTTTGTAAATTATGTCTGAGTGTACATACATAGACTGTATGTCAATAACAATGTAAATAAAATTGTGCCGTCTGATTTGCTTAATATAAGGAATTTGAAATGGTTTATACTTTTACTTTTGATACTTAAGTATATTTAAAACCAAATACTATTATTGAAGTAGTATTTTACTGGGTGACTTTCACTTGAGTCGTTTTCTGTCTTCACTGACATTTTCAACCTCTCCCTGTCCGAGTCTGTGATACCAACATGTTTTAAGCAGACCACCATAGTCCCTGTGCCCAAGAACACTAAGGTAACCTGCCTAAATGACTACCGACCCGTAGCACTCACGTCTGTAGCAATGAAGTGCTTTGAAAGGCTTGTCATGGCTCACATCAACACCATTATCCCCGAAACCCCAGACCAACTCTAATTTGCATACCTCCCCAACAGATCCACAGATGATGCAATCTCTATTGCACTCCACACTGCCCTTTCCCACCTGGACAAAAGGAACACTGATGTGAGAATGCTATTCATTGACTACAGCTCAGTGTTCAACATGGTGCCTTCAAAGCTCATCAATAAGCTAAGGACCATGGGACTAAAAACCTCCCTCTGTGCCCCTCAGTGGTGTGTGCACAGTCCCCTCCTGTACACCCTGTTCACTCATGACTGCACGGCCAGGCACGACTCCAACACCGTTAAGTTTGCCGATGACACAATAGGGGTAGGCCTGATCACCGACAACGATGAGACAGCCTATAGGGAGGTCAGACACCTGTCCATGTGGTGCCAGGACAACAATCTCTCCCTCAATGTGATCAAGACAAAGGAGATGATTGTGGACTACAGGAAAAAGAGGAACGAGCACGCACCCATTATTATCAACGTGGCTGTATTGGAGCAGGTTGAGAGCTTCAAGTTCCTTGGTGTCCACATCACCAACAAACTGACATGGTCCAAACACACCAAGACAGTCGTGAAGAGGGTCACAACAAAACCTATTCCCCCTCAGGAGACTGAAAAGATTTGGCATGGGTCCTCAGATCCTCAAAAAGTTCTACAGCTGCACCATCGAGAGCATCTGGTTCCATTACTGCCTGGTATGGCAACTGCTCGGCCTCCGAACGCAAGGCACTACAGAGGGTAGTGCGTACGGCCCAGTACATAACTGGGGCCAAGCGTCCTGCCATCCAGGACCTCTACACCAGGCAGTATCAGAGGAAGGCACTAAAAAATGTCAAAGACTCCAGCCACCCTAGTCATAGAATGTTCTCTCTGCTAACCGCACGGCAAGCAGTACCGGAGCGCCAAGTATGTTTCCAAGAGGCTTCTAAACAGCTTCTACCCCCAAGCCATAAGACTCCTGAACATCTAATAAAATGGTTACCCAGACTATTTGCATTGGTCCTCTCAAGCTCTGTCAGGTTGGAAGGGGAGCGTCACTCCACAGCTATTTTCAGGTCTCTCCAGAGATGTTCGATCGGGTTCAAGTCCGGGCTCTGGCCCGAAGCCACTCCTACATTGTCTTGGCTGTGTGCTTCGCGTCGTTGTGCTGTTGGAAAGTGAACCGTCGCCCCAGTCTGAGGTCCTGAGCAGGTTTTCAACAAGGATCTCTCTGTACTTTGCTCCGTTCATCTTCCCCTCAAGCCTGACTAGTCTCCCAGTCCCTGCCGCTGAAAAACATCCCCACAGCATGATGCTGCCACCACCATGCTTCACCGTAGAGATGGTGTCAGGTTTCCTCGAGACGTGACGCTTGGCATTCAGGCTAAAGAGTTCAATCTTGGTTTCATCAGACCAGAGAATATTGTTTCTCATGGTTTGAGAGTCCTTTATGTGCCTTTTCGCAAACTTCAAGAGGGCCGTCATGTGCCTTTTACTGAGGAGTGGCTTCCATCTGGCCACTCTACCATAAAGGCCTGATTGGTGGAGTGCTGTAGATATGGTGTTCCTTCTGGAAAGTTCTCCCATTGCCACAGAGGAACTCTGTCAGAGTAACCATCAGGTTCTTGGTCACCTCCCTGACCAAGGCCCTTCTCCCCAGATTGCTCATTTTGGCCAGGCAGCCAGTTCTAGGCAGAGTCTTGGTGGTTCCAAACTTCTTCTTTAAGAATGATGGAGGCCACCGTCTTCTTGGGGACCTTGTATGCTGTAGACATTTTTTGGCACCCTTCCCCAGATCTGTGCCTCGACACAATCCTGTCTCGGAGTTCTACAGACAATTCCTTCAACCTCATGACTTGTTTTTTGCTCTGACATGCATTGTCAACTGTGGTACCTTTACGTAGACAGTTGTGTGCCTTTCCAAATCATGTCCAATCAATTCAAGTTGAAGAAACATCAAAGATAATCAATGGAAACAGCATGTACCTGAGCTCAATTTCTTGTCACATAGCAAATGGCCTGAATACTTATGTAAATAAGATATTTCTGTTTTGCATTTTTAATACATTTGCAAAAATTGTCATTATGGGATATTGAGTGTAGATTGAAGAGGAAAAACATGTAATACATTTAAAATAAGTCTGTAAAGTAAAGGAAATTGGTTAAAGTAAAGGGGTCTGAATGTTGTTATCTGAATGCACTGTATTTTTATCAATACATTACAATTATACAATAGGCCTCCTAAGACAAACAGAACTGATGGCACAGTAACTTTATTCAGAAACAAAGAGTAAACAAAAAAAAGAGAAACATAAGCATGTATAAATAAAACCATCTGGAGTTTCCAGTTTAAATTATTACCGGTAAACACACCTGACAATTGATAGGCTACACAAACATCAAACTGATGGAGTAGACTACACAAACATCACATTATAAATGCTTGCATTTACAGTCTCAGAGTTCACATACTGGATCACTGATAGTATGACATGAATACACTAAGACACTTCCTCATTAAGTTGGCTGTCCTTTTCGTACACAGAAAACTTAAGAGCGTTTGTAAATATACATATGGTACATTTTGTCTTGAAAATACTGTACCACTATTATAAGCGCTTGCACTTTGGAAGTTTTGTTCAGAGACAACCACACTGCTTTTTCAGATAGGGATTTGCAATGCTTTGACAATTGAATAGGGGAGAAATGGTATGCACGTCCTGTCCTAATCGCACAAACTGAACTATTACAGAAATACAAAAGTGCATTTATCTACACCTCTTCTGTACACAATATTAATGATAATTGCTTAGTGAATGATATGTTCATACTATGTTTAATACTGCGGTTGGCATTTGGAGAACTGGACAAGTTGAATCATATTCCCTCTTGTACAGATAGTCATTTGTGTCAGTTAGCAGACGCTGTTATCCAGAGAGACTTTTGGGTTAAGTGCTTTGCTCAAGGGCACATCAAAATATTTTTTCACCTAGGCAGCTCAGATATTCGAACCAGCAACCTTTCGGTTACCGGCCCACTGCTCTTAACCACTAGACCTCCTGTCGCTGCTATGCAAGGGATTTTGTTGATATAACATTCACTTTTTGGACAATTGCAACATGCAACATAAACAGAAAGCTCTGCTTAAGCAAAGACCCATATTAGCTTTGCATGACATAAAATTATCAATTAGGCAGCAACCTACAGGCAGAGTGGGACCATTTCAAACCATTTCCAGAAGCCTATGGTATAGCGGCCTTACGGAAGACATTTTCGTTGCCCATTTATGAGAAAAACACTCAAAATCATGTTGACAAAAACAACCTCTGCCATGTTTAAATCATCACGTAATACTCCACCGGGACTGATCGTAATCATAAGGAAACCCCCACTATATCTCTCATCACATTCACATGTAAATCAGGTTCTGTAAAACATTTAGTGGGTGGATGATAAGGCAAGTTTACCCCAAACACAGCATCATTGACAAGCACTGTACAGTGTGCCTGTCCTTCTACACCAGGTGTGTCAAACTCATTCCATGGAGGGAAAATTGTCTGCTGGTTTCTGTTTTTTCCTTTCAATTAAGACCTAGAGGGAGTTCCTAACTAAATCAGTGATCTTAATTCATCAATCAAGTACAAGGGAAGAGCGAAAACCAGCAAACACTCAGCCCACCGTGGAATGAGTTTGACACGTGTTCTACACGATCATGATCCATACCACCATCATGTCCACTAGACCATGATCTGTTGTATTACAAACACTGTGTAATGCATACGGATTCCTTCAGGTCTGGGGACTTCTGACATTGCACATCTTCCACAGAAAGATTCCCATAGTGATGTCAGAGACAACTTCCTCTGTTCAGTTTCCTGTAATTATTTTGGTGGAGGCCTCACATGACGGACCACTTTCTTCTCATACACGGTCCTCATGGACTTTTCCACCTGTTTGAGGAACACCTGGGGAATCCGACCACACAGGGTGTTGACTGTGTCCAGAAACTTGGTCTGGAGGGGATAGAACAGCGACTGGAACAAGTTGTCCTCAAAGGGGTACTACGAAACAGAACCATTGCATGCCTCAGAGTTAGACACCAGTAGTGGTAGCTTATCAAACCACACAGAAATCAACAGTACCATTGCTTACTGTAGAGGGGGATGCATATGAATCATATCATCTGGCTAATAAAAGGCATATCTATGGACAGCAGAGGGGGCTGATGTTGCTGTGTGACAAGGATTTCCTTATGTAAACATGTCCACACCGTTTGCTGTCCAAGGAGAAAAGGACAAAGGAAACAATAATCCACTAAAATGAATAGATTCTTACCTCGTGTATTGCATCATAAACGACTTTAAAGGCTGGTTGCTTGTCGTCGTGATACACTCCTCGGTTCCCATGGAGAATGGACACGCCTTCCTCCTCAGCTCCTTTACAGTTGCTCCCATACATGCAGTGATCAGGCCTGTAGTTCCACTGGCATGGGAAGGTGTACAGACACTCTGCAAACACACCGTTATACGTCTGTTACATCAGATTTCTGCACAATGTCCCCAAGATTGCCAGTGTATACCCTCTCTGATACCAGTATTGTTACTGCCAAAGAGCATTTGGAAAACGTGCAATGCTAATCGCTCAGGACCCTTCTAAGTTTTGCTTTACTGATTTAACAATTATCAAATTACTTGCTTTACAACTACAAGGATTGTAGTCCTTTTAAACTGCATCAAATCCTGGCTTGTGAAGGTAGAATAACACCAACAGAGTATCCCCTTAAACCAGAAACATGGGTACACGTAAAATAGAAAGATCAGTCATGTTTCCATGGCGAGGCAGATATTACACAGTGACTGGCTGCTCCCACCACATTGCCCTGTTTTTCCATTTGGGGATGCTGCTATGGGAATGGTTATTTCCTGGACAGGTTCTAATCATGTTGTCAGACAAACAATGCTCCTGCCAAGTCTATTTAAGGCTTGGAACGCTTAATACCCATCTCGCAGACTGCACCGGTGTCAATCTGCTGCTGCAGCCACAGGCTGGTTTAGTTCCACAGCGTTGACTTAATTCAGGATAGTTATTTCTTGTGGATGTATTAGAGAAAACCAATACCTACACCTGCTTGAAGGAATTATATTGAATTCCGTACGAGCTGACATTCGCGCTAACACCCTTTGGAATTACATTTTGGGGAAACATTCTAATTTGACACAGGCCTAAGTACAGCTATTGCTCTAGCTGTCATCATGAATGGTGGTGACATTAAATACAACTTTATTTTCCTATTTGTAGTCAACAAATGTATTCCAAATCAATGACAGCACTCTGCTACATTGAGGAAGAGCGAGGGAGGCAGTGTACTAGGGCCCAGTTTTCCAAAAGCGTATTAAGGCTAAGTTCATCGTTAGAACCTTCGAAGGAGGTTTCCCAAAACCACCATTATTGACGTTGCACTAGAAAGCACTCGTAATTGAACGCCTGCCTCAGACTCATTAGATGCTTTTTTGCCCTCCCGCATCACTTTCTACACAAACGATTTAAGCTAAACATAAAATCACATGGTTTATCGTTTCCCTGTGACCACTGATAACTTCAGAACAAAATTGACTACAAATACAAAGTTACCGATATATTTGCAATTGATACAAACAAGCAACATATTTTAATGCATATGATAAATGCATTAAAATATAAATACATTAGGGAAAGAGGCATACCTAGTCAGGTGCACAACTGAACACATTCAACCGAAATGTGTCTTTCGCATTTAACCCTGAATCAGAGAGGTGTGGGGGCTACCTAAATCGACGTCATCGGCGCCCGGGGAACAGTTGTTGTTGGGGATTAACTGCATTGCTCAAGTGTAGAACGGCAGATTTTTAGGCATTACTGTACATACAGTTGAAGTCTGAAGTTTACATACACTTAGGTTAAAACTTAAACCACTCCACAAATATCTTGTTAACAAACTATAGTTTTGGCAAGTCGGTTAGGACATCAATTTTGTGCATGACACAAGTAATTTTTCCAACAATTGTTTACAGACAGATTATATCACTTACTTTTCACTGTATCACAATTCAGAAGTTTACATACACTAAATTGACTGTGCCTTTAAACAGCTTGGAAAATTACAGACAATGATGTCATGGCTTTAGAAGCTTCTGATAGGATAAGTGACATCATTTGTGTCAATTGGAGGTGTACCTGTGGATGAATTTCAAGGCCTACCTTCAAACTCAGTGCCTCTTTGTTTGACATCATGGGAAAATCAAAAGAAAATCAGCCAGGACCTCAAAAAATAATAATGCTAGACCTACACAAGTCTGGTTCATCCTTGGGAGCAATTTTCAGACACCTGAAGGTACCACGTTCATCTGTACAAACAATAGTACGCAAGTATAAACACCATGGGACCACGCAGCCGTCATACCGCTCAGGAAGGAGACGCGTTCTGTCTCCTAGAGATTAACGTACTTTGGTGCGAAAAGTGCAAATCAATCCCAGAACAGCAAAGGACCTTGTGAAGATGCTGGAGGAAACAGGTACAAAAGTATCTATATCCACAGTAAAACAAGTCCTATATCGACATAACCTGAAAGGCCGCTCAGCAGGGAAGAAGCCACTGCTTCAAAATCGCCATTAAAAAAGCCAGACTACGGTTTACAACTGCACATGAGGACAAAGATCGTACTTTTTGGAGAAAATGTCCTCTGGTCTGATGAAACAAAAATAGAACTGTTTGGCCATAATGACCATCGTTATGCTTGGAGGAAAAACGGGGAGACTTGCAAGCCGAAGAACACATCCCAACCGTGAAGCACGGGGGTGGCAGCATCATGTTGTGGGGTGCTTTGCTGCATAAGGGACTGGTACACTTCACAAAATAGACAGCATCATGAGGAGGGAAAATTATGTGGATATATTGAAGCAACATCTCAAGACATCAGTCAGGAAGTTAATGCTTGGTCGCAAATGGGTCTCCCAAGCATACTTCCAAAGTTATGGCAAAATGGCTTAAGGACAACTAAGTCAAAGTATTGGAGTGGCCATCACAAGGCCCTGACCTCAATCCTATAGAACATTTGTGGGCAGAACTGAAAAAGCGTGTTAGCAAGGAGGCCTACAAACCTGACTCAGTTACACCAGCTGTCAGGAGGAATGGGCCAAAATTCACCTAACTTATTGTTGGAAGCTTGTGGAGGCTCCCAGAAATGTTTGACCCAAGTTAAACAATTTAAAGGCAATGCTACCAAATACTAATTGAGTGTATGTAAATTTCTGACCCACTGGGAATGTGATGAAATAAATTAACGCTGAAATAAATCATTCTCTCTTTTACTAGGATTAAATGTCAGGAATTGTGAAACTGAGTTGAAATGTATTTGGCTATGGTGTATGTAAACTTCCGACATCAACTGTACATTTCATGTTCAATAAATTGAGTTCTATTTTCCTACTTGTAGGCTACTGACTGTAATTTGTCTCATATTTTATAATGTGTGTAAAATGATGTGGCAAATCAGTGATTTAATGCATTTTTATTGGTCAACCTCAAGGTGGTAAAATCTCTCTCTATGAGCTGATCCGTCGTCAGTATTGTGAAATAATTGGAACGTTAAGGTAAGATTTGAATTGAGAAAGCTGACCCGAGAGCAGCGCTGCCTTTCTTTCGATCCTATCAGTATCGACAAATGCTCCAACGATGCACTTAGCGACCGTTCTCTCTGCATGGTGTTCTGGGAAAGGCGTGTTACATCTTCGGCCGTTGTAGGAAAGATGCATTGTTAAAAACACTCGTAAGCCTAAGTTCCATCGCTATCGGGGAACCGGGCCAAGATTTGTAGTGGAAGAGAGAGGGAGGAAGAGTGTGCCTGAGTTGCAGTGGAAGAGAGAGGGAGGAAGAGTGTGCCTGAGTTGTAGTGGAAGAGAGAGGGAGGACGAGTGTACCTGAGTTGTAGTGGAAGATGATATTTAAGAGATCTTGGTCACCCCAGGTGATGTGATTCTTGTACTTCTGGTAGAGTGGGTGGAGGAGGTCCTCCCATGACAGGCCACTTGTTATCATGCTGTTCTGGAATAGGAACAAGGACTGGTTTACTCCACCGCCTAGGGAGTAGCTACACATCAAACACTACAGAAATGCCCAATTAAAAAAAAAAGCCAAGAATTGCCCATGTTACAATTTCTACTGCTCTTTCTTGGTTGCAGAGAGATGCCAACTTGAGCTTGAATGTGCTGAAGCATTGCTTTAATGCGAGTGTGGCGATCGCAGAGCCTCAGTCTACTCTACTCTGAGCACTCAGATTGTTGACGCTGACTGTCAATAAGTGACACATCTGTTGCTGGTTGGGTTCAGATAGATACGATTGATTGATAAAACCAATCTCCTTGCAGCTTTCAGGTAGAAAACAGGGAAGGCATGACCAAAATACCAAACGGAGATGACCAAAAGGCTAATTGATTGATGATGTTCCTTACTTTGAACAGAGTACTTCGTATCCTCGTGAGGTTCATCAGCATGACTCCTGAATTGACCCCGGTGACCCCGTAGAAGGGATGGCGTGCAAAGCGGCTATACCAGCCTATCTTAGGGATCTCATGCTCTGGGGCCATAGCAGCCAGCTGGGTGGTGTTGAAGGCCTTGAGGAAACTCCACATATCATCCATGGGCCTGAGGAACAGCACATCTGTATCCACGTAGAGTAAAGAGTCTACATCCTTCAGGATCACCTGTTAGGATAATAATCAGGTTACTATCGGAATAATTCATTTCCTCTTATTCCAGTGATGGTACATAATGCACACACACTACCGTTCAAAAGTCACTTAGAAATGTCCTTGTTTTCCATATATTAAATTAGTTGCAAAATGAATAGGAAATATAGTCAAGACGTTGACAAGGTTATAAATAATGATTTTTTATTTAAATAATAATTGTGTCCTTCAAACTTTGCTTTTGTTAAAGAATTCTCAATTTTCAGCAATTACAGCCTTGCAGACCTTTCTAGCATTCTAGTTGTCAATTTGTTGAGGTAATCTGAAAAGATGTCACCCCATGCTTCCTGAAGCACCTCCCACATGTTAGATTGGCTAAATGGGCACTTCTTACGTACCATACGGTCAAGCTGCTCCCACAACAGCTCAATAGGGATGAGATCCGGTGGCTGTGCTGGCCACCCCATTATAGACAGAATACCAGCAGACTGCTTCTACCCTAAATAGTTATTGTATAGATTGGAGCTGTGCTTTGGGTCATTGCCCGTTCGGAGGAGGAAATTGGCCGCTAATTAAGCGCCACCCACAGGGTATGACTGGCATTGCAAAATGGAGTGATAGCCTTCCTTCTTCAAGATCCCTTTAACCCTGTACAAATCTCCCACTTTACCACCACCAAAGCACCCCAGACCATCACATTGCCTCCATCATGCTTGACAGATTGTATCAAGCACTCCTCCAGCATCTTTTCTGCATCTCACAAATGTTCTTCTTTGTGATCTGAACACATCAAACTTAGATGTTTCTGTCTAACACCTTTTCCCCCCAATCTTCCTCTGTCCAGCGTCTGTGTTATTTTGCCCATCTTAATCTTTTCTTTTTATTGGCCAGTCTGAGATATGGCTTTTTTTTTGCAAATTTGCCTAGAAGGCCAACATCCCGGAGTCACCTCCTCACTGTTGACATTGAGACTGGTGTTTTGTGGGTACTATTTAATGAAGCTGCTAGTTGAAGACTTGGGAGGTGTCTGTTTCTAAAACTAGACACTTTAATTTACTTGTCCGCTTGCTCAGTTGTGCCCCGGGGGCCTCCCACTCCTCTTTCTATTCTGGTTAGAGCCAGTTTGCGCTGTTCTGTGAAGGGAGTAGTACACAGCGTTGTACGAGATCTTCAGTTTCTTGGAAATTTCTTGCGTGGAATAGCCTTTATTTCTCAGAACAGAAATATACTGATGAGTTTCAGAAGAAAGTTATTTGTTTCTGGCCATTTTGAGCCTGTAATCGAACCCACAAATGCTGATGCTCCAGATACTCAACTAGTCTAAAGGACAGTTTTATTTCTTCTTTAAACAGCACAAAAGTTTTCAGTAATGCTAACATAACTGCAAAAGGGTTTTCAATTAGCCTTTTAAAATTATAAACTTGGATTAGCTAACACAACAACGTAACACAACGTGCCATTAGAACACAGGTGATGGTTGCTGATGCCTCTGTACGCACATGTAGATACTCTATTATTATTATTATTATTTTTAAATAAAAAAATGCCATTTCCATCTACAATAGTCATTTACTACATTAACAATGCCTATGCCTATACTGTATTTCTTATAAATTTGATGTTATTTTAAATGGACATTTAAAAAAACATTTCTTTAAAAAACAAGGAAATTTCTAAGCGACCCCAAACTTTTGAACAGTAGTGTATATGGGATTTTTTATTTTACTAGGTAAGTCAGCTAAGAACAAATTCTTATTTACAATGACGGCTACACCGGCCAAACCCGGACGACGCAGGGCCAATTGTGCGCAGCCCTGTGGGACTCACAATCATGGCAGGTTGTGATACAGCCTTCGACTCCAGGGTGTCTGTAGTGACGCCTCTAGCACTGAGATGCAGTGCCTTAGACCACGGCACCACAATGGCTTGACGGAAGATTACAATCACAAAGCAATCTGTTCCTGATGAGAATCAAATAGCACTCGGCCCCTGCAAAGTATAGGGTTTGTGTTGCATCATCTGCCAATCAATAAAGTTGCAGACATGGATTGCTTACCACTTTTATAACGGTGCAATGTGTACAAAAACAAAGCAATGTGTGCACACGGTTTGATGGTTTAAAGATTGTCCATTAAAAAGTCAATGAAAAGCAATGCTTTAATTAAGTTATTTAATTAAATCTCTGGGGATTGCTTGTTTGTTAAGTAACGGTCAATGGGTATGAATAAAGCCATATATTATCATAAAGTATTCATAGTATTATTACCTGGGTATATCATTCTTCTGCCTGTGTAAATCAAGCTAAACGTATCTAATAGAAAATGCATTGGGGTCAGGATGCAGCCCAGAGTGGCATGGTACTAAGAAAACTGATGACATGGGCAATTACCTTAACACATTTTTTAATGAATATAGCTTTATCCGTTTAAAGAATCAGTTCATATGTTTGATAGATAGGATTCAAATCAAAGTTTATTGGTCGCGCACACAGATTTGCAGATGTCGCAGGTGTAGCGAAATGCCTATGTTTCTAGCTCCAACAGTGTAGTAATTATGATTAGGTACACAGAGAGAGAAGAGAAACGATGTGCTGCAGCCTTACAGGGAGAAACAGCCTCTGGGCAGCGCAGGGCTTGAACAGCTTTTTCCATTCCTCTGCATTCCCCACAGAGAACGTGATTGGGTAGATACTGTACTGGAACTTGTTTGTGATAGCATGGGGCCACTGGCTCAGCTGAAAGAGAAACTACACAAAGTTACTAAACATCATAATTTGCTGTGAGAGGTAACAGCCATTTTTAGATGCAATCCCCGGAAGTCTCATTTAATTTCCAAAGAAACAAAAGCACAACTTGAGCGCATTTTCAAAAGGTTGAGTCAAGAGGTGTAGAGGAGAGGGATCACTGAGAGAGCAGATGGAAATATTCATTATTCTGACACATGATACACTCCTGAGAGTTCAAGTCTACATAAACACCTAAGGAAGTTCTTGTAAACCAATTAAGTAATGTCTTTACAGTAAGTGCAGCGTTGTCGTACATTGACCATAACGCTGCCAGTTATTGCTATAACTATGCCCAACTCCCAGTTAAACTAACCTAAACAAAAGGAGGTAGAAAATATTAATCCCATTCTGTCGAGTTACCCCCTCAAAGTCAACACTGCTGTCACACATAGAAGCCTACGATTTTCCGCTCTGTTAGACGCTCAAGCCCTCCATAATCATCAACATTATTAAACCATTTGGCCATGAGACAAAGATCAGTGTGAGGAGCAGGCAGGATTTCTGCTGACGAGGTGCACAGATCAGAGGTCAAAAAACGTTTTAGCTTGCTTCTAATTCCTGTTTCATCAGCACAGGCCGGATGTGAAACATTCCATCTCCTGCTCACATGCTACTAACCTTTGGGTTTAACCAACTCAACTTCCTGGCTAGCATGAAGCCAATTACAAAGGGGAGGTTCTCAGATGGTAAACATACCATAACTCATAAGCACATAAAGGGTATGTAGCCCCATGCATGCACAGTGTTTTCGTTTATGTAGGCCAGGGCTCTCCAATCATGTTTATGGAGAGCTAACCTCCTGTAGGTTCACTCCAACCCCAGTTTTACCTAACCTGATTCAGCTTATCAAGCAGTTAATTATTAGAATCAGGTGTGCTAGATTAGGGTTGGAGCTAAAACCTACAGCACGGTAGATCTCCAGGAACAGGGCTGGAGAGCCCTGAATGTAGGCTATATACATTTTTATTTTTTTATTTCACCTTTATTTAACCAGGTAGGCTAGTTGAGAACAAGTTCTCATTTGCAACTGCGACCTAGCCAAGATAAAGCATAGCAGTGTGAACAGACAACACAGAGTTACACATGGAGTAAACAATTAACAAGTCAATAACACAGTAGAAAAAAAAGAGAGTCTATATACATTGTGTGCAAAAGGCATGAGGTAGGCAAATAATTACAATTTTGCAGATTAACACTGGAGTGATAAATGATCAGATGGCCATGTACAGGTAGAGATATTGGTGTGCAAAAAAGCAGAAAAGTAAATAAATATAAACAGTATGGGGATGAGGTAGGTAAAATTGGGTGGGCTATTTACCGATAGACTATGTACAGCTGCAGCGATCGGTTAGCTGCTCAGATAGCAGATGTTTGAAGTTGGTGAGGGAGATAAAAGTCTCCAACTTCAGCGATTTTTGCAATTCGTTCCAGTCACAGGCAGCAGAGAACTGGAACGAAAGGCGGCCAAATGAGGTGTTGGCTTTAGGGATGATCAGTGAGATACACCTGCTGGAGCGCGTGCTACGGGTGGGTGTTGCCATCGTGACCAGTGAACTGAGAGAAGGCGGAGCTTTACCTAGCATGGACTTGTAGATGACCTGGAGACAGTGGGTCTGGCAACGAATATGTAGCGAGGGCCAGCCGACTAGAGCATACAAGTCGCAGTGGTGGGTGGTATAAGGTGCTTTAGTAACAAAACGGATGGCACTGTGATAAACTGCATCCAGTTTGCTGAGTATAGTGTTGGAAGCTATTTTGTAGATGACATCGCCGAAGTCGAGGATCGGTAGGATAGTCAGTTTTACTAGGGTACGTTTGGCGGTGTGAGTGAAGGAGGCTTTGTTGCGGAATAGAAAGCCGTCTCTAGATTTGATTTTAGATTGGAGATGTTTGATATGAGTCTGGAAGGAGAGTTTACAGTCTAGCCAGACACCTAGGCACTTATAGATGTCCACATATTCTAGGTCGGAACCATCCAGGGTGATGATGCTAGTCGGGCGTGCGGGTGCAGGCAGCGAACTGTTGAAAAGCATGCATTTGGTTTTACTAGCGTTTAAAAGCAGTTGGAGGCCACGGAAGGAGTGCTGTATGGCATTGAAGCTCGTTTTGAGGTTAGATAGCACAGTGTCCAAGGATGGGCCGGAAGTATACAGAATGGTGTCGTCTGCGTAGAGGTGGATCAGGGAATCGCCCGCAGCAAGAGCAACATCATTGATATATACAGAGAAAAGAGTCGGCCCGAGAATTGAACCCTGTGGCACCCCCATAGAGACTGCCAGAGGACCGGACAAGCATGCCCTCCGATTTGACACACTGAACTCTGTCTGCAAAGTAATTGGTGAACCAGGCAAGGCAGTCATCAGAAAAACCGAGGCAACTGAGTTTGCCGATAAAAATATGGTGATTGACAGAGTCGAAAGCCTTGGCAAGGTCGATGAAGACGGCTGCACAGTACTGTCTTTTATCGATGGTGGTTATGATACCGTTTAGTACCTTGAGCGTGGCTGAGGTGCACCCGTGACCGGCTCAGAAACCAGATTGCACAGCGGAGAAGGTACGGTGGGATTCGAGATGGTCAGTGACCTGTTTGTTGACTTGGCTTTCAAAGACCTTAGATAGGCAGGGCTGGATGGATATAGGTCTGTAACAGTTTGGGTCCAGGGTGTCTCCCCCTTTGAAGAGGGGGATGACTGCGGCAGCTTTCCAATCCTTGGGGATCTCAGACGATATGAAAGAGAGGTTGAACAGGCTGGTAATAGGGGTTGCGACAATGGCGGCAGATAGCTTCAGAAATAGAGGGTCCAGATTGTCAAGCCCAGCTGTTTTGTACGGGTCCAGGTTTTGCAGCTCTTTCAGAACATCTGCTATCTGGATTTGGGTAAAGGAGAACCTGGAGAGGCTTGGGCGAGTAGCTGCAGGGGGGGGCGGAGCTGTTGGCCGAGGTTGGAGTAGCCAGGAGGAAGGCATGGCCAGCCGTTGAGAAATGCTTGTTGAAGTTTTCGATAATCATGGATTTATCAGTGGTGACCGTGTTACCTAGCCTCAGTGCAGTGGGCAGCTGGGAGGAGGTGCTCTTGTTCTCCATGGACTTCAGTGTCCCAGAACTTTTTGGAGTTAGAGCAACAGGATGCAAATGTCTGCCTGAAGAAGCTGGCCTTTGCTTTCCTGACTGACTGCGTGTATTGGTTCCTGGCTTCCCTGAACAGTTGCATATCGCAGGGACTATTCAATGCCATTGCAGTCCGCCACAGGATGTTTTTGTGCTGGTCGAGGGCAGTCAGGTCTGGAGTGAACCAAGGGCTATATCTGTTCTTAGTTCTGCATTTGAACTGAGCATGCTTATCTAAAATGGTGAGGAAGTTACTTTTAAAGAATGACCAGGCATCCTCAACTGACGCGATGAGGTCAATGTCCTTCCAGGATACCCGGGCCAGGTCGATTAGAAAGGCCTGCTCACAGAAGTGTTTTAGGGAGCGTTTGACAGTGATGAGGGGTGGTCGTTTGACTGCGGGTCCGTAGCGGATACAGGCAATGAGGCAGTGATCGCTGAGATCCTGGTTGAAGACAGCGGAGGTGTATTTGGAGGGCCAGTTGGTCAGGATGACGTCTAGGAGGGTGCCCTTGTTTACAGATTTAGGGTTGTACCTGGTGGGTTCCTTGATGATTTGTGTGAGATTGAGGGCATCTAGCTTAGATTGTAGGACTGCCGGGGTGTTAAGAATATCCCAGTTTAAGTCACCTAACAGAACAAACTCTGAAGCTAGATGGGGGGCAATCAATTCACAAATGGTGTCCAGGGCACAGCTGGGTGCTGAGGGGGGTCGGTAGCAGGCGGCAACAGTGAGAGACTTATTTCTGGAGAGAGTAATTTTCAAGATTAGTAGTTCGAACTGTTTGGGTATGGACCTGGAAAGTAATGACATTACTTTGCAGGCTAACTCCTCCCCCTTTGGCCGTTCTATCTTCACGGAAAATTTTATAGTTGGGTATGGAAATCTCCGAATTTTTGGTGGCCTTCCTGAGCCAGGATTCAGACACGGCAAGGACATCAGGGTTAGCAGAGTGTGCTAAAGCAGTGAGTAATTGGTTGTAATGGGTGAGGTCACCGCGTGTGTGGGAGGTGGGACAAAGGAGGTATCAGGGGTATGAAGAGTGGAACTAGGGGCTCCATTGTAAGCTAAAACAATGATAACTAACCTGAACAACAGTATACAAGGCATATTGACATTTGAGAGAGACATACAGCGAGGCATACAGTAATCACATTACATTACATTTAAGTCAATCACAGGTGTTGATTGGGAGCTAAACCAGTAGGTGAGACAACAACAGCTAATCCGCTAGCACAACAACAGCAGGTAAAATGGCGTTGACTAGGTAGGGAGGGTCGGATTAACTACACACAGAGCCTGAGTGCGGCCGACAGATAAAACATAAACAAACAGAATGGAGTACCGTGATGAATGGACAGTCCAGCAGGCATCAGCTATGTAGCCAAGTGATCAAGGTGTCCAGGGGGCAGCGGTTGATGGGACAGGGAAGCTAGACTGGCGAGTATTATCCAGGCTAAAAAAACTGGCTGGCTGTGCAGAAGGTAAAAGCCGCTAGCAGTGGCTTACAATGACTAAATAGCTTGTAGCTAGTTAGCTGGAATGGCTTCTGGAGGTTCTTGAATGTGTTCTAAAAATTTAAAATAATAGCGATTCCGTATCACATCGGGTGAGGCAGGTTACCGGAAGGTATAATCAAATTAAAAATCGAAAAGAGATTGAAAGTAAATATGGGTCCAGTGAGTGGATGGGCTGGCTGGGGACGCAGCAATTCAGACAGTTAGCAGGCCTGTGCTAACAAGCTAGCAGTTAGCAGGCCGAATTAGCAAGCAAGCAGATAGCAAGGGCTAGAAAGTTAGCCTTTGGGGGACGTCACGATGGGGGTTGAGTCTGTTTATGCCTCTTCATGTGGTGACATCGATAGACCGGTCGTGGGTCCGGATATTGTAGCCCAGGAGTATGCTTCAGTGGCAGCACAGGAGTTCTGGCCGGGCTAGCTTCCAGCTAAGTGGGTGGAAACGCTAGCCAGGAGTAGTCATCCGGGGTTGCGGTTAGCTAGTTGTGAAGATCCAGATGAAAAAGTTCAGTTTGCGGTGGGAATCCAGGGATAAAAATAATAGGTCTGTTATGCTCTGGTTAGAGTCGCGTTGCTCGAACTGGCGAGAGCTTTCCGAGCTAAAGTTTAGCTGATGACCGCTAGCAATGGTTTGCTGACTGTTAGCTGGCTAGCTTCAGTTGAGGGGTTCCGGATCCGAAGCAAATATAAATACTTTAGAAAAAAAAGCAGATCCACGCGCTACATTGGGTGAGGCGGGTTGCAGGAGAGTATTTAGATGTTGAGGTTTAGAAAAATGTTTTAAAAGATATACGAAGAAAAATGTAAAAAAAACAACGAATATATACAAGGGACACGACACAACATCTGACTGCTACGCCATCTTGGAAACCTTCAGGTTTACAGCTACACAGTAGCATAAGACATTGACTTTCGTGAAGCTTGAGTCGTGAATAAACTAACGGTGACTGAAAACTTGCATGGTTAATGCGGTGAGGCAAACGTCTGGGGGATATATGATCCGAACTTGAGATAAAAGGCCTGTAAAGGCGTTAGAGGGCAAGTGAGAGGGAGATCCAAAAAAGGTTAGATCTGTTTTTTTTTTTTTTTTTTAAACATGCCAATACTCCGATCTGGCAGTGAATGTCATCTATTACTGAGCATGGAAGAACATTAAACAAGATACTGTCTGTATGAAAAGCATGAGAGTCTTTGAAAATATTCAAATAGTCCTATATTTCATTGAGAATTACAGTGGTCCTTTTCTAGAAACATACCGTACCTAAAGCCTAGATCATGTACTTTGTTAAGGGGATACTTACCCCCTTTTCAAACTGTGAGGTCAAGGGGTCCTCTGCAAAGATGTGGAATTTGATACTCTTGATGCTGAAGAGGAGGGCTGACTTGACCATGGTGAGCGTCTCATCCAGTCGGTTCCCACAGGCCACCACGGCCAGGTGCATGACCTCCTCAGCACGGGTGCGCTTCGATGCGGGCCGACCCACTCCCATGTCACTCCTCTGTCTGCTACAGGGATACAAACAGGGGCAACAAGTATGAGACTCTCCGCTTACAGAAGGCTCCTCAGGCTTGCTCATCAACTGTCAACAGAATGGCAGAGCCGTGCCGCTGCATAGCAACGCTGATACTTCTTCATGGACATGTCAACGGCCATGAGAACAGATTTGAACATGACAGGATGTGGCTTAGACACATATTCCAGACAGTACATAATCACACTGTTTCTACTGACAGACAGCTAACCAACATGTTCATATTCAAGGCCTCCTACAAGACATCCCTGTCATATGCTCAGGGTGAGCAGCACTCCCTCACCATACCCTTCTCCCTCTCCTGTAGTGTAGGTCTGTATATACCCAATGGGCTTTGTTCTCTCATGTTCAAGGCAAAGTTGTTTCTATAGCAGACATAAAAATGCTCTCTGCACAGCAACAGAGACTGCCATTGAATTCAAATGGATTCAGCAGAGCAGAATAAATCACACTCTGAAAAAGAAAAATGTGTATAGCTCAACGTAGAACTAGACCTAAATCCTCGAGTTGTATTTTATGTACACACCATATGGGATGGTTTTTATGATGCGTGTAAATGTAAACATTAGCAAACGCAAAGGAAGAATGGTCCCAAAATCCTTCTTCAGAACGAAGTAGCCCTCATTTGTGTGAGGATTTTGGAAAGGAAACATACTATTCTGCCAGAGGAAAGTGCAACATCTACCCAAGAGCTTCATGTAGGCAAAGAATGTGTCTTTTAGTCTAATAATCTGAAGGGGGAAACTGAAATTTGACAGGTGGGTTGCAGGACAGTCTCCAAGCGTGACACTTGGTTTTCTGCATGGCTGAGGGACAATCATGCAACACTGATTACGATGGAAGGCAGAGCTCAGAGAAACCTGTCCTCTAGGCTTTGATGGCAGAGCTCAGAGAAACCTGTCCTCTAGGCTTTAATGGTAGAGCTCAGAGAAACCTGTCCTCTAGGCTTTGATGGCAGAGGCTCTTTCAAGAACAATTCGTGTTTTTGAACATGTACTGTGTACATTATTACCAGGGGGAAAATTATACACACAAAAATACTGAGGGATAGGCATATTGTCTTTTAACCTGCAACCTAACCATAAATGCTCAGAAAATGTGTTGTTCTATGATACATACTGCATTGTGTTATAGATGGCCTGGACCAGTGAAATTAATGTTGTGAACACAGTTAGTTAGACCAAACAAAGCCCCATTATTTATTGTAAGAAGAACATGCTGCTCATGTGAGGTAATCTTACATAGTGTTAGAACTATTTTCCACCCATCTGGAAACATTTTGACAAACTCCGACTAGCTCTAAAGGGATACAAGGACTGCACTAATTATTGACAACAGAGAGTACTGTGCCTACGTGGCCTTGGGCTCGCAACAATCTCTTTCAAATCATGAAGAAAGACAAAACAGCTCAGAAGAGCACAGTGACAATATAGCTTACCTTAATCAACAAATCTATCAAACATTACTTCAACTATTTAGAAATTCCATCAGATACGAGCCACTACTGCAATGTGCTGAAGGCTTGGATAAAACTTGTGTGAAGGGAATGCTATAAAATGTGTCCTCCCTATGCATAATGGATTTCAAACAGAGGAGGCTGGTGGGAGAAGCTATTGGAGGATGGGCTTATGTCTGTAATGGAACGGTATCAAACATGTGGAAACCACGTTTGACTCCGTTCCATTCCAGCCATTACAATGAGCCTGTCCTCCTATAGCTCATCCCACCAGCCTCCTCTGATTTCAATAAAGTAACAGTATCTTTGAGTGAATCATCACCCCTAGCTACATGCATTCTGTTTAACATATTTCCCAGTTACTCAACGCCAACCTCTGTCAGGAGGTACTTAAGTGAGTGAGCTACCAAAAAGAGAGCTTTTTCCACCTGATGAGGCCCACGTAAGAAGTCTCTCAAAACTTGTCAGGATGCTCGGGTAAGCAGGGAGATTTCAAAGCCCTGCAGAAAGAGAGAGAGCAGTCTCCAGTCATCCAAGATGACATTTTTATAGCTTTACATAATGTCAGTGCAACGGAATACCTTGTTGGCCTCGGGGGACACTGTTTTACAGTATTCCAGATGATGGGGCAAGGAATTTGTTTAAAAGGGCTTATTAAATCAGATGTAACCATTGGGAGGAAAGTTTTTTTTATGGGGACAGTATCATGCATGACCTTTCCTTACACAATGTGTGAGACAGACTGAAAAATACATGCTACATTGAGCCTGGATGTGAAACATCCATCAGCAGTGGAATATATTGACCAAAAATAAGTGTTATTACAGTGTAATTGTCTACAACAAGATATGACTGTAGAATTTAGTGTGAGCTGGGACAGCTGATGGTATCTGTTCGGGAAGCAGCTCTTCTCCCTACTTTTATCCACAGGAAGCAGAGTGATACATCAAGAGGAAATGGTTTGATAAGGAAAGATGGGCATGTTTGTCTATTTAAAGGTGTGTAAGAGGAAGTCAGTTGCGTTTGCAGTGATGAAGATGGGAAAATTACACGAACAAATTAGGAAAGAGTAACCAAGACAACATAATAGCTTATATTTTATGGTAATTCTATGCCTCCCTTTCAGCCCTCCCCCTCACCAGAACCAATGGTAAAGTGCCTGAAGCTATGGGAGATGTGCAGTGTTTTTTTTTTTTTTTTTTTATCAGAGCACTTACTGCTTTGTTTGCTAAACCTGCTTTGGTTATTTTCCTCCATCCCCATTGGCCTCCACCCCATTTCTCTTATCAGTAGAGAGCACATGCATGTGGGTGTGGTCTCTGCCAGGACACTATGGTCCAGACTGAATGCTTTATAAATGCTTCCAACCAGATCACTGATCAAACAGGACATTTTAGGTGAAAGCAAAATTTACAACAGAAAGCATTGCCTTCAGAACATTGCCTTTAGAATATCAAATCTGGGCTATTATCATATCAGTGACAGCCATGACAGAGGGAATGGAAGGATGTTATGTTTTGGGAAAGAATTTGAGCAGGGCCCAAAATAGTATAATAGGAGACATAACAAAAAACAAGTCCACACCTGGACAGAAATAGTGAATGATGACAAACCATTGTCTAGTTATTGTCTGCAAGGCACAGGAAAGAGGGGATGATGGCCATCAGTTGAGGTCATCTATATTGGTCTACTTGGGCTTGTCTACTTTGAAGGGACATGGCATCACACATATTATACACATTGACAAGTACAGCCTCTTGACTTGAAGGTGGAGAGTTCTAAATGATAAGTAAAATGTATGCTCCTCAATCCCCAATAGTGTAATGACTGAGTCTCCTTGGACTAATGTATATTCCATCATCTTAAACTCTCTCAAGGTGACCTTTAAACCTGTTAACCACAGGACTTTAAAAAAATGGATAAGCCCCAGAAACCATGGGGTAGAAAAGTCAGATTCGAGGTCAAACTCGTTGTTTACAAAGCTACACAATTAGAATATTTTTACAACCCCAAGACACTTCTTTGAGCCGATGTTGGAATTAAATCTGCACACAACATACTGAATAGGGGATACCTTTACAATAAATGTCATACATCCATCGGTCATTTAGAACAATACATGTGATAATAAAAATAGGATTTGAATGACAAAAGCAAGTTTGGTCCTCTCATGACTGACCAAGCCATTGTTTGGTGCCAACGTCCTTGAATATAATTGAGCCTATGTATATTTTTGATGGGGGGGCACGTCTTCCTGAATGAATAAAGAGAGAAAGACGGGATACGTGTGGACTCATTCCATTACTTCCACAGGGAATAAAGCCCATCTATCTCTGTAAGCAGATAGTCATGCAATCCGTTAAAAGGTGAAAAAAAATCCTCATCTAACCTGAGACATCTTGCGTCTTTAAATGTGTTCCAAAACGTTGATGAAAAAAATAGGCGTGGAGAAGAAAAAAAACATGAATCACATCAACATTAGCAGGCGAGTAATGGTGCGATAATTCCTTACCTCTTTGCGATCGCATTGCCTCCTCTACTGGATACTTTCGATACTTTTCGGTACGTGAGTGGTTGTTTGTGTGGAATGTGAAGTTCATCGAGAGTTTTTTTTGTTAACTTTGATGCAATATTGTTTCGAAGCCCCGAGAACTTCGGAAAATAGTTATCCTCAACTTCTTTCAAAGGCGGATCGTCTGCAGCATTTCCCCCAAAAAAGTACAAAAGTAAAAAAACTCCAAAACAGACAGCGATCACAACAATTTTACAATGAATTCTCATCGTGGAAAACTGTTCTGATGATTTGGAGGAGCACAATATTCCTCTTTCATGTCTGTGAATACGCAATAACAGCTAGAGTTGACATTCTGTTACTACTCCGTTGCATTGCGCCGGAGATGACCCAGAGCGAAGAGGAGGAGCTTTCCACGTCCATGACCATCACTCAGTGGGAGTTTCTATATTCTCTTACCGTAATCTTTAGAAGAGAAGTGCGAGCGTTTTGTTTGACATCACAACGTGAACTCATCCATCACAATGCATCAGTAGCTATGTTTACATTAAAGCTGCAAAATGCAGAAATCGCTCCGCCATTTCCTGGTTGCTAAAAGTGTAATAGTTTGTCTAATCTAAGTTTATTTGACAAAACAAGCAATGTTTAGTGTAGAGAATCATTGTACCATCTAAACCGTGAAGTATGTTTGAAATACCAAACATATTGTATTTTCAGCTGTTTGAAGCTGGTGTACAAAACCGAAAGTAAAAGACACACAAACGAAACTTAAGAACGGGAAGCATAGAAATAGAGCACATAAAACAGATCTACAACTTCTTAGACTTGCTGTCAATGAGAATGACAGATCTATGTGAATTTGGTCAGGTTGCCCAAAAAGTGACATATTGCAGCTTTTACTTGTCCAGTGATTTTTTTGTCAACATTTTAAAAAGTTTGCATAGAAAATAGATTGCCTGCTAGGGTGCTGGACGTAATCATGTCACACCTAAAGAAACATTTTAAATCTAAAAAACCTAGTGTAGAATAAAAATGTAGTGGTTGAAGTGTTACTCAATATACACAAGTTTTATAGTGTTCAGTAGGAAAACAGTAGTGTTTCCAGTTGTAATCAGGTAGAGATTTTTACCACTTGATGTTGGCAGTAAATATGGTGCTTGGTACTCCAGTGTATATTTGGCCTTGTGTTTAAGGTAATTGTCCGGCTGAAAGGTGAATTTGTCTCCCAGTGTCTGGTGGAAAGCACACTAAAACAGGTTTTCCTCTAGGCTTTGGCCTATGCTTAGCACTATTCCATTTATTTCTATCCTAAAAAACTCCCTAGTCCTTGCCGAAGACAAGCATACCCATAACATGATGCAGCCACCACCATGCTTGAAAATATGAAGAGTGGTACTCCGTGATGTGTTGGATTTTCCCCAAACACAATGCTTTGTATTCAGGACATTAAGTTAATTTCCTTGCCACATTTTTTGCAGTTTTACTTTTGTGCCTTATTGCAAACAGAATGCATGTTTTGGAATATTTGTATTCTGTGCAGGCTTCCTTCTTTTCGCTGTCATTTAGGTTAGTAATTGTGGAATAACTACAATATTGTTGATCCATCCTCAGTTTTCTCCTATCACAGGCATTAAACTCTGTAACTGTTTGTAAAAAAAAATATATGTTTTACTACAAACACAAATGTATACATACAAACAACATCTTACAGATTCACACAAACAATGACTACATCTCATCTGCCCAGACTCGCAAGCTCACACCTCCATCCCTATTGCCTTTATTATTGTTTGCCACTTGGCCATAAATTGTACCAATTTGTTTTAATTTGGTCGCCCATGCTCTTTCAATATTTAAATAATAAATTATTATTTTTCCATTGCGTTCATGATGGTGGATTGATTTCCAAGTTTTTACTATTTGTTTTTTCAAGATGAGTGATGAGTGAATCGTCCAGCCCACTACACCCCAACATGCCATGTCTTGAAATATACAAACAGACAGATTAAATGTAAGTTTATATCATAGTACTTCTGACAGACAACTTTCTAGCTCCGCCCAAAATATTTGGACTTCATAGCATTCCCAGAAAGCATAGATTATTGAGTCATAAGTTTTACACCTAATGCATGACTGCTGTAAACTCTACTTGTTTTAAAGTCACCATTGGCCTCATTGTGAAATCCCTGAGTCGTTTCCTTCCTCTCTGGCATTTGAGTTAGGAAGTTTGTCTATCTTTGTAATGACTGGGTGTATTGATACACCATCCAAAGTGTAATTAATAATGTCACCATGCTCAAAGAGATATTCAATGTCTGCTTTTTTATAAACCCATCTACCAATAGGTGCCATTTTTGCAAGGCATTGGAAAACATCCCTGGTCTTTGTGGTTCAGTTTCTGTTTTGAAATTCACTGCTGGACTGAAGGACCTTCCAGATAATTATATGTGTGAGGTACAGAGATGACATAGCCATAAAAAAAAACATGTTAAACACTATTATAGCACACAGAGTGAGTCCATTCAATTTGTGACTGATAAGCAAATATTTACTGCTGAACTTATTTAGGCTTGCCATAACAAGGGGGTTGAATACTTATTGGCTCAAGATAAATCATTTGATTTCATTAATTTGTAAACATTTCTCTATACATAATTCCACTGGAATTGTGTGAAGGCTCTCATGTAAAACATATTCCCAGCGTTGAGTAGTTCCCAATCGTTCTGATTGTGTTCTGATTATGACGTGTGTTTTAAAATTTCTCACAGCGTGAAAATGTTCCCAGTTTAATACATGCACGTGCGTCTCTATATGTAGAGGGCTGAGTTCGAGCTGATGTTTCTCTCACACCCTCTCGTAGCGCCAATGTTTTTGCAATCGCAAAAATCTCTCCTCACATCAACCCTCAGCATTTTGACGCGCGAGTCGGGTGTTTATATGCTGAAACAGCTACACAATCTCAGCCATCCACATAAAGAAATGCGCGTCAATTATTGAAACCGGAACGTTTTCAAGCTCGGAGAAAATTTACATGACGTCACAATCAGAACACAATCAGAACGATTGGGAACTATTTCACGCTGGGAAGATGTTTTACATGACACAGACCAGTGACACAAAATCTAAATTTAATCTATTTTAAATTCAGACTAACACAAAATGTGGAAAAAGTCAAGGGGTGTGAATACTTTCTAAAGGTTCTGTAAGCATTAAGTGTGGAGTGGAGCTTCAACCCAACTATAACATCTTCCGTCAAGATAGAACTGCCAAAGGGGGAGGAGTTGCAGTCTACTGCAGAGATAGCCTGCAAAGTAATGTCATACTTTCCAGGTCCATACCCAAACAGTTCGAACTACTAATCTTGAAAATTACTCTCTCCAGAAATAAGTCTCTCACTGTTGCCGCCTGCTACCGACCCCCCTCAGCACCCAGCTGTGCCCTGGACACCATTTGTGAATTGATTGCCCCCCATCTAGCTTCAGAGTTTGTTCTGTTAGGTGACCTAAACTGGGATATGCTTAACACCCCGGCAGTCCTACAATCTAAGCTAGATGCCCTCAATCTCACACAAATCATCAAGGAACCCACCAGGTACAACCCTAAATCTGTAAACAAGGGCACCCTCCTAGACGTCATCCTGACCAACTGGCCCTCCAAATACACCTCCGCTGTCTTCAACCAGGATCTCAGCGATCACTGCCTCATTGCCTGTATCCGCTACGGACCCGCAGTCAAACGACCACCCCTCATCACTGTCAAACGCTCCCTAAAACACTTCTGTGAGCAGGCCTTTCTAATCGACCTGGCCCGGGTATCCTGGAAGGACATTGACCTCATCCCGTCAGTTGAGGATGCCTGGTCATTCTTTAAAAGTAACTTCCTCACCATTTTAGATAAGCATGCTCCGTTCAAAAAATGCAGAACTAAGAACAGATATAGCCCTTGGTTCACTCCAGACCTGACTGCCCTCGACCAGCACAAAAACATCCTGTGGCGGACTGCAATAGCATCGAACAGTCCCCGCGATATGCAACTGTTCAGGGAAGCCAGGAACCAATACACGCAGTCAGTCAGGAAAGCTAAGGCCAGCTTCTTCAGGCAGAAGTTTGCATCCTGTAGCTCCAACTCCAAAAAGTTCTGGGACACTGTGAAGTCCATGGAGAACAAGAGCACCTCCTCCCAGCTGCCCACTGCACTGAGGCTAGGTAACACGGTCACCACTGATAAATCCATGATTATCGAAAACTTCAACAAGCATTTCTCAACGGCTGGCCATGCCTTCCTCCTGGCTACTCCAACCTCGGCCAACAGCTCCGCCCCCGCAGCTACTCGCCCAAGCCTCTCCAGGTTCTCCTTTACCCAAATCCAGATAGCAGATGTTCTGAAAGAGCTGCAAAACCTGGACCCGTACAAATCAGCTGGGCTTGACAATCTGGACCCTCTATTTCTGAAGCTATCTGCCGCCATTGTCGCAACCCCTATTACCAGCCTGTTCAACCTCTCTTTCATATCGTCTGAGATCCCCAAGGATTGGAAAGCTGCCGCAGTCATCCCCCTCTTCAAAGGGGGAGACACCCTGGACCCAAACTGTTACAGACCTATATCCATCCTGCCCTGCCTATCTGTCTTCGAAATCCAAGTCAACAAACAGGTCACTGACCATCTCAAATACCACCGTACCTTCTCCGCTGTGCAATCTGGTTTCCGAGCCGGTCACGGGTGCACCTCAGCCACGCTCAAGGTACTAAACGATATCATAACCGCCATCGATAAAAGACAGTACTGTGCAGCCGTCTTCATCGACCTTGCCAAGGCTTTCGACTCGGTCAATCACCATATTCTTATCGGCAGACTCAGTAGCCTCGGTTTTTCGGATGACTGCCTTGCCTGGTTCACCAATTACTTTGCAGACAGAGTTCACTGTGTCAAATCGGCGGGCATGCTGTCCGGTCCTCTGGAAGTCTCTATGGGGGTGCCACAGGGTTCAATCCTCGGGCCGACTCTTTTTTCTGTATATATCAATGATGTTGCTCTTGCTGCGGGCGATTCCCTGATCCACCTCTACGCAGACGACACCATTCTATATACTTCCGGCCCGTCCTTAGACACTGTGCTATATAACCTCCAAACGAGCTTCAATGCCATACAACACTCCTTCCGTGGCCTCCAACTGCTCTTAAACGCTAGTAAAACCAAATGCATGCTTTTCAACCGTTCGCTGCCTGCACCCGCACGCACGACCAGCATCACCACCCTGGATGGTTCCAACCTTGAATATGTGGACATCTATAAGTACCTAGGTGTCTGGCTAGACTGTAAACTCTCCTTCCAGACTCATATCAAACATCTCCAAATGAAAATCAAATCAAGAGTCGGCTTTCTATTCCGCAACAAAGCCTCCTTCACTCACGCCGCCAAACTTACCCTAGTAAAACTGACTATCCTACCGATCCTCGACTTCGGCGATGTCATCTACAAAATTGCTTCCAACACTCTACTCAGCAAACTGGATGCAGTTTATCACAGTGCCATCCATTTTGTCACTAAAGCACCTTATGCCACCCACCACTGCGACTTGTACGCTCTAGTCGGCTGGCCCTCGCTACATATTCGTCGCCAGACCCACTGGCTCCAGGTCATCTACAAGTCCATGCTAGGTAAATCTCCGCCTTATCTCAGTTCACTGGTCCGATGGCAACACCCATCCGTAGCACGCACTCCAACAGGTGTATCTCACTGATCATCCCTAAAGCCAACACCTAATTTGGCCGCCTTTCGTTCCAGTTCTCTGCTGCCTATGACTGGAACGAATTGCAAAAATCGCTGAAGTTGGAGACTTTTATCTCCCTCACCAACTTCAAACATCTGCTATCTGAGCAGCTAACCGATCGCTGCAGCTGTACATAGTCTATCGGCAAATAGCCCACCCATTTTTACCTACCTCATCCCCATACTGTTTTTATTTATTTACTTTTCTGCTCTTTTGCACACCAATATCTCTACCTGTACATGACCATCTGATCATTTATCACTCCAGTGTTAATCTGCAAAATTGTAATTATTCGCCTACCTCATGCCTTTTGCACACAATGTATGTAGACTCCCCTTTTTTTTTGTTCTTCCTATTGTGTTATTGACTTGTTAATTGTTTACTCCATGTGTAACTCTGTGTTGTCTGCTCACACTGCTATGCTTTATCTTGGCCAGGTCGCAGTTGCAAATGAGAACTTGTTCTCAACTAGCCTACCTGGTTAAATAAAGGTGAAATAAAAAATAAAAAAAATAGTTAAGTGTTGACATCACATGCCCCCCTTACCTAAACGTCAGGCTGTTACCATGGTTACCACATGGCTGGCTATTCATTTTGAAAGAAGTCTGACTACAAAAGACGCAAGAGTCTCTACAAGCCGGAATGTTGAATAACATGATATTTACACTTACTTTACCGGTTGTCCGTGCTGTAGGTCCTTTTGGCGATACGAGATGGAGATAGGGTACCCACAGGAAAGTGTTTTTCCATTTTTTTGTAGTGTAACTTTTTTCGCACCGGTAGGTTCTGTCTATTATCTCCGTACACATTGCACGTGATGAAAAATATTTAAACAATAGCCAAATGTAATCGAACACGTTTCCTCTCAATCAGTTTAATTTTGTTTCAACATTTGTCATCTGACCGTGTGGGACAATGTTCGGTCTGTGATTCGGTTAGGCTCAGCCATATTGTGCAAGTGTTTGTCTAATGGGAATTGTCAAGACTGAAAATAGAAAACCGGAAATACAAACAATATACAGAACAGCATACTGTAGCGACCCGCACAGACAGCTGTGTGTTATGTGCTAGGCTAGGAGGTGGTTGTGTTGTACTGACCAGTACCCGGTGTTCGCGGGGTCCGACATGTCAATCAACCTGCTATCTGCCAATCACGGGAATGCCTGGAATGTTCTGATGCCGGGCATCCTGGTGGTTGGCGGAGTGGCGTGGAGGGGGGTTGGGCATTGGAAGTTAAGACCAGGTTCAGCCTTTGTTCTCTCTCTCTTACGTCTGGGCTTCACAAGAGAAGGTCACGATTGGCTTGTGGGTTAATCTGTCATTTATTTGGCGTGTGCTACGGCCCAAACAGTAGCCTGTGTAAAGTTGGTTCAATAAACCGTCAATTCGCAAACTCAAGCCTCTGTCTGGACAATTGTTCATTTATGATCTAGTCAGGTCATTACATTGGTGTCAGAAGTAAAAACGTTGATACAAGTTAGCCAGCTAGCTAGCTGACTTATGTGGCTAGCTACCGTAGGTGAGAACGGGATTGAAAATGCTTGAGGGAATCCGAAAGTGAAGGTGGAGGTAGGGGACGATTATGGCCAAGGAGGTGCGTGTGAATGGACGTCGGGGTTCTGTCTGAGGAGATCGCCAGGGCGTCGGAGCGCAGAGGCCGCTTGAGGGAGGACGTTAGAGTGATGGCGGCTGAAGCGGGCAGGAGTGCTTCGTCGAGTGTATTTCGCGCGGATTCTGGTGGGCGGACCGAAGTGGCGACGTCGACGCGGCGTGACGAGGAATATGGGGCTCAGGATGTAAACAAACATGGCGGCGCCCAGTTCCCGGCTGCGTCCGTATCTGTTAAGACCCCCGAAGTATTCCGGTAAGGCGGATTGGGAAGCTTTTCATGCTCAGTTTGAACTGTTAGCTCATTTTAGGGGGTGGTCGGATGAAGAAAGGGCACTGCAGTTGGCTTTATGCCTCACGGATGAAGCTCTGGCCTGTTTGATATTGATTAGCCCCGAGGACAGGCATGATTATGGTGTTCTTGTGGGAGCACTGAGGAGGCGCTATGGACAGTGTGTACAGCCCGGCTACTGCGCTCCGAACTGAGGAATAGACGCAGGCAGCCTGGAGAGCCTCTACGGGTGCTAGCTAATGACATTGAGAGCCTCTCTCGGCGGGCATATGCTCACATGCCCCCTCCGTGCAGAGCGAGCTAGCACGGGACCAGTTCATACAGGCGCTCTCCCCTACGGAGCTGCGCATACAGACCCAGCTGGCTCATCCTGAGTCATTGCAGACAGCCTTGGAGATGGCTTTGGAGAGGGAGCTGGTGTGGGCTGGGGCTTCAGCTGGGGCTTTGGTGGGGGTGCAGGGAGACACACCCTCTGTGCGAGCTGGGGGCAGAGCAGCCCGGAGCCGGAAAAGCCTGCTTGGGTGGCCGAAATGACAGAACTCATTCGGGCTGTGTCGCTACAGGCGGCACGAAACACAAGCCCTGGTCCCAGGGTCTGCTGGGGTTGTGGCCAGCCAGGCCATCTGCGCCGAGATTGCCCCATGTCCCCCAGAGCTCAGGGAACGGCTCGGGGTCCGCATAGACCGGGTAGTGCGGACCCTGGCTTTCTATCCCAACCACCATCATCTTCAGGAGGAGCCCACCGGCACAGACGGGGAAGCAAGGCTCCACTTCCCCCAGAAAAGCAGACGAGGGCAAGCGGATGGAGCCTGTTGTTGTGGTGGGCCGGACCTGTGTTGGGGACTTTTGTCATGTCCCTGTCACTGTGGAGGGGGTGCCCTGCTCCGCCCTGGTGGACACTGGGTCCACAGTAACCCTGGTGAGACAAGATATTGTGCCAGGTTGGACTCAGTGTGAGCCTACAACTGTGCAGCTCCGCACAGTCACAGGTGAGCTGGCACCCATGAAAGGGAAGGGAATAATGACTCTGGCAGTAGGGGGCAGGACTGTGCGTCATCCTGTGTGGGTGGCGGCTGTGCAGGACCCTTGTATCCTGGGGTTGGACTTTCTTAGGAGCACAGGCTGCCAGTTAGACCTAAATAGGGGCACACTGAGCTTCCAGGGAGGGACGGAAGTCACCATGGCCCCCCCTAATGTCACATTCACTCAACCCAACAAACCCTTTACTCCAACAGTTAAAGCAGCAGAGACTCATGGCTGCGCCCCCTCCCCCACAGCTGTGTGTGACTTTTCCCCAGTCCCCTGTCACCTACGGCGGTGTGTTACATTCCCCAGCTACCTCCATGACACAGCCCTCTGTGAGCCCGGGCCGCACCCCCAGCCCAGCTACCCCAGATGGGAGAGGAGAGGACACTGTCTGCAGTGAGGGAGATATGGGGAGGAACTGTGTTGGTCTTGACCCTGAGCAGCAGGAACGGTTGTGGCAGTTGCTGTTTGAATTCAGAGACAGCTTTGCGTTGAGTGAGGAAGAGGTGGGTCAGACTCTTCTGGTGCAGCATGAGATCGACACAGGTGATGCTCGACCCATCAAGATGCGTCCCCGCCGTATCCCGCTGGCACGCCAGGAGGCGGCAGACAAGGCTGTGTTGGAGATGCAGCGGGCAGACTTCATTGAGCCCTCAGACAGCCCCTGGGCGGCGCCAGTCGTCATGGTTCCGAAGAAGGGGGCAAACTGAGGTTCTGTGCGGACTACAGGCGGCTGAATGAGGTAACCAGGAAGGACTCATACCCCATACCACGTATCGATGAGTCGCTGGACCTGGTTAGGGGTCCTCCTGGTTCTCCTCACTAGACCTCCGCAGTGGCTACTGGCAGGTGCCCCTCTCCCCAGAGGCCAGAGCCAAAACTGCGTTCTCCACTAACAGAGGACACTGGCAGTTCAAGGTCCTGTGCTTTGGCCTGTGCAACGCTCCAGCTACTTTTGAGCGTTTGATGGACAGGGTGCTGGATGGCATCCCCGACAGCAGTGTCTGGTATACCTCGATGACATCCTGGCCCATGGCAGCTCCTTCCAGTCAGCCCTGGGGGCGCTACGGCGTGTGCTGGAGAGGGTGGCTGCCGCAGGTCTGAAGCTCCACCCGAGAAGTGCCACTTCATGAGGAGAGAGGTGTCCTTCTTGGGCCACCGAGTGGGGAAGGAGGGGATCAGCACCATGGAGGACAAGGTAGGGGCTGTCAGAGACTGGCCCACCCCCACCGACCAGCGTCAGCTGAAGAGATTCCTGGGCCTGGCCTCGTACTACAGGAGGTTTGTACGGGCTTCTCAAGCGTTGCTGCTCCACTGAACCGCCTGCTGCCGAAGGACAAGGCTTTCACTTGGACAGTGGAGTGTGAGGAGGCGTTCAACACCCTCAAACGTGCACTGATCGAGGCCCCGTGCTCGCCCCCCTGACCTCACCTTGCCCTTTATCCTGGACACAGACGCGAGCAATGTGGGCATGGGTGGGGTGCTGGCCCAGGTGGGGCCAGAGGGGAGAGAGAGTGGTGGCGTACTTCAGCAAAACATTTGACAAACATGAGCGCCGCTACTGTGTCACCCGGCGGGAGCTCTTGGCTGTTGTGGCTTCCGTCAAACACTTCAAGTACTACCCGGGTGGTCTGCCCTTTACTGTAAGGACTGACCACTCTGCTCTCCAGTGGCTCATGTCTTTCAGAGAGCCAGAGGGGCAGGTGGCACGCTGGTTGGAGGAGCTTCAGCCGTATGACTTCACGGTGGTGCACAGGGCAGGGGCACGCCACTCCAACGCCGACGCCATGTCCCGTCGGCCCTGTACTGCAGACGGCTGCCGCCACTGTGAATGGAGAGAGGGACGGGAGAGAGCTGCGGGCAGAGGAGGGTGTCTGTGCCACAGTGTGTCGGGCGAGCGGGCCTGTCTGCTGTGAGCTGCAGACTGTCGACGTGGCTGAATGGCGGCAGCAGCAGGGACGGGACACAGACCTACAGCCAGTGCTACAGTGGGTAGAGGGGCAGGTGAGGCCACCATGGGAAGAGGTGACAGCGCTCTCACTCGCGACCAAAGGGTTGTGGTCGAAGTTTGAGAGACTGCGGCTGGCTGATGGCGTGCTACAGCGGGCATGGAAGGAGTCAGCTACGGGAGAGGAGAGGTGGCAGATGGTGGTCCCAAAAGCATTGCGGGAGGCTGTGCTCCAGAGTACTCATGGGGGGTGGGGACTGGACACTTTGGGGTCACAAAAACACTGCGCCGTCTCCGTCAGGGCTTCTACTGGGGGCAGCACAAGAGGGATGTGGAGGACTTTTGTCGCCGCTGTGACAACTGCACAGCGAGAAAGGGCCCCCAGGCCGCTCTCATGCTCAGCTCCAACAGTTCCCAGTGGGGGCTCCCATGGAGAGGGTGGGAGTGGATGTAGTTGGGCCGTTCCCACCACAGACAGTGGAAACCGCTGGGTGCTCACGGCCATGGACTATTTCACAAAATGGCCCGAGGCCTATGCTCTGCCTGACCAGGAGGCAGAGACCATCGTCGACGCCCTGACAGCGGGGATGTTCAGCAGGTTTGGAGCTGCAGAGTCCATCCACAGCGACCAAGGCAGAAACTTTGAGTCCCGTGTGTTCGCCACCATGTGTGAGAGGCTGGGTATGCACAAGACCCGCACTACTCCTCTCCATCCTCAAAGTGATGGCCTTGTGGAGCGCTTCAACAAAACGCTTGGACAGCAGCTGGCCATCGTCCAGCATGACTGGGACAAGCACCTGCCTATGGTCCTCATGGCATGCCGCTCCGCTGTCCAAGACTCCACCTACTGCACGCCTGCCCTCCTCATGCTGGGGAGAGAGATCCGCACCCCTGCGGAGATGGCGTTTGGTCGGCCCCTGGATAGCCCTCATGTTCCTCCGGGGCCGGAGTATGCCCGGAGACTCCAGGACCGCCTGGAGACAGCCCACACCTTCGCCAGAGAGCAGCTGGTGAATGCAGGTGTGAGGCAGAAAAGGAACTATGACGTGCACACCGGGAAGGCACTTTGTGGCTGGGGAGCTGGTCTGGGTCTACAGCCCCCTAAGGAAAAAAAGGCAGATGCCCCAAGTTGGACAGTCACTGGGTGGGACCCTGCAGTGTCCTGGAGAGGGTAGGGGAGGTTGTGTACCGGGTGCAGCTTCCTCCCAGGGGGAGAAAGGTGGCACTGCACCGGGACAGGTTAGCCCCATACAGAGGGGCCTCTTCTCCCCAAACCCCAGGAACCCCCACAATTCCCCTCTCTGGCAATGACATTCTCCAGGCACCCACCCTCAGGTGCCGCAGACAAGGCTCCAGACAGCCCACTCCCCCTGTCTCCCCCCCTGTGTCACCGCGTGGTTCCCCAGAACCACGGACTGTATTACCCGTTCCCGCTTCCTTGTCCCCCATATCCCTGCCTTCATCCCCTGGTTCCCAGAGGGGCACTCTGCGACCATCACGGCCACGCAGGCAAAGGAGACCTCCGGGTCGCTTCAGAGACTTTGTTTGTTCTCTCGGGGACGAGGGACTTTGTGGTGGGGGGGCTGTGTAGCGACCCGCACAGACAGCTGTGTGTTATGTGCTAGGCTAGGAGGTGGTTGTGTTGTACTGACCAGTACCCGGTGTTCGCGGGGTCCGACATGTCAATCAACCTGCTATCTGCCAATCACGGGAATGCCTGGAATGTTCTGATGCCGGGCATCCTGGTGGTTGGCGGAGTGGCGTGGAGGGGGGTTGGGCATTGGAAGTTAAGACCAGGTTCAGCCTTTGTTCTCTCTCTCTTACGTCTGGGCTTCACAAGAGAAGGTCACGATTGGCTTGTGGGTTAATCTGTCATCTATTTGGCGTGTGCTACGGCCCAAACAGTAGCCTGTGTAAAGTTGGTTCAATAAACCGTCAATTCGCAAACTCAAGCCTCTGTCTGGACAATTGTTCATTTATGATCTAGTCAGGTCATTACAGGTCATTTAGGTCGTGTTGATAATGCTAAATGTTATTGACGAGAGTAAGTATTTCACTCTCGGATTATAAAAGAGACTAGTAACCCGCATACCTTGAAAATTATTCGGCAATCATCATTTATTCGTAAAACACTGTTTCCATCATCATTTGTCACAATAAAGAAATTTAGGCGAAAAAAAATCCACGCATGTCGACCCGAACAGTTTCAACTAGTAACTAAAGCCGGAAAGTAAAAAAATGTCTATGTCGTAAAAATCCATGAAAACAAAAATTCGCTTTTTGGTCTTAAAATTAGGTTAGCAGTGGGGTTAGGGTTAGCTTTAAAATCACATTTTAAGAAGAGAAATGGAAGAAATAGGCGGGGGTTATGACTTTGTTGCTGTGGTAACTAGTGACGACCTGGTTTAACAGATCTACCACCTCATAGACTTGCTTTCAATGAGAACGACAGATCTATCTCAAATGTCCATGTGAATTTTGTTGGGTCGTTGAGGATGAATAACACTTCAAATGTTCACACGTCACTGTGTTTCATGGATCAGTGCAACTCCAGGGGAATACTGTGACTGTAGCCTGCATGAGTGTGATTGGTCTAAAAATACATTTGCAATGTAGTTTGGACCGTATGACACACTATTAATATGGTTCAAACCCAGATTTAGCTGCACCCTCTCAATTGCTACGCTGGTGGCAACTGTTGGATAATCCCTGCAGTCTCCCAGGCGTCACTAAAACCACTAACAAACAATATATTCTATGACTACATAAAAATATATTCAAACTCCAAATGTTCCCTTTCATTGAGGAAACTGCAAATATTCATATTTTTCCAACAATAAAAAAAAAACATCAAAACTGCATTCCCGTGGAGCTGTTCAGCTCAGTGGTTCGTACACAAGTTTGTCATGATTATTTCTAATTTAGCAGAAATACAAACCGAATGTCGGGTTGATAATGCTTCCCTGTTAATATGTTGTATCAGATTACCTCCTACATCGGGGCAAAATCGTCGATCAACAGGTAAAGTACTTTGAAATGAAGTGTGTTCGACATTCTGACTTGTAATGGGACTGTTCCGGTGTTGTGACAGAATTCTCCCCCCACCCTTCGCGGGAACGCCCAGGCTCTCAATACTTAATTGCTGCGACTTGATTGCTAGTTGAGATTTCAGATCACAATAGGCTGCGTCTAAATTGAATTTTTGATGTGGGTTTGATCGCTGGGGAGGCAGTAGTAATGTCTGCAGTTTTCGGTTTGGCTATTTGTCTAAATAAGTCTATTTGCCGAAATTCGTCACCTCTCCATTGTCTTACTAGACTAGTAGTTGTTCTGAAATGTTTATTGCTTGCCTACATTTTACTCCCTCTAATTTAACACATTAGTTATTCATTTCGAATGCCTATCCTGATGTGAAATGTATTCTATAGAAAGTATTTGACTCATGTGTGCCACAGAAAGTATCTTGGGACTGCAAGGCCTGACACTTCAGAATCATTTTTAGCTAATGTTAATTGGAGTATAAAAGAACATTTTTAGAAACATTTTAATGTTTAATTAAATATAACCTTCAAAGATCCATATACATGTTTAATATCTACAATTATATTAAATTAGAAATTGAACATGCCACTTTTAGAGGAGAGTGACTGCTATTTCCTCTCTCATGATGTTAACATCTTTGTCTGTATTTGAAAAGACAATCCTTCAGAACACATTCAGCAAACTGAGGAAAAAAAGTTGATGTGCATTTCAGTTTTCCCAAACAAAATTGTTACACTTAAGATTCTAATTCATAAGTATACAACGACACAGCTATAATATAATTTGACAGTTCTGTTTTTCCTTTTAGTCCGTATACTTTCAGTAGTTTAATTGTACATTACTTATACTCATACTTACTTTCAAGGCAAAGACCCCACAAGAAATAACATATTTTTGGCATGGATGAGGAAGGGTACCACACACCCATCTGGAGATATTTACACCCCTTCTCTCTCAGGAATGATCTGACCATATATGTTAATAAAAGTACAGCATTTTGAAACACTTTGATTACAATATAGAGATTAATAACAGAGGGGGATCTGAGAATGCAGGGATTCCAGCAGGGTGTGAATTGAAGTAGTCAAATCTGGAGCTGAGAAGTGCTTGAATGTAAATGACGTGATCGTCTCGGATTATCTAACATCTGAGAAAGGGCAGGCATTCCCTCGGATGAAGAGCATCTCCGTCTTGCTGATTATGTGCTGTCATCCAGGTGGAAATGTCACCTGCATATCTGATGTAGGAAAAGAGACACGTTGAGTGTCCTGTGAATATGTTTATGTATATGTACTATACATGTGTGTATATATATATATATGTATATATAATTTTTTATTTTAATTTCTATTATTATTATCATTATTGTCTTTTAAGGTTGATGGGGAGGGTGGAGGTGCTGAGGGTGTCCTATTGTGTCAAGTCTGCTCCTGCTCCTCCCCTCCGATGTACGACGTCGCCAGAGTACTAACCACTGGTTCTGGCACTCATCATTACGCACACGTGTGAATTATGATTCACACCTGCACTCCATTATCGTCATAATTTTCTCCCCTTTATATGTCACTCTCCCATGTTCACTCACCAGTTGGTATTGTTCTTGTGTATCGGTGTACTGCCTTATGTAGTGGTGGTTTGTTGGTTTATTAAAATGTTTCACCTGCTTCCGACTCACCGCCCCATCATTATATATTGAGGGCACAGGACCTTTTGGGGGAGAGGATTCTTCATGGAGGCACATTCAGTCATAGTTTTGTTTATAATATTATACATTCAATTTTTCTATTATAACTTTACTATGATTATGGATATGCACACATGTAGACTAATAGGGAGGGGGGGATTTTTTTGGCATGGAAGAAAATGGCCTTGCTGAAATCCTCCAACCCCCCTCTTAATTTTGTGGCTTGTCAAATACTTTCTGTGGCACACACTACTGACCAACATGAGCTACCAAAATTATTCAGAAGTGTGCCAGGCCTTGCAGTCCCAAGATAGGGGGGGAGAATTTTGGCAGGCAAGAAAATACCCCCCTTCTAATTTCCTTAATTTTGTGGCTAGAGTCAAATACTTTCTATAGAACAAACTTCACGTAGGCAACCGAAATTGATCATGAATGTATGTGTGTTATAATAAACATAGAAGGAGTAAAATGTAGGAAAGCAATAAACATTTCAGAACAACTACTAGTCGAATAAGACATGAGAGAGATGACGGATTTGGGCAGAGATTTATTTATAGACTTGAAACACATAGCCAAACCGAAAACTTCAGACATTGCTAGTGCCTCCCCCGCTATCAAACCGACATAAAAAATAAAATGGAACGTAGCCGAACATGATCAGAAATCTCAACTAGCAAGCAAGTCGCAGCAATGAAGAATTGAGTGCGTGCGCGTTCAAGCTAGTCGCATCAACGAAGATTTGAGTGCGTGCGCGTTCACAATAAGGGCGGGCGGATTCTGGCAGGGGTGAGCTTTTCGGCACAACACCGGAATGCTGAGACGAGTGTAGTATTTCACTCTCGGATTCTGACATGGGCTTAATTTCTTATAAAAAAATAACACGAAATTACCGCAAGTGACTGAATTGTTAATACATGTAAACCGTCTACATAGCTATTGTTTGAGTAACGTTAACAGGTTTTTATTTTATCTGGATAGAAATTCAATTGGCTAATTTAGCTAGCATCAGTTTTAATAAACATAACGTTAGGCTAGGCAGCTAGCGTACTCAGTCGCAAATATACTTGTAATCTTACCTCTACACAATTTAAATCAGTCTTTGGCCATTCATTTGAAATGTATTTGAAATATTTAGCAGGGTGCTACTGTAACAGTTCTTTGTAACGTTAGGTAATTTAACCTACGGTAATTGTAGGCAACTGAGGGGCTCATTGGCACGTGGAACGTAAACATCACATCACACTCTGCTACAAAACCGACCACACGGTGGAGTTGTTTGCCATTTTTCAAACGTGGTCTTGTGGATTCATAGGCCTGGAGCACAGGTTTTGTTCCAGCCCAGTAGTGACTGTTAAAGAGGACCCGGCAGCCTATTTAGGAGGCTCAGGTGAATCAATATGTCAGGTGCAAAAATAGGTATGATAGTGCAGGTGATGACTGGAGCCAAAGATTATTTACAAAATATACAGATGGTGATACTTGACAAAGTTGATAATAAAATAATAAACTTAAGCTACTTAGCCAAAATAACTAGAGTAAAAAAAGGCATAACAAAAAACAGGTGAATTGGGCTGCCTGTGTAAAAACAGCCAGTGTCAATAGAATAAAAAAGAGCTAGTAACTTGTATGTTACTTTGACAAGCAGCTGTCAGATTCCAAGACCTAGACTGAGGAGCACGGGCATCCAAATAGACCTGCCCTAACCTGGCATAAACTATTCACACCTTTTAAACAGGTGAATTATTCATTAGCAATAGCACAAATTCACATTTCACATAATAATGAATACTTAACACACTACACAATAGGCTGTAACACAAACATGAACATTTCCAATAAACAATGACAACACCCACTAAGAGGGAGAACCAGATACAGAGAGGTGCGCAACCTGTGGCTAAAACCGTGAACATTTTAAAATAAATGATAAGGATAACCAGACCCTGGCGTGTGTTGCTGGTACAAAAGTATTGAAGCTCTGTGAGTCCCCAATTCCAGGATATAAGAAGAAATAAGTGGCCACAGGACAAGAGTAGTATGATGTCAAGCAGTGCTAAACATTGTGAAATGTGTATAATATCTTGTGTGCTAATTTAATTCCCCTACTGTTTCTACAGCTCTCTCAGACTTCTGTAGATCCATATACCTGCGGGTGTTCTGCTCATTATGATGACTCCAGCGTTTGAGTTAATCCAGGACCCAGCTTTCCTTATCCTAAACCTCCATGTGCCCTACAGTAGAACATCAGAGTTCGATCTCTACATCAATGGAGATGATTTCAAATTCTACGCCGAGCCTTACTTTCTCAGGTGAGTGACTGACCATCAGTTAAAGTTATGTGCAGCCAGTATTGAAGTCACTTACTTCAAGGATTAAAAAAAAAAGTATTAGGTCCACTGTATATAGTAAGTAAATGCACCACAATATGCTGTAAGTGTGTCAAAATGCTGATAGGCTACGTTCATGTTTAGTTTTAATATCAGATTTCTAACATTTTAATCTCTTATCAAGACTGACCTTACCTGGAAACAATAGTGGAGGATTGGGGGGGCTCCTTTGACATTGATAAAGGTAATGTTTCTAAAATATATTTGTTTTTGTTCATGGAATTCTGGAAATTTTGGCAAAAGCCATAAAATAAAAAATAAAAATCACAAGCCATGAATTATTTTTTTTTTGAATTACAGGAACTTTGCTTTAAAACTGCTAAACGTTATCTCAGGGATTCTTGAAAGTCGGGACAGTCCTTGTCCGCTAGAGAAACTTGATTTTTAAAGGTGTATTTATTATTATTTTTTTGCATTTTGAGCTTAAAATGTACATTTAGGGGAATTTTATGAGGGAACGTTTGTTTTTGGAATTTTCTTAATATTTTCTATGTTGTTCATTTCCATGTCGGCTCTATACCTGGAAATGCCTTTGTCCGGAGCAAAGGATCCCAATTTCAAACTCGCCAAAAAAACATATTAACTGAAAAAGTACATTGTAGTTTCTTGCAATAGCCCTCTGTGAATTTAAATAATATTTCTCTCAACTTTGATTCCTAAAAGATGTGTCCGGAGTTTTGGTTTAATCCGTCAGATTAGCAGTTTAATAGCTAATCTCATGCATTTCTACAAATTTTACCATGCGGCTGAGAGAAAATGTTGCTGTTTTAGAGCTCAAACCTTTGCCTTGATGACAGCTTTGCACACTCTTGGCATTCTCTCAACCAGCTTCATGGACTGCATTTCAATTAACAGGTGTGCCTTGTTAATTTGTGGCATAGTTTGAGCCAATTAGTTGTGTTGTGACAAGGTGGGGTTGGTACACAGAAGATAGCCCTATTTGGTTAAAGACTATTTGGTAAAAGACCAAGTCCATATTATGGCAAGAACAGCTCAAATAAGCAAAGACAAACGACAGTCCATCATTACTTTAAGACACGAAAGTCAGTGAATCCGGAAAATTGAAAGAACTTTGAAAGTTTCTTCAAGTGCAGTCGCAAAAACCATTGAGCGCTATGATGAAACTGGCTCTCATGAGAACCCCCACAGGAAAGGGAAGGAAAATCCAGAGTTACCTCTGCTGCAGAGGATAAGTTCATTAGAGTTACCAGTGTGCCCAAATAAATGCTTCACATTTATCAAATTTAATACCTTTATTTACATTTACATTTAAGTCATTTAGCAGACGCTCTTATCCAGAGCGACTTACAAATTGGTGCGTTCACCTTAAGACATCCAGTGGAACAGCCACTTTACAATAGTGCATCTAAATCTTTTAAGGGGGGGGGGTGAGAAGGATTACTTTATCCTATCCTAGGTATTCCTGAAAGAGGTGGGGTTTCAGGTGTCTCCGGAAGGCTGTCCTGGCGTCGTGAGGGAGTTTGTTCCACCATTGGGGGGCCAGAGCAGCGAACAGTTTTGACTGGGCTGCGCGGGAACTGTACTTCCTCAGTGGTAGGGAGGCGAGCAGGCCAGAGGTGGATGAACGCAGTGCCCTTGTTTGGGTGTAGGGCCTGATCAGAGCCTGGAGGTACTGAGGTGCCGTTCCCCTCACAGCTCCGTAGGCAAGCACCATGGTCTTGTAGCGGATGCGAGCTTCAACTGGAAGCCAGTGGAGAGAGCGGAGGAGCGGGGTGACGTGAGAGAACTTGGGAAGGTTGAACACCAGACGGGCTGCGGCGTTCTGGATGAGTTGTAGGGGTTTAATGGCACAGGCAGGGAGCCCAGCCAACAGTGAGTTGCAGTAATCCAGACGGGAGATGACAAGTGCCTGGATTAGGACCTGCGCTGCTTCCTGTGTGAGGCAGGGTCGTACTCTGCGGATGTTGTAGAGCATGAACCTACAAGAACGGGCCACCGCCTTGATGTTAGTTGAGAACGACAGGGTGTTGTCCAGGATCACGCCAAGGTTCTTAGCGCTCTGGGAGGAGGACACAATGGAGTTGTCAACCGTGATGGCGAGATCATGGAACGGGCAGTCCTTCCCCGGGAGGAAGAGCAGCTCCGTCTTGCCGAGGTTCAGCTTGAGGTGGTGATCCGTCATCCACACTGATATGTCTGCCAGACATGCAGAGATGCGATTCGCCACCTGGTCATCAGAAGGAGGAAAGGAGAAGATTAATTGTGTGTCGTCTGCATAGCAATGATAGGAGAGACCATGTGAGGTTATGACAGAGCCAAGTGACTTGGTGTATAGCGAGAATAGGAGAGGGCCTAGAACAGAGCCCTGGGGGACGCCAGTGGTGAGACCTATTTAACTAGGCAAGTCAGTTAAGAGCAGATTCTTATTTTCAATGACACCCTAGGAACAGTGGGTTAACTGCCTTGTTCAGGGGCGGAATGACATATTTTTACCTTGTCAGCTCGGGGATTCGATCTTGCAACCTTTTGGTTACAAGTCCAACGCTCTAACTAGGCTACCTGCCGCCCCAAGTAACAGACACATCTCAACATCAACTGTTCAGAGGAGACTACGTAAATCAGGCCTTCATGGTTGAATTGCTGTAAAGAAACCACTACTAAAGGACACCAATAAGAAGAAGAGACTTGCTTGGGCAAAGAAACATGAGCAATGGACATTAGACCTGTGGAAATCTGTCCTTTGGTCGGATGAGTCCAAATGTGAGATTTTTGGTTCCAACCGCCATTGTCTTTGTGAGACGAAGAGTAGGTGAACGGATGATCTCTGCATGTGTGGTTCCCACTGTGAAGCATGAAGAAGGAGATGTGATGGTGTGGGGATGCTTTGCTGGAGACAATGCCTGTGATTTATTTAGAATTCAAGGCACACTTGAATTCTAAATAAACAGCATTCTGCAGTGATACGCCATCCCATCTGTTTTGCGCTTAGTGGGACTATCATTTGTTTTTCAACAGGACAATGACCCAACACACCTCCAGGCTGTGTAAGGGCTATTTTACCAAGAAGGAGAGTGATGGAGTGCTGCATCAGATGACTTAGCCTCCACAATCCCCCAACCAATTGAGATGGTTTGGGATGAGTTGGACCGCAGAGTGAAGGAAAAGCAGCCAACAAGTGCTCAGCATATGTGGGAACTCCTTCCAGACTGTTGGAAAAGCATTCCAGGTGACTACCTCATGAAGCTGGTTGAGAGAATGTGAATTGTGCAAAGCTGTCACCAAGGCAAAGGGTGGCTACTTTGAAGAATATAAAATATATTTTGATTTGTTTAATACTTTTGGTTACTACATGATTTCATATGTGTTATTACATAGTTTTGATGTCTTCAGTATTATTCTACAATGTAGAAAATAGTTCAAATAAAAAATCTAACTTGAATGGCTGAGTTTCTGTACAGCACTTTGAAATATCAGCTGATGTACGAAGGGCTATATAAATACATTTGATTTGATTTTGATTTGATTTGGATTTGATTTGAATGAGTAGGTGTGTCCAAACTTGACTGGTACTTTATGTACATACACAGTGCCTTCAGAAACTATTCAGACCCCTTGACTTTTTCTAAAATGAATAAACTGTTTTTTTCCCCCTCAATCTACATACCCTATAATATCAAAGCAAAAAAATGTTTTGGTGCAAATGTACAAAATAAAAAAACAGACATAACACATTTACGTAGACCCTTTACTCTGTTGAAGCACCTTTGGCAGTGATTACTGCCTCAAATCTTCTTGGGTATGACGCTACAAGCTTGGCACACCTGTATTCGGGGAGTTCGTCCCATTCTTCTCTGCAGATCCTTTCAAGCTTTATCAGATTGGATGGGGGGCGTCGCTGCACAGCTATTTTCAGGTCTCTCCAGAGACTTCGATTGGGTTCAATTCCGCGCTCTGGCTGGACCATTCAAGGACATTCAGAGACTTGTTCCGTAGACACTCCTGCGCTGTCTTGGCTGTGTGCTTAGGTTCGTTGTCCTGTTGGAAGGTGAACCTTCGCCCCAGTCTGAGGTCCTGAGTGCTCTGGAGCAGGTTTTCATCAAGGATCTCTCTGTACTTTGCGCCATTCATCTTTGCCTCGATCCTGACTAGTCGCCTAGTCCCTGCCAATGAAAAACATCCCCACAGCATGATGCTGCCACCACCATGCTTCACCGTAGGGATGGTGCCCGGTTTCCTCCAAATGTGATGCTTGGCATTCAGTTCAAAGAGTTCAATATTGGTTTCTGAGAGTCCTTTAGGTGCCTTTTGGCAAACTCCAAGTGGGCTGTCATGTGCCTTTTACTGAGGAGTGGCTCCCGTCTGGCCATTTTACCATAAAGGCTTGATTTGTGGAGTGCTGCAGAGATGGTTGTCCCTCTGGAATTTTCTCCTATCACCAAAGAGGAACTCTGGAGCTCTGTCAGAGTGACCATTGGGTTCTTGGTCACCTCCCTGACCAAGGCCCTTCTCCTCCGATTGCTCAGTTTGGCCGGGCTGCCAGCTCAAGGAAGAGTTTTGGTGGTTCCAAGTGTCTTCCATTTAAGAATGATGGAGGCCACTGTGTTCTTGGGGACCTTCAATGCTGCAGAAATGTTTTGGTACCCTTCCCCAGATCTGTGCCGTGACACAATCCTGTGTCAGAGCTCTACAGACAATTCCATCAAACTTCTTTGCTTGGTTTTTGCTCTGACATGCACTGTCAACTGTGGGACCTTATATAGACAGGTGTGTGCTTTTCCAAATCATGTCCAATCAATTTAATTTACCACAAGGTGGACTCCAATCAGGTTGTAGAAACATCTCACGGATGATCAATGGAAACAGGATGCACCTGAGCTCAAGTCTCATAGCAAAGGGTCTGAATACTTATGTATATAAGGTATATCTGTTTTTATTTTGGGGTATTGTGTATAGATGAGGATTAAATAGATTTTCTTTTTAGAATAAGGCTGTAACCTAACAAAATGCGGAAAATATCAAGGAGTCTGAATACTTTCCGAATGCAGTGTGTGTGTGTGTGTGTGTGTGTGTGTGTGTATATATATGATTATATTTTTGGGAGTATCGGAAACAATTTAGCTGCTAATTGAATATAGGGGAAAAACTAACAATCATTCAAAAGCAATGGGACCCTATCTCGGTCAGTGCATTTGACCTCCTAGTAATCAGATCTGCTTTACTGGTGATTAGGAGGATGTTCTCTTTTCTCACTAGACTCTACAGCAGGGGTGTCAAAGTCAAATGGACGGAGGGCCAAATAAAAAAATCAGCTACAAGACGAGGGCCGGACTGTTCGAATGTTCATTGAAAAATTTTTAAATGACGCATATAGTCTAGTGAACCTAATTGAACCTACTGAAAACCTAACAAATATATTACAATATGATCAGATAAATAAAGCAATATTTTCTTATGGCTCTGTCAGTAATCTTTAATTTTCAACAGACACAAAAGACAAATTTCCTTTATATAAATATCCCCATAACATGAACATTAAATGAAAGAAACCGGTATTCAAGGCACCATCAGTAGACTATATTTTCTATTTTAGCAAAAGTGGGCTAAATTTACTTCAAAGAAAAACAATAATAGCAATTTTCTATCATCCACTCAACTGAAATATTTTTAAAATATAATTGGATTGAAATACAAAAAAATAAAGTGCAAAAATCTATTAATCAAAAACAACACTTTGTTTAAGGAGAAGTAACATGCAGTGAAAACAAATATTAAATTTTAACTTTTAAACTTGAACTGAGTAAAAACTCTAAATATGTGATTGCACAGTAATGTTCACTTGTTTGAGGTTGAGGGTGATACTTGGTGGTGTCCCATCTTTTCCACAAGTTCATCAATGTTCGGGGTAAGGCTCTGAGCTGAAGAAATCCTCAGAATTGAGTGGAGGTGTTCAGCAGTAAGTCGACTTCTGTGTGATGTTTTGTTCAGGTTCATCAAAGAAAACAGTTGTTCACACAGGTATGTGCTGCCAAACATAGACAACGTTTGAGCAGCCTGGATGCGCAGCTGGGGCATTGTGCCGGGAGGAAACGGGCGAACTCCGCAGCACCCACTGCCGCATATTTTGCCCTCAGTGCATCATTGCATTGGAGGTCAATCAACTCCATTTGGAGGTTTGGTGGTGAGCTTTCCACGTCAACAGCAAATGGGTTACCGAGCAGTTCCAACCTGCTTTTTTGTGCTTCAAAGTCAGCAAATCGGGTCGAAAGTCAGCGGCAAGCATACCTATTTTATCAGCCAACTGTGTGCTCGGAACGCACTGGTAGAGAGCTTCTCTTTCATGGTCTGGCAGCTGGGAAAGTGGCTCAAATTTTCTTTCCGCATCTGCGTCTCCCACAGAGTCAGTTTGGTTTTAAATGCCTTCACTGTACTGTACATATCAGAGATGACACGATCCCGACCCTGCAGCTGCAAGTTTATTGCATTCAGATGACTCGTAATGTCACACAGAAAAGCCATTTCACACAGAAACATTTCGTCTCGGAGTTGTGTTGTGTCTTTCCCTTTGCTGTCCAAGAACAGACAAATCTCCTCACGAAGCTCGAAACATCTTTGAAGCACCTTTCCTGGCTTAGCCATCGCACCTCTGTGTGATAAGGCAAATCACCATGCTCCGTTTCTAACTCCGTCAGAAATGCCTTGAACTGGCGGTGATTCAAACCTTTGGCTCTGATAAAGTTAACTGTGCGCGTGATGATGCTCATTACATGCTCCATTTTCAAGGCTTTACCGCACAACGCTTCCTGGTGTATGATACAATGATAAGCTGTCAGCTCACCTGTCGCGTTTTCCTCTTGCATCTTTTCCCGTATCTTCGCCACCAGTCCGCTCCTGTGTCCACACATCGCAGGTGCTCCGTCGGTTGTCAAACCCACGAGTTTTTCCCAAGGCAGCTCCATCTCATTTACACATCTTGACACCTCTTCATACAAATCATGCCCCGTAGTTGTGCCATGCATAGGACGTAAAGCCAAAAAACTCCTCTGTCACGCTTAGGTTGGAGTCCACTCCGATGAAAATTGACAACTGGGCAATGTCAGAAATGTCGGTGCTCTCATCCACAGCCAAGGAATATGCAATAAAATCTTTCCCTTTTTCACAAGCTGCTCTTTTAGATTGATGGACAACTGGTCTACTCTCTCGGCAATGGTGTTTCTGCTCAGACTCACATTTAAAAAGAGTTGCCTTTTTCTGGGCAAACTTCGTCACAAACTTTAATCATGCAGTTTTTGATGAAATCCCCCTCCGTAAATGGCCGGGCTGATTTAGCGATCTCTTCTGCCAAAATAAAACTGGCCTTGACAGCAGCCTGGCCTTGTGATTTGGCTTTTTTGAACAGAGCCTGTCGAGATTTGAGGCCTCGTTTTAATTCCTCTGCCTTTTGTAGCCTTTGTTCCATGTCCATATTCTTGTTTTTGTCCGCGTGTTTCGTTTCATAATGTCGTCTCAGATTATACTCTTTCAGTACCGCCACACTTTCTCCACACAGAAGACACACAGGTTTTCCAGCTACCTTCGTGAACATATACTCCGACTCCCACCTTGTTTGAAACCCCCGGTTCTCAGTATCCACCTTCCGTTTTGCCATTTTTGATGGGTATCTGAAAGTTAATTTTACTGTGATGCTGACGACTGCTGTGCCAATAAATATTGAAATGAAGCAGCCTACTGCTCGGTGCGTCACCTTTGCATTGTGGGAAATGTAGTATTGGTGCGTGTAAAAGATCTGCGGGCTGCCGGCTTGCTGCGGGCCGGTTCTAATAATAAATCAAGATCATCCCAGGGGCCGTAAAAAACCTTCTTGCGGGCCGGATGTGGCCCGCGGGCCTTGACTCTGACATATGTGCTCTACAGTGTGCGGTTAGTACTACAGCTAGTCAGAGATACTCTAGCAGGACCCGGAGTCATGGGGCTGATAGCAGTCAGTGGGATTGATCTCTGGTGCTCTTTAAGTATTACTAAAGTCAGTCAGTCACCCAGGCTTAATCGCTGGCTGTACTATTAGATGTGAAGGGCAATTTGAGCTGTCAGTGATATAATAATGAATGCCTACTTAGTGAGACTTGGCCTTTTTATTTTTTTTTAATGTATTTATTTTATTTACCAGCTCGTGAGGCTACTTTGATTCAAAGTATTTGTTACTAGTGTAAGTGGCAAAGCAATTTTATCAGTTAGGAATGGAACACTTCTGTCTCTCTTTAATTAATTTCCAATGATCTCTTAATTATGTTGGGTTGGTGGAGCGTTAGCCTTTTGTACACTTACACCTCATTGGCCCTCGATCAGCGATGCGTTGTTTGACAAACTGTCTAAATAAGCCACTAACTGCTGCTAATAAACCTTCTCTAATGGGTATCCCCGTTTGCACTCGCAATTAGAAATCATTAAGATGCTTCTTTAGGGGCCCACAGCCATGGCAATTAGCCAACTAGCATAAAGCATTTTTAAGATAAATACTCTGTGTTGAAAGTTTTATTAGTTCTTTAAAATGTTAAAAATTATCTCCTTGGCTAGACGTGAAGGAATGGTCACATATTTTATAGATTGTGTAGTCTCTCTTTTTTTAATTGCTCTTTTTAGAGAACTAACCCCCTAATTTAGACTGAATAGGTGTCTGTTCTGCAGAGATTCAATCATGCATTTATCATTAACATTTATTGTACATGTAAGGAGCCATATCTAATTGATTAACAAAAATTATCTGACGCTTCAGGACAGTTTAGAGGAAGACAATTCTATCCCATTTGCTTCCACATTGTCTACATCTATACACCTTGAACAGCTAAACAATCTATTGGTGCCACTTGTTTCAACTGCTCCCTGATGTTCTCTCTGTGATATGTCTCAGGTCTTCTTACCCTGTGCGTCTTCAAGGAGACTGCAGGGGAGCACTTTGAAGGGCTCCAGATGCTGACCAGTCTCCTGGGTCCCAACGGCTCCCACTCACCCAAGCTTCTGTTGGAAGACCTGGGTATCTTGAAGAGTATCCTGCCTCCAGTTTTTCATAAGGTATCTATCTGAATTTCTTCTATCGGATAGGATTAAATGCATAGAAATAGATTGAATAGAATGGACTAATCATTGACTGGAATGGGGACCCCTGTTTTATTCATTCTAATTCTATGCATTTAATCTTATGCAATAGGCAAAATCCAGATAGATAACTTTCTAAAAACTGTGCCCTGGTTGATGATACTGTTAGATTAGATTAATTTAGCAGTATGTGGTTGGAAGCCTTATTGTTGTTTGAATGAAGCCCAATGAAACTGCTTGAGTAAGGACTGAGAACAGAAAACCCCACTGGATTTAGTCATTAGTGATTTTAGTAATACCATTTGGCTGAATGGTTTGGTTTCTCCCGAAGACATTGATGCTTTACATTACAGAGGTGTGCAGTGGGAGTCTGAAAGGTGAGGAAGAGGATGATGAAGATGGGTTTGACTGGCAGGTTGAGCAGCAGTTGGACATGGAGACCTTGAAGGAGCAACTGAATACACTGCAGAAGTATGGCTTTGGGAATCAGAGGTCCGGAGTGTTCACTGGACTGCAGGTAAGGTCATTGGCTTGTATGAATAATGTATATGTAACAAAATAGCTGTAAAAATAGCTGTAAAAAAACAAAAATGTAAAACAAAGTTACTTTTGTCCTCTGAAGAGGTGGATGGGCCAATAAATATTATATATTTTTTTAAATAATACTTTTTTTTATTATTGAAGACAATGACTAGAAATGAGTAGTGGAATGGTCTCTTTTGGAATCACTGCTAGCAGGTTTAGAATGTGATTGTTATAGTTCACATAAGAAAGGCCAGGAGTTCTTCCTGATCATATAATCAGGAAAACATTACATCAAGTACAGCATGTGAAAATCTGATGGAGGATTGTCCAATCAGGAGGAGTTGAGTGATGTCCAAAACCCAGATAGGGCCACAGCATCAGAGAGGAGACGGGAAAGGCTAGACGCCGAGACGTCCATATTCTGCCATGACCATTACCTACCTGTAAATTATCCAAAGAATAGTACCCCATAATTTAGTAATTCTATGACATTTAACTACTGCACGGATTATATACGTTTTATTACATTATAATCTGTCATGACACCGACCTGTTTGTCTCTGTAGTGCTGACCTGTTTGAAGACGAAATGATCCAGGGTCAGCTGAAGTTCTGCCCGTGGTGGTCTGGTCTGAGTCCAGACTCCATCCTGCAGAGAAAGGCAGGTGAGCTCATCCTTTCTCTCTCCTCAAAAAGCACTACATGTAAAGGGATAGTCCATCCCCAAATCAGATGCTAACACTTTACATGAATTTGATCTTATATGCTGTAATGTGGTATGCTGTAATTAATGTAGTAACCTATAGTTGTAGCTCAGCTCAGACAAAGTAAGATTCCCACCAGCAGGTGGTGTAAAAATACAGACAACAAAGAAGGAACTTGACTTGATAAAGTATGTTAATGTATACGTAATTAGTACTAAACATTGTATATTCAGTATTCCTAATTGTTTTTCTGGGTACTGTCAGTTGTGAGGTTGTGGTTTCGCAGTAGGTGATAACATTTCACTGGATTGATGATGAGGTTGACATTAAGACTACAGAGTTGGTTCTTTAAATGTAATTTGGAGATGTTTCCCTGTTGTATTGGTTCATTTGGTTGCCTTTGTTTATAGAATGTATTCTGTCTAGAATAGATCCTCGTTTCAGTACTCAACTGTTAGACCTTTCCTTAAAATGTATATTTCAACACAATTGCCCTTTTCTTCCCAGCCACCCTCCTATCCAGACTCGTATCTATTGCCAGGGAAGGAGAGTTGTGACATAGGTCGAGTGGGAATCTGGCAAATAGTATATATCGCCATTGCCTCACTCCCCCACAAATCCTCTTTCTCTTTATTCTTTCTCTGTCAGTCCATGACATATGACATCGATGAGTCATTTAAAAGGTGTGATCCAGGGCTGGCTGCCTGGCTAGGCCCCCAGGTTGGTTTGTTTTCTCTTCTTTATCAGATGAGAGCGATAAGGGTGTATGGAGCCTCACTGCTCCACTGTGAGACAATTCAGTTGTGCCATCCAGCTCTACTAACAGCCTACTAATTCCTCTGCTCCCACCGCCTCAACAAACACATGGCCAGTAGCCACAGCTTATGTTAGTGCAGGATGTCGTACGGTACACTCGGGAAAGGATTTAGATAAAAACAGATAGCATTATGACAGTAGGGTGCGTTGGGTTGAGAATGCCAGGATCCGTGTCTGCCTAGCTCTGGAGAGATCACATAATGACCAACAGCCATCAGTCAATGCTACGCAGCACTGATACACAGCCCATTAGCGGCAGGCAAGCAGGAGGAATCCAGCCCTCTAAAGAACATTACATTTCCCTGCAGCTCTGTGGACTCCCTCTTCTCATTCTGCATTCTGAGATAGAGCACTCAGCCTTCCCCTGCCTGTTGAGTAGAGTGTTGGTCAGCAAATGTTGCTGTTTGCAGTAAAATCTTGATAGCATGCTTATGATTTTAAATGTTTGATTACATGTCATGTGGGAAGGCTATATTCTTATGCTTTCACTTGTTGACTGTCTTCAGCTTTTTCTCCCTCCCTCACCTCCCCTAAGACAAAGATATACAGGTAACTGCCAAAATACAGGAAGCACCAAGATAGTATCTTAATAGGGCGTTGGGCCACAACGAGCCAGAACAGCTTCGATGCACCTTGGCATAGATTCTACAAGTCTGGAACTCTATTGGAATGTGACACCAAAATAATTTTTTGCACATGACACTAAGCATGATGGGATGTTAATTGCTTAATTAACTCAGGAACCACACCTGTGTGGAAGCACCTGTTTTCATTATACTTTGAAGGCCTCATTTGAGTAATGAGACTGTTACCTGTATATGTCAGCTGACAGATGGGTGTAGACACTAGTGCTAATGAAGTTGAAACCCCCACCCTGGGTCTGTGGGCCCCCTCTCTCTCCCCTGTGTCGAGGCCAGAGCACTGACAGGCCACAGCTGTCCACTGTGTCCAAATGACCTGAGTGGCCAGGGCTGATCGGACATGACAGCCCTGTCTCGACCTGCAGCACTTCTTATGGCTGGTTTAGTGATTCATCATTACATTCATTGCATTGACTCGCAGGTTCACTGCAGAAAATGAAAATCTCAAACAATTGCGTTTTCAGTTACATTTCAAGGCATAATGTTTGAATATAAGGCAATCGACAGAAGCTTTATTAAAGTTTCTGAGGACCCTGTGTGCTCCACATTATTCTGAACTACCAAAGTCATACGTCAGAAGCTCCTCAGTGATGTAGAGTTTAGAGGTCGACCGATTAATCGGAATGGCCGATTAATTAGGGCCGATATCAAGTTTTCGTTTTTTACACCTTTATTTAACTAGGCAAGTCAGTTAAGAACACATTCTTATTTTCAATGAAGGCCTAGGAACGGTGGGTTAACTGCCTTGTTCAGGGGCAGAACAACAGATTTTTACCTTGTCAGCTCGGGGATTTGTTTTTGCAACCTTCCGATTACTAGTCCAACGCTCTAACCACCTTACATTGCACTTCACGAGGAGCCTGCATGGCAGGCTGACTACCTGTTATGTGAGGGCAGCAAGAAGCCACGGTAAGTTGCTAGGTAGCATTAAACTTATCTTATAAAAAACAATAAATCTTAACATAATCACTAGTTAACTACCAAAGGCTCGTATTTCTGTGTGTTATTATGTTATAATTAAGTCTATGATTTGATATTTGATAGAGCAGTCTGACTGAGCGATGGTAGGCAGCAGGCTCGTAAGCATTCATTCAAACAGCACTTTTGTGCATTGGCCAGCAGCTCTTCGCAATGCTTCAAGCATTGAGCTGTTTATGACTTCAAGCCTATCAACTCCCGAGATTAGGCTGGTGTAACCGATGTGAAATGGCTAGCTAGTTAGCGGGGTGCGCGCTAATAGTGTTTCAATCGGTGACGTCACTCGTTGTGAGACTTGGAGTAGTTGTTCCCCTTGCTCTGCAAGGGCTGCTGCTTTTGTGGAGCGATGGGTAACGATGCTTCGAGGGTGGCTGTTGTCGATGTGTTCCTGGTTCGAGCCCAGGTAGGGGCGGGGAGAGGGACGGAAGCCATACTGTTACACTGGCAATACTAAAGTGCCTATAAGAACATCCAATAGTCAAAGGTATATGAAATACAAATGGTATAGAGAGAAATAGTCCTATAGTAACTACAACCTAAAACTTCTTACGTGGGAATATTGAAGACTCATGTTAAAAGGAACCACCAGCTTTCAAATGTTCTGAGCAAGGAACTTAAACGTTAGCTGTTTTACATGGCATATATTTCACTTTTACTTTCTTCTCCAACACTTTATTTTTGCATTATTTAAACCAAATTGAACATGTTTCATTATTTATTTGAGGCTAAATTGATTTTATTGATGTATTATATTAAGGTAAAAGAAAAGTGTTCATTCAGTATTGTTGTAATTGTCATTATTACAAATACATTTTAAAAAAATCGTCTGATTTAAATCGGTATCAGCTTTTTTTTTGGTTCTCCAATAATCGGTATTGGCGTTGAAAAATCATAATCGGTCAACCTCTAGTAGAGTTGTATATGAGGTCATTTCCAGCCTCCTGCAAAATTAGCAGAGGCATATTTACTCCATGTCGCTGACACCATCAGGACTTTGGGCTAGGACCATGCTATGGGGCAAACTGCTCAGAAGACTGGAGGAACTATGTCACAAATTCATCTCCATTCATCTTACCCCACCCTCCCTCCCCCCTCACACTTGATTGGCTAGGATCAAAGTTAAGATTAGTGAGTGCCGTGGAGATTGGATACAATTGGATGGAAGATCTAATGGGACATATGATGTCTCTTGGATGGAGGGAGCGCTGCGGCTGCATTATGTAGGCCTAGTTAGCTTGTGATTTGACATTTTAATGGTCAGCAGTAATCCCACATTAATCCTGTTTTAAATACGTAACTCTTTAGTTCAGTTACATGTGGGGAAAAAACAGGAGTTATAGCCGCTGATGCCCTCTTAAGTCGTAGGCTAGATATCACTGAATGACGATGTGCATGTATACACATTTTATTGCATCTTGATAAATGCTGGACTGTATTAATGCTGTTCTAATAAATAGACAAAGGAACCTGTTTGCCAGCAGCCCTATCCTTTTCCCTGATCATTTAAATGGACCAGGTCAGTGTTTGTTTTCTACACTGAGGCAGACAGCTGGATGTGGGCCAGTGGGGCACTGAGTTTCTCCCCAGGGTCCTGGCTGATCTCCCGGGAGGTAGGGGAGGTGTGGTGGGGGGAGGTGTGTGTGCTCTGCTTGGCCAGGCTGGGATGCTGCAGCTGCACTGGCGAGGGACTCCGGTACCGTCTGCAGGGATCTAAGCCCTGACGTAATGCAGCAGGAATCCAGTTCCCAGCGGAGCCAAGAGCCCAGTGCAGCCAAGAGTATCATTTGAAACTGCTGCTGCGGTGTGTGGGTCTCTGCGTGCCTGTGCGCTAGCCCACACACCCAGCGCCCCTCTCACATCAGGGGCTCAGCATAGGGGCTGTCCCCCCTCCCCACATGCACCCCACTCAACAGGCAAATGGAAGGATTGCTTTCAGCTGTTCCATAAGCTGCAGAGAAAGTGCTGACTTGAATCTGTTCTTGCAGATTTTCAGCTTGATTTTCAGCACTGAAAGTTGCAGATAAAACTTTACCAATATAATTTGGGTCGAAGGGTATCTTGATCAGTTACTGAGGAAGAAACTCTTTAGGGACTTGATTCTTTCCAAATGAATTGACAACATAGTAGTGTTCTCCTCCCACACTACAGGACATGGGCTTCCAAATGAATGCATTTGTAAAACAGGTCATGATGATTAGGCCTGTGTAAAACCCAGTGAGTGTACGTGTGGACTGCTGTTTTGCAGCAGTGTCCTCCACTGATGATGAGAAAGAGCAACTGAGGAAGTTCACCAACTATTCCTACTTCCTGGACAAGAAGGCCTGTGTCCAGGTGTGGCTCAGCCTGTTGGACATCATCCTAGCATACTGCTACGAAGTGCGCACTACAGAGGTAGAGCACAATGTGAGTCAACGACCGACAAGAGATCGTCACATTGCAGTTGGACTTGAGTAGCAAATCTCTACATCCTCCACCATGTCAAAGCTTTAACATGGGCTTACACCATTATTCTGTAGGGATCTTGAGAGCTCAATGTTGTCAATGAGCTCAATGTCATTAACCCCTACTACAGTCCTTTGCGGCACAGATGGAGGTAGATGTAAGAGAGTAAAGGTCTACTATGAGAGATTGTCTAGTTAGGAAAACAGAAAGGAAATTCTGCACACTGCTGCTCAAGCTCCAAGGTGATATTTATTTATAATAACTCGTGTATTTGGCATCATTAAAGTGAAGACTGTTATTTTATCAAATCAATTCTCTGTAATTATTATTAAGTGATTAAACTAATCATGTAAATGTAATTAACTAGGAAGTCAGGGCACCAAGGAAAATCTTCAGATTACAAAGTTATAATTTTCCTAATAACTTTTCAGATATTTTAATATCTGATCAATTAGTCTTCAAAGTAATGAATTATTATTTACCTCACGTTAGTCTCATTCCAAACGTCGTGAATGGTTGGTTATCTGCACGAACCCAGCCTTCACTATGAATCATCCATACATCAATTGTCTTAATCATTTATTTACTAACTAAATAATCACAGAAATGCATAAACAAACAAACAAAGTAGATATGGTTACAAGGAAATAATAGGGGATATGCCCTAGTGGGCTAAACCGATATGACGCTTGGTAGACAAAGGGACTGAGAAGGGCGCAAAAGACACTACACGGTTGATAATTATAATAATTTAAATGCTAATCCTTTGCACATGAACGCTCACTCATTCAGGAATAATTGCAATCAATATATATATTTACGCTCAGTGTGTCGTCATGATCTCTGTTGGAATCGTCCGTCTTTCTGTTGGAAAGTTCATCTGAACTTCTCTCTCTCTCCCATGAAGTCTTTCGTTGTTAGAATGGATACTTCAGAGTCCTATTCAGAGATGTTCTTATAGAATAGTTGTTTCGGCGGTTGTCGGTCTTGGCATTCAGTCGACATAAATTCTAGCTGCAGACTAGTAATTAGTATCGAAGATTTGCTCTTATTCTGTCTGTATCGATAGTCTCAGAGTTGAACCATTTCCACCAATGTAGCCAATGTTCCACGTGGTTTGGTTAGGAATTCAACAACCGAGGAATGCATGGTCTCTACTCAAACCTTGGCCCTCTCAGTAATCGAGGTATGCTTGGACTGCAGTGGGCTTCTCCAGGTGGGGTTTATATTCGGAACAGCAAAAAGGGCTGCCCCATGGGGAGTGCCAATGACTTAGTTAAATTTGAAAGGGAATTGGATTCTCTTTTCATTAAACAGTTTAAAATCACATTACATAATTTCACAAATAGTTTAATCTTTACTTATTCATTTTATACAATAATTAGATGCAAATCTCATAACGGAGACTCTTGTATAAACAGAGTTATGGTAATGTGGCTGTATTGTCTCTCATGAGGTCACAAACATTAGACAAAATGGACCGGTCATAGCTGGATTCTCCACCGACCGTTTACACATTCTCCAAAACATGGATATTGTTCAGTTCTCAAGTTCTGTGAGGTAGAAAAAGTTCCTTAGTTCTACTGTGAACCCTCTCTCTATACTGCATGAGGGAGAGAGTCTCCTCCAGGAATTTACGACCTGAGATAACAGAACCTGGGTGTAAGAGGGAGAGCGGGGGAAGGCACTCGCTATACCCAAAGAGAGACACGTCATGACATAATGTTTCGTCCCTTAGGTCTTCATCAGGCATCCATATCACAGGTGGGGATAGAAGGTCCTATATAAAGGGGCAGGAGGAAACAGGAGGTAAAAAATGTATAACATAGGTTCACAATATTAACATTCAATGTATCAAAATATATGATTGCGGCTACTTTGAAGAATCTAAAATATATTTTGATTTGTTTAGTACTTTTTTGGTTACAACATGATTCCATATGTGTTATTTCATAGTTTTGATGTCTTCACTATTATTATACGATGTAGAAAATAGTTTAAAAAAATAAAGAAGGAAAAACCCTTGAATGAGTAGGTGTGTCCAAACTTTTGACTGGTACTGTACATAATTCGGTCAGACCTAGAGCTGTAATTCTTAGTACTGCTATGAACACATACTTTAGACAGCTACCTGTGAAGTCATCTATGAACGTTCTATTAACATCTGGGGTGTTATGGCTACTCCATAGAGATTCTGGAACAAAGTATACTTTTCCAGAGATCGTGTTCATCTAAAATAAAGTATCTATAATGGACACTGGAGACTGATTGTTTAAGAGTGTGTGAGAGTGTGTTCTTGGTATCATAGCGTCCTCGCATGTTGTAGACCCATGTTGTGTGTTTGACACCTTGATTCTCTGAAGTCTGTGTCGATATTGACCTCTGATCTCTCAAGGTGTTGAATCACCGTGGACCATTGGAAAACTCAGTGGCACTCTGCTGGCTTGAGGTAAGTATTAGGGGGGCAGTCTGTAATTATCATTGATTATACCACAGCATTGTTTAATACTTGTTTCTGATTGGCTATAAGGGCATTCTAGAATGGACATTAAAACCAGATAATGGGACAGTTGGAAAAGATATCGGGACACTTTGCAATAATATGCGCCTACACATGCAGACTGTACCTGCTACAAAGTTACAGAAAGCTAAACCAACAACTGTACAAACTGAAATTGGATACATTGTAAACGCAGGTCCAACAAGGATAAACTTAGTTAACTAGCATTGATTTGTTTTTGCAGAGACATAATCGAACGAACGACTGGGTTGTGTCTCTAGCAACCGAAAGATGAGAAAGTATGCATTTGCTTATAAAAATGAAAATATCAACAAACAAAAAAGTATTTCTACCTGTAAATTTGTGATTTCATATGGTTTTCTTTGGCAACTGTGGTATAAGTGGGATAAACGCCTCTGTTCTGTACTTTACCTTGGAAGAATGAACTCTGCAAAGAGACATTCAGAGACTTGTCCCAAAGCCACACCTGCATTGTCTTGGCTATGTACTTAGGGTCGTTGTCCTGTTTGAATGTGAATCTTTGCTCCAGTCTGAGGTCCTGAGCGCTCTGGAGCAGGTTTTCATCAAGGATCTCTCTGTACTTTGCTCCGTTCATCTTTGCCTCGATCCTGACTAGTCTCCCAGTCCCTGCCACTGAAAAACATCCCCACAGCATGATGCTGCCACCACCATGCTTCAGCTTAGGGATGGTGCCAGGTTGCCTCCAGATGTGATGCTTGGCATTCAGGCCAAAGAGTTCAATCTTGATTTCATCAGACCAGAGAATATTGTTTCTCATATTCTGAGAGTCTTTAGGTGCCTTTTGGCAAACACCAAGTAGGCTGTCATGTGCCTTTTACTAAGGAGTGTCTTCCATCTGGCCACTCTACCATAAAGACCTGATTGGTGGAGTGCTGCAGAGATGGTTGTCCTTCTGGAAGGTTCTCCCATCTCCACAGAGGAGCTCTGGAGCTCTGTCAGAGTGACCATCGGGTTCTTGCTCACCTCCCTGACCAATGCCTTTCTCCCCCGATTGCTCAGTTTGGCCGGCCACCAGCTCTAGGAAGAGTCTTGGTGGTTCCAAACTTCTTCCATTTAAGAATGATGTAGGCCATTGTGTTCTTGGGGACCTTAAATGCTGAAGAAATGTTTCGGTACCCTTTCCCAGATCTGTGCCTCGACACAATCCTGACTTGGAGCTCTACGGACAAATCCTTCGACCTCATGGCTTGTTTTTTGCTCTGACATGCACTGTAAACTGTTGGACCTTATATAGACAGGTGTGTGTGCCTTTTCCAAATAATGTCCAATCAATTGAATTTACAATAGGTGCACCCCAATCAAGTTGTAGAAACATGTCAAGGATGATCAATGGAAACAGGATGCACCTGAGCTCAATTTCAAGTCTCATAGAAAAGGGTCTGAGACAACTTCTGGTGAAATTGGAGGGTGCGAAATTCAAATAAATAATCATAAAAATTATGGATATTAAACATCTAGGTACAGTGCCTTGCGAAAGTATTCGGCCCCCTTGAACTTTGCGACCTTTTGCCACATTTCAGGCTTCAAACATAAAGATATAAAACTGTATTTTTTTGTGAAGAATCAACAACAAGTGGGACACAATAATGAAGTGGAACGACATTTATTGGATGTTTCAAACTTTTTTAACAAATCAAAAACTGAAAAATTGGGCGTGCAAAATTATTCAGCCCCCTTATGCATGGTCGTTTTGTTAGATAAAATCCTTCTTTATATCCCAAAAAGACTTGTTTAGTTGGCGCCATCGATTTGAGTAATCCACTCGTTCAACGTGCAGAGAAAGGAATCCAAAAAAGCTACCGTTAAACTTTCTTAAAACAAGTCAAAATACGTTTCTATCTAATCCTCAGGTACCCTAAAATGTTATTAAACTATCATATTTAATACGGAAAGAAGTATGTTCAATAGGAAAGTAAAATTAGCAGGTGTGTGTCCTCTTCGTCGCGCATGCACAGACTGATTTCCAACTCTGACTCCCAGTACTAAAACTTCTTCCTCGTTTGGGAAGAAACAAGCCTGAAACCTTGAACAAAGACTGTTGACATCAGGTGGAAGCCGTAGGAATTGCAATCTGGGAACTGGAATTGCAAATGCCCCATAGCTTTCCATTGTAAGAGCATGGGCACGGTTGGTTTTTCTTTGGATTTTCTCCTACCATATCAATTGTGTTATAGTCTCATATATTGTTTTAATATTTCTACAAACTTCAAAGTGTTTTCTATCCAATGGTACCAATTATATGCATATCCTGGCTTCTGGGCCTGAGTAACAGTCAGTTTATTTTGGGCACATCAGTCAGACAGGAAGTGGAGAAGAATTATGTAAATAAGGTATATCAGTGTTTTTTTTTTGTTGATACATTTGCTAAAATGTCTAAAAACCTGTTTTCGGGTTGTCATTATGGGGCATTGTGTGTGGATTGCTGAGTTTACATTTTTTAAAATCCATTTTAGAATAAGGCTATAACGTAACAAAATGTGAAATAAGTCAAGGGGTCTGAGTACTTTCCGAAGGCACTGTATATATCCACTGATTGTCATCTCCTACTGGTACACTGGTAGCATTGTTTTAGGAGAAGAAGAGGCGGCCAGGTTAAAGTTATGACGACAGATTGGTTCCTCTTAGACCTGTGTGCATGTGTGGCTTGCGTGCATCAGAGTGTAGGTACAGTGGGAGTATTAGGGTGTACCCTGGGGCTGTGAACAAGCCCAGGTGTTTTTTCCCAACTGGAAAACAGACGAGTGGGGTGCGAGGTGGCTGTCTGCTCCCTGATCGATGGCGTTTGTGTGAAGGCACCAGAGGACGAAGAAGGACGAGAGTGTGCGGCTCATCTTAAACCTTTCCCTGTGAACCTGACAGTGAGGGCTGTTAATCAGACGCCTGAGAGATAGCAGTTTGGCCATAATGGTGATAATGGAGGAAGTGGTAATCTAATGACATCCTGCAGCTGCCTGAAAGCCCTCGTCAGTAGAGCTGTCTGCCTGGGAGAGACTGACGGGACCCCATCTCTCATCCGCTCTGTCGCTCATCCACTCTCTCAGCCGCTCTGTCACTCACTCACTCTCATCCTCATTCTCTCTCTCTATTCCTCTACTTTACCAAGTTTTTTTTCCCCTCCCTTAGTATCGCTCTCTCTCTCTTCCCGTTTCTCTATGTATTTAAGTATCCCCTCCCTTAGTATCGCTCTCTCTCTCTTCCCGTTTCTCTGTGTATTTAAGTATCCCCTCCCTTAGTATCGCTCTCTCTCTCTTCCCGTTTCTCTATGTATTTAACTATCCCCTCCCTTAGTATCGCTCTCTCTCTCTTCCCGTTTCTCTATGTATTTAAGTATCCCCTCCCTTAGTATCGCTCTCTCTCTTCCCGTTTCTCTATGTATTTAAGTATCCCCTCCCTTAGTATCGCTCTCTCTCTCTTCCCGTTTCTCTATGTATTTAAGTATCCCCTCCCTTATCGCTCTCTCTCTCTTCCCGTTTCTCTATGTATTTAAGTATCCCCTCCCTTAGTATCGCTCTCTCTCTCTTCTCGTTTCTCTATGTATTTAAGTATCCCCTCCCTTAGTATCGCTCTCTCTCTCTTCCCGTTTCTCTATGTATTTAAGTATCCCCTCCCTTATGTATTTAATTTAAGTATCCCCTCCCTTAGTGTCGCTCTCTCTCTCTTCCCGTTTCTCTATGTATTTAAGTATCCCCTCCCTTAGTATCGCTCTCTCTCTCTTCCCGTTTCTCTATGTATTTAAGTATCCCCTCCCTTAGTATCGCTCTCTCTCTCTTTTCCCCCCTCCCTTAGTTTCTCTATGTATTTAAGTATCCCCTCCCTTATATCGCTCTCTCTCTTCCCGTTTCTCTATGTATTTAAGTATCCCCTCCCTTATCGTCTCTCTCTCTTCCGTTTCTCTATGTATTTAAGTATCCCCTCCCTTAGTATCGCTCTCTCTCTCTTCTCGTTTCTCTATGTATTTAAGTATCCCCTCCCTTAGTATCGCTCTCTCTCTCTTCCCGTTTCTCTATGTATTTAAGTATCCCCTCCCTTAGTATCGCTCTCTCTCTCTTCCCGTTTCTCTATGTATTTAAGTATCCCCTCCCTTAGTATTGCTCTCTCTCTCTTCCCGTTTCTCTATGTATTTAAGTATCCCCTCCCTTAGTATCGCTCTCTCTTCCCGTTTCTCTATGTATTTAAGTATCCCCTCCCTTAGTATCGCTCTCTCTCTTCCCGTTTCTCTATGTATTTAAGTATCCCCTCCCTTAGTATCGCTCTCTCTCTCTTCCCGTTTCTCTATGTATTTAAGTATCCCCTCCCTTAGTATCGCTCTCTCTCTCTTCCCGTTTCTCTATGTATTTAAGTATCCCCTCCCTTAGTATCGCTCTCTCTCTCTTCCCGTTTCTCTATGTATTTAAGTATCCCCTCCCTTAGTATCGCTCTCTCTCTCTTCCCGTTTCTCTATGTATTTAAGTATCCCCTCCCTTTCTATATCTCTCTTTTCTCCATTTCTCTCAATCTTTCACTGTTTCCCTTTTTTGTCTTTCCCTTTTATTCTCGTCCTCCCTTCCCCTGTCTAACTCTCACCCTTCTCTCTTTCCCCCCTCCCTCCATCTGCTAGCTGTTAACCAGCCTCTTAACCAGACAGACAGGGTTGGTGGAGCTGTTAACCCTTTACACTCGTAGCTCTGGCTCTGTGCTTCACAGCGCTGTGTGGGTTTTGATTGACAGCCGTTCTGAAATTGAGTATCGCACGACACGAAGTTGCCACAACCCCTCCTGTAGGGTTTTTACGGTTATGAAAGTCCTGGAAAAGTAATGGAATTTTAAAATTTGTGTTTTCCAGGCCTGGAAAAGTTTTGGGAAATGATATAGTCTGAAAAGTAATGGAAATTAATGTAATAATTTCTGTTAATGTAATTTCTTTAGACACAGTTTTTAAATATTTGATCAATCAAATACAAATCTACATATCAGCCAGGATTGGAATGACACTTAAGCACGTCTGTGTTTGCGCGCCTCACCTGCATGTGTGCGAGACAGCTGTTGCTCAAGGAGAGACAGTCAGACATCGCAGCAGCAGGTATGCTTAGCCTATAAAATATGATCGAGAACAGACTAACTAGGTAGCCAGTTCAAAACATAAACTGAGTATAGCAAACATTAGGAACACCTTCCCTAATATTGAGTTGAACTCCCTTTTGCCCTCAGAACAGCCTGAATTCGTTGAGGAATGGTCTACAAGGTGTCAAGTGTTCAAGAGGGTACTGGTTCATGTTGACACCAATGCTTCCCACAATTGTGTTGGCTGGATGTCCTTTGGGTAGTGGACCGTTCTTGATACACATGGGAAACTGTTGAGCATGAAAAACCCAACAGCGTTGCTGTTCTTGACACAAACCAGTGCGCCTGGCACCTACTACCATACCTTGTTCAAAGACACTTAAAACTTTTGTCTTGCCTATTCACACTCTGAATGACACAATCACAATGTCTCATTGTCTCAAGGCTTAAAAATATTTGTAATTATTTAACCTGTTTCCCCCCTTCTATTACACTGATTTGAAGTGAATTGAACAAGTTACATCAATAAGGAATCAGACTGACCAGGTGAATCCAGGTGAAAGCTATCACCTGAAAAGAGCAGGTGTTCTTAATGTTTTGTATACTCAGTGTATCTTGTACCCTCTAGTAACTGTTTTAGGCCTGACCCCATTTAGTCGACTGGTTGATTGTTTGGTTGGTTGTTAGGCTGTTGGTCGACCAAGAGTTTTTGATCCAGCAGTGGCAAATATATAATTTAAAAAAGGTTATGGCACATGAGACACGTCTGATTCATGCCTGTCTGAGTAGACTAATCCATTGCGGAGACCGTGAAGATGGCACAACAGTATCACCAGTAGTAAGGACATTTATCGTTAATTACCATAATTTATCATCTACAATGTTTGTTTGGTTACGGTGATTTCTGTTAATGCATTCAATATATTATTATTATTATTACAGTCTTACTGTTCTCGTTGTACGAGTGAACACGTTTTGCAGAGCGCTCAACCTAGCCTGTACTTGTGAGAAGTTTTGGTTAATTCCATTCCGTTTAGGAGTTGTCAATTGATTCGTTATCGTTTGTTTAGAGCGCTCCTGTCAATCTTGCGCAAATGTAGGCTTATAAATGTGGCCATCTGTGGATCTGGTACTTTTTTGATTGTCTTAACTCTCCATCACTGTGTAACCTCTGAAAGTAGTTTTGCGTTCGCCTCAAACAGCAAGTAAACTAAATCTGTCCACTAAGCAGGGAACAGGGGAAAAAAAGGTCATGCTCTGATCCGGTGGAAACGTCATAAAAAAGGCCTATCTGATTACTTCTTATCCCTTGCGCAAATAGCTTACAGCTGTGTCTGTCTGTCAGGAGCTCACTGGCACAGGAAACTCTGAGGGCCCAGAATATTTTAGACAATGTTGCAAGTTTGCTAGCACAAGCTTCATCCAGACTAAGTTAATAGTTGATACAATGTTTCAAGTTCTTTGCAGACAGGCCATGCGTAGCCTATGATTTATATGATATTTATTTTAATCAATACATTTTCTAATGGCGGGTTGCAAGGTTTTTATTTGTTGCCTATTTGTAGGCTATTTTCACATTTTGCCAATGGCAATAGAAGTTACTTTTAGATCTGTAACATTTTCATTTAGAATTTTGATTAACCACATGAAATTGATTTTGTAGATATGATGACTTTATTATACATGAAATGAAAATGTGCATATGAAAATAACAACTGGCACGCAGATCAGTACAATTTGTACGATAACGTGACACTCCAAATGGAAAAGATTGCAGACCATTGGTGTAGCCTATTTCCGTCAACTTCATGACTCTTTTCTATGCTCAACAAAATTACTATATGTTTCTTTGAATTACCTTGTGAAAGCTTAACACTGTAAAATCATATTTTATTACTTAGCTAGTCATGCTGGCAATAGAACAAGCTTTAAAATCATGCACACTTGACCCAGATTGCGATTTATGATGGTGTGATGGTGGGGATGCAGGGTTGTGTTCCAAACTAAGCAACTAAAAGTGTGCTTGTTCTAGTTCCTCAACGGCACAGCTAGGAGAGCTCAAAAAAGTACTTTATAGTTGAAGATTTCTTTGAGTCATCAAAGTACATTGGAATTGTTTAGGAATTGTGCACACTTTGAAGAGGTGTGTGGCCACTTGTAGACACCAGTTAGACCTCTCACTTAAACGTTGTAATTTTTGTTATCTTATGTTGCACCTACTCCACATTCTTCAGGAATAGTCTTACTCTGGATACATTCAGTAACATGATATTTTCAGATTTTGTTATCAACAAATACGGCAAATTACAATAAATGTAAAGTGCACATAAAATCAAGTGTTATCTTTTGGATTCAATCTGTGGCAGGTGAACTGTTGTGTCCTCACAATTTCCCCATTATCTCCAAACTGTTCTCTTTCAATTGCTACCATGGTTATGCATTTCATATTTCTTCTGTAAGAAACATTTCAGTTTATCCCTGTCCATATAGGCCAATTCCTACGAGCGTAAAGGGTTAACCAACCTCCTAACCATTCAGACAGGCTTGGCGTAGCTGTTAACAAGCCTCGTAACCATTCATACAGGGTTGGTGGTTGGTGTGCAGCTGAGTCTTATTTACAGCCAGGCTGCTAAACAGCCCCAAGGGAGAGGGGATGAGCCCTGATGACATGCAAGGAGACAGTCTCTCTCTCTGAGCGCAGTCTTAACAAGCCAGAGAGGATGAATAAAAAAGGAAAGCAGAGGGTTCTCTCTCAGCTCTTTTGTCCACCGATTCAGAAAAAGCCTTGAGCTGAAAAAGTGATTAAGGACCACCAACAATTAAAGGCTGCGGCTGCAGAAGGTGTTTAAGAGTTCCTTGCCTATTTCCCCCTCTTTAAAAGGGAAGTCGTTAGTTTACCAAAGACTGCAATTAGGAGTGGGCAAGCCTGCTTAGTGCTGGAGGGAAGGAGGAAAGCAAAAGGCTGCTGAGCCAAACTTTTTAAGATGAAGTCCCTTTTTGAATGTTTAGTGTCTGGCCATGATGAAAATGCAGCATGTCTTTTTTGTTTGTTTTATTTCAGACGTACAGCTCATTGCAGAAGGTCCTCGTGGCCTTCGGGAAGAGGGTGTTACCCGCTTTACAGGCACTTTGCCCTGGTCTCTGCAGCCATGCAGGATGCAGCTCGGATCTTCCAGTCAGGTGAGTCTAGACTAGATGATGCCCTCTGTGACCACTCACCCCTGCCCTGAGGATGCCAGGCACCTCCACACCTTAGTGGCCCGTTTATCCACGCTGGTTAGAGCAGTATTGGCGGCCTCAGTGTTGTGCCCAAATAGTAAAGCCCTCGTTATGGCCTCGTCTACCCCCAATTAATGTGACATTATAGTTATGCTTAATTTTAAAGGATTGCTTTAGTACCACTCTCTTTACTCTGACCAATATTTTGATGGGAAATTGTGATTTAATGCATTTCTGTCGGAAGGCAAAGCCTGCCTGGTAGCTGTGGGCTGCAGCTTGTCTGTTCAATGCTTTGGAGACTGACAGAAAGACTGCTTTACAGCCAACATGCACCCAAATTCATACATCACCATAGCACCACAAGCAGAGCAGAGCAGAGCAGCCCGCATACAAGCAGAATATTTCCTGCTCAAAACAATGCACTGAATAAAGTATCTAGAGAAAGGCCTCTCATTCGTGCTACAGTATAGCATATGTGTAAAAGAAACCTCTCCAACAGAGTTGTCTGTCTGATTCAACTTCTCCAAGCAGGAAGTGTGTTTCTGTTCCATACGGACTCAAACTGTTGACTTTGATATCTCCCAGCACAAAGTAATCTTTAAATCAAAGCCCCGCAGGTAGGTAGATGAAGGCTCTGCCGTGTACACATTTAGGATGTCTGTGGGGTGAGATTATCCAGTTTGTGATGATTTGAACGCTCGTCAATGTCTGCAAATTAAAGGTTATTTTAAGCTCCAGATTAGCATTTTTCCGCGCCTCATTAGGTAAGGAGATGAGCTGATCAGATGACTGGGAGAATCCCACTTAGTCACTGTGAAGGAAGGCTCCTTGTACTAGACTTCACTATCTACTTTAATTCTCTAGAAACAAACACACAACTTCACCTGTTATAATGGACTGTTTCACTCTCTCCTGACGCTGGACATGAGTTAATAAACAGTCACATACCCAGTTGTTTCTGTCCTGGAAAATGCAACCAAGCCTAACTGATGATATTAGTCTAAGCAGGCCAACAACAGCAAATACGTCTCTTCATTTGAATGAGTTTCCCTCTGCAAGTTCAACAACATTTTGTTCAGGCTTGTAATTGTCTTTATTTCCGTGCAGCAGCATCAGATCGAGTGAGAGAGTGAGTGTGGGTAATAGGGCTGTCGTTAATGAACTGTAAAGCTACAGTAATGCAGCCTAGCTGGTGTACGTCTGAGAGGGCACCACACGTTTCCTCCCAGCATTACTGCGCACAGCTAATTCATTTGTCAGGATAAGGCAAATGAAAATGTGTGCTCTAATTTGAGGCACTTAATTTAAACGGCCGTGAAAGCAAACTTTGGTAGATATTAGGAAAACAAACTCATTAATGTCTTGGGGGAGCGGCAGGTTAAGACCTTGAAAGAAATGTTATCCTGGGGGTAAATATTTGAACTGCCCTCTGCCAGGGCAGACTGGGATAAAAATTCAACCCTGGCATTTCAACCACACTGCACGCGGTGTCTGTCACTGTGTCTGTCTGTCACTTGTCACTGTGTCTGTCTGTCACTGTGTCTGTCTGTCTCACTGTGTCTGTCTGTCTACTTTTCCTTGTTCTCATCTGTTGGTACTCTGTGTCAGTCACTCTGTCTGTCACTCCTAAGTGTTAATTGCTATTATATATAGAGCCAACATATTGAGGAACTGGCAGTACATCAAATCCACTACACTCACCTCTGAGCTGTCTCTGCTAAGCCTAGCATCCATTCCCACAGATCACTTTACCTCTGCTTGGCCCAGCAACATCCTAGTTGTGAATGAAGAAAGATGACTCGATAAATGCCTAAAAGATGATCATTGGCTCATAATACCTTATGAAAGCCTAACTACTTATATTGCAAATATAAGTGCCTGGCTATCATACATGTCCCGCCCCCCATCCTAACGGTTAATTATTATTACAAATATGTGTGTGTGTGTCTCTCATTCAGTCTCTGTTGTTTCCCTACGTCCACTATACTTGACGGCTGCAGCAGCAGCAGCTGTCTGTGCTGCTGTGCCTATCATCACTGGGACCAGAAGACCAGGGGACCACACTGCCTGTGCTGGGCCTAGCAACCCCCTACCTGCCAGTTGATTGATATTTTGGCTCAGTATTATATATTACAAACCGTTTGCTCACCATTTATTAATCATTACTCCCACATTTGCAAATGTTAGTAAGCTAGTTATTCACACTCATATTTCCTTAAACATCCTGTGTTTGCTTCTGTGAGAAATTACACTGGTCACTCAAAGCATTTATAAAGTATTTATAAAATATAAATAGCACTCACTTTAGATTAGGGACTGCAAAAAGACCTTACGGATGATTAGTAAATGGTTTATTAATGTGAGAGTAATGATTACTAAATGGTGAACATACAATTTATAAATGCCTTATGGTTTATTATGGATTCTTAGTGTTACCCATCCTAGTTGTAAAAGAATAAACACATATATTTGACAAAGAACAAAATCACTGAATAAATGCCTCGTAGATGACCATTGAGGTAATATAATACCTTAGAACAGCCTAACTACATATTTCAAATTAGTGCATGTCAAGTGTTCCCTCCTGCCCACTTAGTTTTTAAATATTAGGCTACATAATTCAATAGAAGAAAACAGAGAGAGAGAATGAGAAAGAGAGACGGACAGTTCCTTAATGGTTTGACTGTATAATTGGCTACATTAAGGAACAGTCAGTCTCTCTCTCCTTCACGCTCTCTGTTTTCTTCTATTGAATTTAGTATACAACCTTCTGTGTTTGTCAAAGAATGAAGCCGGGACTAGTTTATGTGAATGGATTTCCAGCTTTGACTAGTTTGACAGTTCTGCGTGTGTATGCATATCTTTCTGCCAAGAAGTGACGGACCTTTCAGCGAATGAAATAAGCGGGAGATAGGCGGGACTTTCCAGCCTTCAGTTTAGTGGCTATGTAATGTAATCCCACACCAAGGTCACTTGTTACTACAGCTCATAAACTCTGAAGAGACTGAGATTCAGAAGCGATTAAACATTGATCAAACAATGAAAATACACAGACAGTCCCCGAAATGACTATTATTGTAATACATGTGTTAAGTAAAAAATATTTTTGTTTATTAAAAAGCACTGTATAAATGTCTAGTAGATGGCTATTGCCTTACCTACTGTACGTGTTATAAAAGCCAATCTCACTACTTGTTAGGCTATATTGCAAGTAGCCTAGTGTGTAAATGTTCCCCCGAATCCCCCTTCCCTAATTAGCCTATATTTCATACACCATACAACCAAAATATTAGGCCTATCTGTGTCAGTGTGCGTTAGTGAGTGTGTCCGTTTTCTTCCTACCTTGACTGCACCACAGCAGCTGATCTGTCATGTCTCACAGACAAAGTACATGGACCAGCAGAACCAGAACTTTTTGCAAATAAGTAGGTTCATTTCACACCAAGCCTTTTTTGGTCTCTGTTTCTGTTTTGACTGATTGACTGGCAGAGAGTCAGAGCGGTTCTCACACTCTTTGATGATGCGCATTTAAATTGTAATGTGAATTTGCGCCACCTCAGCTCAGCCAATCACAAAACCGGGCCAACCCATTTTGGGAGTGGGGCCGGCCGTTGCCCACTAGCCAGCCAAATGTTCAATATACACTGAGTGTACAAAACATTAAGGACCCCCACACCCCCCTTTTGCCGCCAGAACAGCCTCAATTCGTCAGGGTATGGACTCTACAAGGTGTAGAAAGCATTCCACAGGGATGTTGGCCCATGTTGACTCCAATACTTCCCATAGTTGTGTCAAGTTGGCTGGATGTCCTTTGGGTGGTGGACTATTCTTAATACACACGGTAAACTGTTGAGCATGAAAAACCCAGTAGCGTTGCAGTTCTTGACACAACCGGTGAGCCTGGCACCTACTACCATACCCCGTTCAAAGGCACTTAAATCTGTTGTCTTGCCCATTCACCCTCTGAATGGCACACATACACAATCCAGGTCTCAATTGTCTCAAGGCTTAAAAATCCTCCTCCCCTACCCTACACTCCCATTCATCTACACTGATTGAAGTGGATTTAACACGTGACATCAATAAGGGACCATAAGTTTCACCTGGATTTACCTGGTCAGTCTAGGTCATGGAAAGCACAGATGTTCTTAATGTTTTGTACGCTCAGTGTAGATGATTATGACAACAGAGAAAAGGTACAGAGGTCATAGAAAAAACATGGCCATGGGCTGCCGGCTGTGTCCATTATTTTTGTATTTATATATTGTTTTGGTCAATTTCGACCACCCAACCCAAATAACAAATAAAAGATGGTCCTTCTGGCAGCACGGACGCTTATTCTCAAGGAACTCATCCTGCTGCCTGCTAAGTGGCTGCAACCAATGGGCCGCCAGGCAGGGAGAGCTGGGTAGAGAGGGTTTAGCACGACTGCTGTCGTGTAGCTGACAGAAGGACCCACTGGAGTTGACTGTCGCACTAGCCTATACTGAGCTGGAAATGTTCCGTAATTGCTGTTCCTCAGTGTAGCTAAACTCACATTTCTCTGTCATGTTTTTAATTGAGCCTTTTTCCTTGGCTTTTTAACATTTAGCTGAAATTTAGCAGTCACTCTACTTCAATATGGCACTAGAAAATTTGGGGTCTCCACTGAAGGATGAGCTCATATAGTAGGCTATGTATGCTGTTGTAGAAGTGCACACGACCCTACTAGTAGTTGAAACCATAACAAAGTCTGCAGTTATCTTATACAGTATGTGCAGCTGTGTGTTGCCTATGTTCTCTTGTCACTTTGCCATGATGGATGTTAGGGGGCAGTGCCCCTGTGGCAGCTGTGTTGCTGTGCCCATGCACCTCCCTCCCGGGCCTGCCTGCCTGCCTACCTGTCTGTCTGACCCGCTCCAGGGCTCAACCACTTGGCTCGCCACCAACATGATCAACTGGCTGAACTTGTCATCAGAGTGTAAAACAGACGAGTGCAGGATTCATTGTGTCGCACGGCTCTCTCCCTCCCAGGCTAGTTCTTCAGGCTGGAGAGAAAAGTAAAACCGTGAGTTTTGGAGCAGGGAGAGTAGAGCTGTGTCTCTGTACTCTGCGTCCTGGCCCTGGGGTTGGAAGTTGAGCTCTCTCTCTCTGCTCCCTCTGTAAGACAGCTCATAATCTAAATGAAAACTAAAATGTTTGTGTAACGTTTTCCTCAGAGTGAGTGTTCTGTTTGTTTTGAAAAGAACAGAATGTCTCTGGTTACTGTGAGCCAATCCTGGAGGAGGATGCTGGACAGGAGGATTGCATCTAGCATTCCAGAGGGACATCAGAGACTGTAACGTTCTTTGCTTCACGGAAACATGGCTCACTGGAGAGACGCTATCGGAGTCGGTGCAGCCAGCTGGTTTCTCCACGCATCGCGTGGACAGAAACAAACATCTTTCTGGTAAGAAGAGGGGCGGGGGCGTATGCCTTATGGCTAACGAGACGTGGTGTGGTCACAAAAGCATACAGGAACTCAAGTCCTTCTGTTCACCTGATTTAGAATTCCTCACAATCAAATGTCGACCGCATTATCTACCAAGGGAATTCTCTTCGATTATAATCACAGCCGTATATATTCCCCCCCAAGCAGACACATCGATGGCTCTGAACAAACTTTATTTGACTCTTTGCAAACTGGAATCCATACATCCTGAGGCTGCATTCATTGTAGCTGGGGATTTTAACAAGGCTAATCTGAAAACAAGACTCCCTAAATTGTATCAGCATATCGATTGCGCAACCAGGGCTGGCAAAACCTTGGATCACTGCTATTCTAACTTCCGCGACGCATATAAGGCCCTGCCCCGCCCTCCTTTCGGAAAAGCTGACCACGACTCCATTTTGTTGATCCCTGCCTACAGACAGAAACTAAAACAAGAAGCTCCCACGCTGAGGTCTGTTCAACGCTGGTCCGACCAATCTGATTCCACACTCCAAGACTGCTTCCATCACGTGGACTGGGATATGTTTCGTATTGCGTCAGACAACAACATTGACGAATACGCTGATTCGGTGTGCGAGTTCATTAGAACGTGCGTTGAAGATGTCGTTCCCATAGCAACGATTAAAACATTCCCAAACCAGAAACCGTGGATTGATGGCAGCATTCGCGTGAAACTGAAAGCGCGAACCACTGCTTTTAATCAGGGCAAGGTGACCGGAAACATGACCGAATACAAACAGTGTAGCTATTCCCGCCGCAAGGCAATCAAACAAGCTAAGCGTCAGTATAGAGAGAAAGTAGAATCTCAATTCAATGGCTCAAACACAAGAGGTATGTGGCAGGGTCTACAGTCAATCACGTATTACAAAAAGAAAACCAGCCCCGTCACGGACCAGGATGTCTTGCTCCCAGGCAGACTAAATAACTTGTTTGCCCGCTTTGAGGACAATACAGTGCCACTGACACGGCCTGCAACCAAAACATGCGGCCTCCCCTTCACTGCAGCCGAGGTGAGTAAAACATTTAAACGTGTTAACCCTCGCAAGGCTGCAGGCCCAGACGGCATCCCCAGCCGCGCCCTCAGAGCATGCGCAGACCAGCTGGCTGGTGTGTTTACAGACATATTCAACCAATCCCTATCCCAGTCTGCTGTTCCCACATGCTTCAAGAGGGCCACCATTGTTCCTGTTCCCAAGAAAGCTAAGGTAACTGAGCTAAACGACTACCGCCCCGTAGCACTCACTTCCGTCATCATGAAGTGCTTTGAGAGACTAGTCAAGGACCATATCACCTCCACCCTACCTGACACCCTAGACCCACTCCAATTTGCTTACCGCCCAAATAGGTCCACAAACGATGCAATCTCAACCACACTGCACACTGCCCTAACCCATCTGGACAAGAGGAATACCTATGTGAGAATGCTGTTCATCGACTACAGCTCGGCATTTAACACCATAGTACCCTCCAAGCTCGTCATCAAGCTCGAGACCCTGGGTCTCGACCCCGCCCTGTGCAACTGGGTACTGGACTTCCTGACGGGCCGCCCCCAGGTGGTGAGGGTAGGCAACAACATCTCCACCCCGCTGATCCTCAACACTGGGGCCCCACAAGGGTGCGCTCTGAGCCCTCTCCTGTACTCCCTGTTCACCCACGACTGCGTGGCCACGCACGCCTCCAACTCAATCATCAAGTTTGCGGACGACACAACAGTGGTAGGCTTGATTACCAACAACGACGAGACGGCCTACAGGGAGGAGGTGAGGGCCCTCGGAGTGTGGTGTCAGGAAAATAACCTCACACTCAACGTCAACAAAACTAAGGAGATGATTGTGGACTTCAGGAAACAGCAGAGGGAACACTCCCCTATCCACATCGATGGAACAGTAGTGGAGAGGGTAGCAAGTTTTAAGTTCCTCGGCATACACATTACAGACAAACTGAATTGGTCCACCCACACAGACAGCATCGTGAAGAAGGCGCAGCAGCGCCTCTTCAACCTCAGGAGGCTGAAGAAATTCGGCTTGTCACCAAAAACACTCACAAACTTCTACAGATGCACAATCGAGAGCATCCTGGTGGGCTGTATCACCGCCTGGTACGGCAACTGCTCCGCCCACAACCGTAAGGCTCTCCAGAGGGTAGTGAGGTCTGCACAACGCATCACGGGGGGCAAACTACCTGCCCTCCAGGACACCTACACCACCCGATGTTACAGGAAGGCCATAAAGATCATCAAGGACAACAACCACCCGAGCCACTGCCTGTTCACCCCGCCATCATCCAGAAGGCGAGGTCAGTACAGGTGCATCAAAGCTGGGACCGAGAGACTGAAAAACAGCTTCTATCTCAAGGCCATCAGACTGTTAAACCGCCACCACTAACATTGAGTGGCTGCTGCCAACACACTGACTCAACTCCAGCCACTTTAATAATGGGAATTGATGGGAAATGATGTCAAATATATCACTAGCCACTTTAAACAATGCTACCTAATATAATGTTTACATACCCTACATTATTCATCCCATATGTATACGTATATACTGTACTCTATATCATCTACTGCATCGTTATGTAATACATGTATCACTAGCCACTTTAACTATGCCACTTTGTTTACATACTCATCTCATATGTATATACTGTACTCGACACCATCTACTGTATCTTGCCTATGCCGCTCTGTACCATCACTCATTCATATATCTTTATGTACATATTCTTTATCCCCTTACACTTGTGTGTATAAGACAGTAGTTTTGGAATTGTTAGTTAGATTACTTGTTGGTTATTACTGCATTGTCGGAACTAGAAGCACAAGCATTTCGCTACACTCGCATTAACATCTGCTAACCATGTGTATGTGACAAATACAATTTTATTTGATTTAGACTTGGAACGAGAGGGCTCTGCAACCAGCCAATTGCGTCCCACCAAGGGGCTATTTATATGCCTGGGATGAGAAAGGGGTTTTGTGGCAGCGAATGTAAAGGATCTAACTTGGCTCCCTCCAGGTGTGTGTCTTTTTGTAATGGTACACTTTGAGGGAAATCAGGTCAAATAAATGAGTTCCTAAACTGTTATGAAATTAACCGTTTAGATTATCTAGGCCCACTTGAGTTGTCTTTCTGGACTAGATATAGTGGACCTGAAAGTTGATTAATTGCTCACTCTGTCATAAGTTGTCTGCAATAGTATGAACTTACAATACTCCCATGATCTCCCGTAGCCTATAATTTGAAGAAAGGATGTGTGGGACAATGACAATGAGACTTTAAGCCTTTAGGAACCACAGTCTCTGCCAGCAACTCCCCTATTGTGTAATAATATACAGTATCAGTCAAAAGTTTGGACACACCTACTCATTCTAGGGTTTTTCCTTATTTTTACTATTTTCTATTTTGTAGCATAATAGTGAAGACATCAACAGAATAAAATAACACATATGGAATCATGTAGTAACCAAAAAAGTGTTAAATAAATACGAATACATTTGTCATTCTTCAAAGTAGCTACCCTTTGCCTTGATGACAGCTTTGCACACTCTTGTCATTCTCTCAACCAGCTTCACCTGGACTGCTTTTCCAACAGTCTTGAAGGAGTTCCCACATATGCTGAGCACTTGTTGGCTTCTTTTCCTTGGTCCAACTCATCACAAACTATCTCAATTGGGTTGAGGTCGGGAAGCCAGGTCATCTGATGCAGCACTCCATCACTCTCCTTCTTGGGCAAATAGCCCTTACACAGCCTGGAGGTGTGTTGGGTCATTGTCCTGTTGAAAAACAAATTATAGTTCCATTAAGTGCAAACCAGATGGGATGGTGTATCACTGCAGACAGTGTCACCAGCAAAGCACCATCACACCTTCTCCTCCATCCTTCACTGTGGAAACCACACATGCAGAGATTATCCGACATTAACCCTACTAATGCTTGTGTACTAAAATATCCTTCTTTAAGCCTAGGCATTGGGCTTGAGATAGTTTCTTTAACTAACTCATATAAGCTAAGTAACAAATATAATTAAGATGTCTTATCTACAGAATATGCTTATATGATTGAACCGTTATTAGAATGTCTCCTTTCGGACTCTGGTGTTGGCAGCTGCACTTCCTCCCTCAAATGGGCCTCAGTAACCTTGGGTCCAGAGAGGGGAGAAGTCAGGCTTATCTATCACATGTCCCTGTTGCTATGCAGAATATCAGCAAGGAGTATGGAAAAGGAGGTCAGAATGAAACATTGTTTCCGTATGTGAACTGTGTGTCTTTATTGCAAACCATGTGAAGGGATGCTGTAAGTAATGGGGAACCAATCACTTGTCTCCTCAGTGTCTGTGTGTCAGTCACCTCCTAGGGGGAGCCGGTTTCCACCATGAACTAGGGGAGAGAACAAAGTAACAACAAATGTCCTAAGTTCTTAGTACCAAACAAAACAAGTTATTTGTATTTGGGGCCCAAGGTCTGGCACAGGATGTGTGGGGTTAGTGTTTGGAACCATTGTACGTCAAGTCGCTCTGGATAAGAGCGTCTGCTAAATGACTTAAATGTAATGTAAATGTATATCTGAAGTTGCACCTATCCTGACATAGTATGTAACCCAGAGGTTAATTCCACCCAGTGGGCTCTCACTCCACCACGTGCAGGGTGGGGCGACGAGCCTCCTTGTTGTAACAAGTCTTTTAATAAAAGTAATACCTTGATTGATTATTCATTTTGCCTTTCCTCATTATATAAGGGTAGAATTTCCATCACACCAAAGGTCAGATTTCCACAGCAATTCAACCAAGAAGGCCTGATTCACACAGTCTCCTCTGAACAGTTGATGTTAAGATGTGTCTGTGACTTGAACTCTGAAGCATTTATTTGAGGTGCAGTTAACTAACTTATCCTCTGCAGCAGAGACATCTCTGGGTCTTCCTTTCCTGTCGCCGTCATCATGAGAGACAGTTTCATCATAGCGCTTGATGGTTCTTGTGACTGCACTTAAAGAAACTTTCAAGGTTCTTGAATTTTCTGGATTGTCTTACCTTCATGTAATGATGGACTGTTGTTTCTCTTTGCTTATTTGAGCTGTTCTTGCCATTATGGATTTGGTCTTTAGCCCTATTTGGTTATCTTCTGTATACCACCCATACCTTGTCACAACACAACTGATTGGCTCAAACGCATCAAGAAAAATAAATTCCATAAATGCACTTTTAAAAAGGCACACCTGTTAATTGAAATGAATTCCATGTGACTACCTCATGACTACCTCACACAGGTTGAAAGAACGCCAAGAGTGTGCAAAGCTGTCATCAAGGTAAAGGGTGGCTACTTTGAAGAATCTCAAATGTAAAATATATTTTACATTTGTTTAATCATTTTTTGCTTACTACATGATTCCATATGTGTTCTTTCATAGTTTTGATGTCTTCACTATTATCCTTCAATGTAGAAAATAGTAAAAACAAACAAAAACCTTTGAATGAGTAGGTGTGTCCAAACACACACACACACACATATATATATATATGTATGTATGTATGTATATATATATTACCATTCCTCACACGGCCATCGATTAACGCTGTTTTTCTACTCTTGCGTCCTGAAGTGCCTGTTGGATATTCACAAAATCTTCCAGGAGAATGAGCCGGCCTACCTACTGAATGACCTCTACATCACAGACTACTGTGTCTTGATTCAGAGGGTCAAGTAAGTCCACCCCCTCCCTCAGCAAGAAAATTACCTCCCAGGGTCAATGCGGATTAGACAAGTCATTTGTCAACGCCCGGCCACTTGACGGACAGAGCTATTGTGAGATGCAATCTACTTGTATCCCTGTTCCTGTGTCAAAGGTGCTGTTGGCGAGTGTGTGGTCTGTACAGTCTCCCTCCGTGCTGCAGTGGAGTCTCAGTAGATCATACTGAGGCTTCTCTCAGTGACAGTACTAGGATGAGAAGAAGCAGATTGACAGTGCACTGTGTAGTACAATATCTGTGCTTGTACGTTAACTCAAGAAAGATCTTTGTAGTTTCTTCCTTAATTGATGTGGAATGCACGGCTCTCTCCTCACCCTTGTACATATTTTACAATTACTTACACGTTGAAAATGTGAGCCTGCAAGCACACCGTTCCATAATGAGCTCTGTTTTACTCTTGGCGGGGTTTAGCCAAGTGGTGTGCTCGTCTGTAAAATAACAGTGAAATGTGCTCCTGACGTTGTAGGCCCCTCGTCCAGATGCAGACAGCCGGGAGTTTACTGGAGCTTTCTCTGGTTAGAATTTTGCCAACGAAGTCCCATTCTCTCTGGAAAAGAGAACACCTCGACGGCCAATTAATAATAAATCAATGGTGGAGATCAGAGTTGGAGTCCGTTTCGATCTGTCTGTTACACTGCAGCAGACAGGAAAAAGAGAGTACGGAGAGTTTTGGTCCTGAGCTCTCTCGCACTCTCTCTCTCTCTCTCTCTCTCTCTGCATATGCTTGGAGCAGCAGCAGAGCAGTACTGTCAAGCCACTGGAAAACTCAATCAGTCTCACCTCAGTCAGAGTCAAGGAGATGAAACGACAGAAAGGCATCTGAGTTTGAGTGCTTTCCCGTCTGCCTCCCTCTCCCCCGCTGTGTATCGGCGCTAAATGTCAGCTTGACCTAACAACATGCTGCCTTCCACTGGTTGCAACCCCGCATCGATCATTAAATTGTTTAGTCCTGGTGCTTGCCGCATTGACCTGTGATTGAATTGTTACATTTCCCTTTTCCTGTCAAATTTTTCAGGTAATTAACAAAGCAAAGATTTTTTGTCTTTCTGCCCTGAGAACTGGCTCATTTCAGCTGTGGTGTCAGCAGAGACCGACACAGTGAGAGTAGACAGCCAGAGAGCAGCTGAGTCCAGACAGAGGTACTAACCCTCCTGTTGTAGCGGTTGCCTCAGGGCACCTGGCTCGAAAACCTCCAGAGCCCAGGCGTTCCATTCCGTTGTCTTGCTGCCAAACTATTCCCAAGTAGACATTTCATAACTGTTGTACATTATTGTGCCTCAGACTGCATTTCATTTCTTTCTGAATGTGGAATAAAATAGCGCAGTCCACTTGCCATGCAAAGCAGCAGCGAGAGGAGAGCTGTCTGTTCTTTAGGCAGGCCTCGAGCAGCAACCAGCTGTGATATGCATGCCATAGACAGCGCTCTGTTATCACATATGGTTAGTTGTGACAGCCCTTTGTCCCAGTGACAGGTTTGATGACAGATTGTATTAGCATTGTTCTACTCCTCACGGTTAGATATTCCCCCGTGAAGGATTTGTCATTCCTGCTAAGTGAGTTGTCTTTCTTTCTCTGTGATTCCGGTGGTAAGATGAGACGAGCTGTAATCCCCTGTATCTTGTCAGTCCTCCCCACAGTCGACTCCCAGACACGATCAGCCGTTCATGATGGACATAGTGATTAATGAATGCGTTGCTCAGTGGGTTGACTTATACTGTCTGTCTCTCTGGGCTGTCCCACATGCGTTCATGCTCTTAAAGTCCCTCCGACAGCAGACATCGGCCTCAAATTTACAGTATCATAAAAACTTGTGATTTAGACCAGTGAAACCCTCTCGTTCCACAAACTCACACACAGACAAACAAGTGGGCAGTCCACTCTCAGATCAGTAGTATCGGGGTGGAGAAAATCATTCTAACGCCATTTAGTATTTGTCCTGATAAAATGTGTTTAAAGTGGATAATTAATGTTGCTTACAACATATTCTATATTACAGAGGGACATTCTATCATTCACATATCTTTGAATTGTCAGATACATTGAACATTTCCTCCAATGATCTGCCACTAACAAATTAAAGGACCTCTACCATTTGTTTCACTGGTTTGTTTTGATGATCCTCTGATGCCCAACCCCGGCAGTGTTGTTAGACTGAATTCATTTTATTTATCTGTCTCTTCTCTCATCAAAAGGCTTGGAAGGATGCCAATGTAGATTGACTGAGGCCAGTCTACCAAAGCCCATAGGATCAGTGTTGTGATACTGTACCTCAGTTAAATCAGCAGGGCTCTAACTTCCCCTTGCTCTTTCAGCATTCTCACACCCCTCCCCCCTCTTTACCCGCTGTCTGCCGCACAATCAATTAATTGGGTCAATTAAATCCTAGAGCAAAAACCATGACAACCTGTGGGTGTCTAGCTCAAGGGCTCGCTAGTCTAGGAGTAGGAAGTGAGGATCTTTCTCTGTCTTTGTCTTTCTCTCTGTCTTTGTCTTTCTCTCGCTGCTGTCCATTCAGCCTCTACACACATTGTGTGTATGACAATGCCCAGAGGAGCGCTCTCTTCTCCACAGCCCCAGGAGGCCCTCGGGGGACAACCAGCTGCTGCTAGAACCAGACTGACCACCCCAGGCCACTGGGTTAAGGGGGGTTCAGTGGGCCAGTCAAGCCACGGCCAGACGCCTGGGGAATGTAATTGTATGTTGTCAGCAGTGGTTTCCCTATGATTTTTTCAACGAGTCTCTACAGAAATATCTATACAGTACCAGTCAAAAGTTTAGACACGCATACTTATTCAAGGGTTTTTCTTTATTTTTACTATTAATCTTCATTGTAGGATAATAGTGAAGACATCAAAACTATGAAATAACACATATGGAATCATGTAGTGACCAAAAAAGTGTGAAACAAATCCAAATATATTTGAGATTCTTCAAAGTAGCCACCCTTTTCCTTGATGACAGCTTTGCACACTCTTGGCATTCTCTCAAACAACTTCATGAGGAATGCTTTTCCAACAGACTTGAAAGAGTTCCCACATATGTTGAGCACTAGTTGGCTGCTTTTCCTTCACTCTGCGGTCCAACTTGTCCCAAACCATCTCGATTGGGTTGAGATCGGGTGATTGTGGAGGCCAGGTCATCTGATGCATCACTCCATCACTCTCCTTCTTGGTCAAATAGACCTTACACAGCCTTACACTGTTGGGTCATTGTCCAGTTGAAAAACAAATGATTGTCCAGACCAGATGGGATGGCGTTTCGCTGCCGGAATGCTGTGGTAGCCATGCTGGTTAAGTGTGTCTTGAATTCTAAGTAAATCAACGACAGTGTCACCAGCAAAGCATCCCCACCCCATCACACTTCCTCCTCCATGATTCACGGTGGGAACCACACATGCGGAGAGCATCCGTTCACCTACTCTCCGTCTCACAAAGAAACGGCGGTTGGAACCAAAAATCTCAAATTTGAACTCATCAGACCAAAGGACCGATTTCCACTGGTCTAATGTCCATTACTCGTGTTTCTTGGCCCAAGCAAGTCTCTTCTTCTTATTGGTGTCCTTTATTAGTTGTTTCATTGCAGCAATTCGACCATGAAGGCCTGATTCACGTAGTCTCCTCTGAACAAGATGACGCCGAAGAACATGGCTGACATTTTACAGTCTCCCAACCAATGGGGCTATTTATTTTTTTGGTGTTTTGTGTAACTTATTTTTTAACACTTATTTTGGACATAATGTTGCCGCTATTGTCTATGACCAAAAATGACTTCTGGACTTCAGAACAGCGATTACTCAGCGCGGACTGAAAGAAACTTTTTCCTTAAATGAGTCAGACGAAAAGGATATATCATGCTTTCACTGGAACAGGCCCTGATCTCGGTAAATTGCTTGACGATGCAAGAAAAGGGGCCGCAGATCGGGCTGCCTTCTGAGAATCCATAGGCGAGCGAGTAAACTCCCACTGTCATCCATTGTTCTTGCTAATGTGCAATCATTGGACATTTTTATTGATGACCTACGATTAAGATTATCCTACCAACGGGACATTAAAAACTGTAATATCTTGTGTTTCACTGAGACGTGGCGGAATAACTATATGGATAATATAGAGCTGGCAGGATTTTCCATGCACCGGCAGGACAGAGAAGCTACGTCTGGTAAGACGAGGGGTGGGGTGTGTGTCTATTTGTGAATAACAGCTGGTTCACGATGTCTAATATTAAAGCAGTCTCAAGGTATTGCCTGGCTGAGGTAGAGTACCTTATGATAAGCTGTAGACCATATTATTCGTAGCCATCTATTTACCACCACAGAATGAAGCTGGCACCAAGAACGCTCTCAACCAACTCTATAAGGCCATAAGCAAAGAAGAAAATGCTCACCTAGTGGCCGGAGATTTTAATGCAGGCAAAGTTAAATCAGTTTTACCAAATTTTTACCAGCATGTCACATGTGCAACCAGAAAAAAAAATCCAAGACCACCTTTACTCCATACACAGAGATGCATACAAAGCTCTCCCTCGCCCTCCATTTGGCAAATCTGACCATAATTATATCCTCCTGATTCCTGCTTACAAGCAAAAACTAAAGCAGGAAGTACCAGTGACTTGTTCAATACGGAAGTGGTCAGATGACGTGGATGCTACACTACAGGATTGTTTTGCTAGCACAGACTGGAATATGTTCCGGGATTCATCCAATGGCATTGAGGAGTACACCACCTCAGCCTTCGGCTTCATCAATAAGTGCATCGACGACGTCGTCCCCACAGTGACCTTACGTACATATCCCAACCAGAAGCCATGGATTACAGGCAACATCCGTATTGAGCTAAACATCCGTATAGAGCTGCCTCTTTCAAGGAGTGGGAGACTAATCTAGACGCTTATAAGAAATCCCGCTATGCCCTCAGACGAACCATCAAACAAGCAAAGCGTCAATACAGGAATAATTTGAATCCTGCTACACCGGTTCTGATACTCGTCTGATGTGGCAGGCCTTGAAAACTATTACGGACTACAAAGGTAAACCCAGACTCGAGCCTACCAGACGAGCTTAAATGCCTTTTATGCTCGCATCGAGGCAAGCAACACTGAAGCATGCACGAGAGCACCTGCTGTTCTGGATAACTGTGTGATCACGCTCTCAGTAGCCTATGTGAACAAAACCTTTAAACAGGTCAACATTCACAAAGCTGTTGGGCCAGACGGATTACCAGGACTTGTACTCAAAGCATGTGCAGACCAACTGTCAAGTGTCTTCACTGACATGTTCAACCCCTCCCCAACTGAGTCTGTAATACCTACATGTTTCAAGCAGACCACCATAGTCCCTGTGCCCAAGGAAGCAAAGGTAACCTGCCTAAATGATTACTGCCCCGTAGCACTCACGTCGGTAGCCATGAAGTGCTTTGAACGGCTGGTCATGGGTCACATCAACAGCATCCTCCCTGACACCCTAGATCCAGGGTAGCCTAGTGGTTAGAGCGTTGGACTAGTAACCGAAAGGTTGCAAGTTCGAGTCCCCGAGCTGACAAGGTACAAATCTGTCGTTCTGCCCCTGAACAGGCAGTTAACCCACTGTTCCTAGGCCGTCATTGAAAATAAGAATTTGTTCTTAACTGACTTGCCTAGTAAAATAAAGGTAAAATAAATCAAATAAAAAAATCCACTCCAATTCACATACCGCCCCAACAGATCCACAGATGACGCAATCGCAATCGCGCTCCACACTGCCCTTTCCCATGTGGACAAAAGGAACACTTCTGAGAATGCTGTTCATTGACAACAGCTCAGTGTTTAACACCATAGTACCCACAAAGCTCATCACTAAGCTAAGGACTCTGGGACTAAACACCTCCCTCTGCAACTGGATCCTGGACTTCCTGACGGGCCACCCCAGGTGGTAAGAGTAGGCAACAACACGTCTGCCACGCTGATCCTTAACACTGGGGCCCCTCAAGGGTGTGTACTTAGTCCCCTACTGTTCTCTCTGTTCACCCACGACTGCATGGCCAAACACGACTCCAACACCGTCATTAAGTTTGCTAACGACACAACAGTTGTAGGCCGACAACGATGAGACAGCCTATAGGGAGGAGGTCAGAGAACTGGCAGTGTGGTGAGCAAGACAAAGGATGTGAGCACTGTAAGCAAGACAAAGTAGCTGATCGTGGACTACATGAAAAGGCGGGCAGAACAGGCCCCCATTAACATCGACGGGGCTGTATGGAGCGGGTTGAGAGTTTCAAGATCCTTGGTGTCCACATCACCAACGAACTATCATGGTCCAAACATACCAAGACAGTCGTGAAGAAAGCATGACAAACCCCTTTCCCCATCAGGAGACTGAAAATATTTCGCATGGGTCCCCAGATCCTCAAAAGGTTCTACAACTGCACCATCAACGCCTGGTACGGCAACAGCTCGGCATCTGACCACTACAGAGGGTAGTGCGAACGGCCCAGTACATCACTGGGGCCAAGCTTCCTGCCATCCAGGACCTATATAATAGGCGGTGTCAGAGGAAAGCACATAAAATTGTCAGAATCCAGTCACCCAAGTCATAGACTGTTCTCTCTGCTACCGCACGGGAGTGGTACCGGAGCGCCAAGTCTAGGACCAAAAGGCTCCTCAACAGCTTCTACCCCCAATCAATTAATTAGACTGCTAAACAATTAATAAAATAGACACTGGACTATTTATATTGCCCCCCCCTCCCTTTTGTAGACTGCTGCTACTTGTCTATTATCTATGCATAGTCACTTCACCCCTACCTGTACCCCCGCACACTGACTCGGTACCGGTACCCCCTGTATATGGCCTCGTTATTATTATTCTTATTGTGTTAGGTATAATTTTTTACTTTAGTCTATTTGGAAAATATTTACTTAACTCTTCTTGAACTGCACTGTTGCTTAAGGGCTTGTAAGTAGGCATTTCATGGTAAAAACAAGTTGTTGTATTCGGTGCATGTGACAAAGTTTGATTTGATGTTGAGATGTATCTGTTACTTGAACTATGTGAAGCATTTATTTGGGCTGCAATTTGGTAACTCTAAAGGCTGGTAAACTCTAATGAACTTATCCTTTTCAGCAGAGGTAACTCTGGGTCTTCCTTTCCTGTGGAGGTCATGAGAGCCAGTTTCATCACAGCATTTGATGGTTTTTGAGACTGCACTTGAAGAAACGTTCAAAGTTCTTGAAATTTTCCGTATTAACCAACTTTCATGCCTTAAAGTAATAATGGACTGTCATTTCTCTTTGCTTATTTGAGCTGTTCTCGCCATAATATGGACTTGGTCTATTAACAAATAGGTCTATCTTCTGTTTACCACCCCTACCTTGTCACAACACAACTGATTGGCTCAAATGCATTAAGAAGGAAAGAAATTCCACAAATTAAGGCAAGGCACACCTCTTCATTCAAATGCATGCCAGGTGGCTACCTCGTGAAGCTGGTTGAGAGAATGCCAAGAGTGCAAAGCTGTCATCAATGCAAAGGGTGGCTACTTTGAAAAATCTCAAATATAAAATATATTTTGATTAGTTTAACACTTTTTTGGTTACTACATGATTACATATGTATTAATTCATAGTTTTGGTGTTTTCACCATTATTCTACAATGTAGAAAATAGTTTTAAAAAATAAAGAAAAACCCTTGAATGAGTAGGCGTGTCCAAACTTTTGATTGGTACTGTATAATATGTTTTAAAATGTGCAGCAGTGGCAAGAATTTACACTGTGGTGCCCAGTGGGAGGTTAGTTTGGAAATTTTAAATTGCTCTTGAGTAATTCCTAGAAATGTGTCTCTTGTTAAATTCGGAAGCTAGCTAATTGGAGGGCTTCGGCTGCATTGACAATTATTTTCATGAAATGGTAGAAATGTTGGAAATGGAATACAGGTGAGCTTTATTTTTTCCTTACAGATTTTTGGTTGTACTACTTTCCAGAATGCAGCTAGTGTGACACAGTCACTCTCTGGAAGGCTATGTTCTGTAACTACACTACAGACATGTCTCTGTCAGGAGCTTGTCATGTCCTGGGTCTTCTCTGTGAGGTAGTAGATAGATATTGTATCTAGTCTGTCTGATTTCAGCCCTCCCCACCACAGAGACAGCAGATCCTCTCTGTGTCCCGCTGGGCTAAACAAAGCCAAGACTGTCTCACAGCTAACAGGGATAAGTACTTCAGATTTCCTCTCTGCATGACGTCCAGCTTTTGTGTACTTACACAGGAAGCCCGACACACAGAGGGAGAGAGAAACACTGACGGTGCTGTTGCATCAATGGTATACTAATAATGTATGAGGGAAGTTCCTCTCCATGAGTCCTCATTTTGAATAGGAGTTAGGTAAACAACAAACTCTACAACTAGCTTCTACCAACTCTCTTCATGTTGCACATCAATTCATTGACTCTCTATACAGTAAGGAAGCACTCTGACATACTTCCTAAGATTACAATCCCTACTATGAATGTGATGACTGTCCTGTGAGAGGGTTGTTGTGAGATCCACTTACTGTCAACTGTCCCGTGAGAGGGGTGTTGTGAGATCAGTGGGGAGGTAAAGGTGGGCAGCATAGCAGGGTACCAACACATGGCTGGAGAGAAGTGACTGACTGTGTAACCCACCTGATAGGACTCCAAACACCTCGTTATACAGCATAATGCCTCTGACACAGGTCTTCAGTGTTACTCACACTCTCCTTCACACACTCCATCAAACTCAGGAAGTCAGGAAATCCAAGCCTAAGGAGAATGAGTAGGGACATGTGTTGAATGTTTTATGACGTCATTGAACATGAGGCTGATGAAAGAAATGCATGTCTGTAATTGCCTCAGTCTAGCTGTCCTTCTCCCTACCACCCTGTTCCCGTCCTCATCCAAGAAGTTTTGTGTCTGAAGATGGAAGAATGTTTTGCTTTACAGAAGTCTTCCAACCTTAAAAAGCCGTCCCTCCTCAGTTAATAAGGACAACCCACAACAGTGGTTTATTAATGACTGAACTGTGTACAACATTATTCCCTTTCTCCGAAAGCAGCCTTTGTATTCACCACAAGCCGGGCTTTTCCCACCGCAGCACAGAGTGAGGGAGAAAGAGAGGGAGGCGAGAAAACAAGCACAGAGCCTCCAATGTTAACTCAATAATGACTTCCCACAGGGGAAAAAGATCACAGGAGGAGGGGGGTAGAAGAGGGGGGTGCTGCTTTGAAGTGGCAGTGCTATAGGAGGCTCTCCAGCCAGAACCAGTCAGCCAGCCTGCTCTACTCCAGGAAGGGCTTTTGTAGACCCATCGTCTACAGGCTCCATGTGGGGTCTGACTCTCTCCACACACTGGTGGGGGTGTTATTATGGGTCATATGCATGCCTAACCATCCGTTACTCACTGTCAGAGTAATTGTTCTCCTTCAATTCTTTGTTTTTTTTGTAGGACTTGAGTCATGGGTCAGTCATGTTTTCTTTGTACTTTCTCCATACTCTTATTCTCATTTCCTGAATGGACATTTTATGTTTAATTTGATATAGCACCACCACTAGCTATAAGATCTGTTAACACAGTCTCTTCCGAGGTCCTACATGAGTACACATCCCTCCATGTTTGCTGTGTAAATGGTTTCCTCCCCGGAGTGGGAGATCATTAAGCTTTTGCCGTTATAAGGAGCTGTCTTGGCTCTCAGCTGTGGGTTAATTGGGCTGAGGAGGGCAGCAGGGGCCTCAGTGTGGCTGAGGTGTAAGGAGCTCAATGGCTGTGGAGAACTGCAGGCTCGTCCTTTATCTCGCCCTGAATGGAGCGGGAGGCTGACCCACTGGACATCGACCTGCAGAAGGCCGACCCGCAGAAGGTCAGCTATTAATCACTACGGCTGCACTGGAAAAATAGCTGCCACTTGAGTTTTGGCAACATCCTGCGCTGGTTTAGCTTCATGAATAATGTATAAGGCCCGGGACTCCCAATTCCCCAGTGGCTTTACATTATGGGTGTTGGAGGAGACCTTTCATTAGGGATAAAACTACTCCTCTTTTATAGAAATCCAATGTAATGTGGCAGCTCTCCTTGGGATAGAATATGCATGATATCAACATGCTTTAATGTGCTAGTTGATGAGTCCATTCTCTACATTTGCATCAATCTATTCAAAGGAGTCTGAATTTGACTTTTTTGACCCAACATTTATTGACACAGTAAATGCTGGTTGTGTGCCTGGTGTCTATTTGACTATTCTCAAGGTTACTTGACACGTTTACTCTATCCAACCCTTGAATTTATTCTTGCCGTGTTCTATAGCTTGTTGGTCTCCTTTTTCTTCTGCAGTTGGAAGGTTGACTTTGGTACAGAATGTGAATATAGATGGCAAAAAAACATTTAGAATATAAATTATTTATTGTATTATTATTAGAAGTACCTCTTAATATACAGGTAACTGCCAAAATAATTCTAACAGGGATACAAAGTATATTGAAAGCAGGTGCTTCCACACAGGTGTGGTTCCTGATTTAATTAAGCAATTAACATCCCATAATGCTCAGGGCAGGGCATTATTTTGGCTACCATGGCTATGCCCCCATAGGATGACAATTCCCCCATCCACAGGGCATAAGTGGTTTGATGAGCATGAAAATGATGTAAACCATATGCAATGGCCGTCTGTCACCAGATCACAACCCAATTGAACACTTATGGGAGATTCTAGAGTGGCGCCTGAGAGTGTTTTCCACCACCATCAACAAAACACCAAATTATGTCATTTCTTGTGGAAGAATTGTGCTGCATCCCTTCATTAGAGTTCCAGACAATTGAAAAATCTATGCCATGGTGCATTGAAGCTGTTATGGCTTGTGGTGGTCCAACACCCTATTAAGACACTTTATCAGTGTTTCCTATATTATGGCAGTTCCCTGTATATAATATAGATGCTAATGGGAGTCTCTCCTCATGACAAGCATAATTCTTTACAGAATACCACCATCGTCACTAAAAACAATCCCTGCTGACCATTGAGATATTAAAAATGTCTCTTTGATGTACCAGAATGGGAATAACTGAAACACAAGAACAAGATGTCTTCATCACTTTTTCTGGTGTCCGGAAAAATAAACATTCTGCTCCTATCTAGATGAAAAATCCACTGTCGGAATACAGAATGGGTTTTGACAGATTCTTCAGAATGCCTTACTCTTATCCCTCCAGAAGCCAGAGTGCAGTAGCTCCATGCAGTACCAGCAGCAGCAGCTTTTTGTATTGTGTCAGTCTGTCTGTGTGGGGGTGGGGAGAAGGAGATGGCAGTGCTGGATGGAGTCCTGTAAACTCTGTAATCCTCCTCGCTCTCTTATCACCTCCCGCAGGGAGAGCTTCAGGCAGATACTCAGGGGGCAGAACCTGCATATCAGACACACTCATCTTCCTACATGATTATTAAACATTACTTCAATATTTCATTGAGCTCAGGCCTCTGTGAATTGCTGTCTACTTAGCATTCAGATGAGGCTGGGATTTGGGTAATGGATATTAGATTTGTAGATTGAGATCTCGTTGCTGTATTTTTTGTAGGAAATGCAGTCAGACATACAGCATTAGTCATAATACCCACAACTCAGTGTTGGAAAAGCAGCTCTTCAAATGGTTTCAGTTGGGGTTTTGGGATTTCTAAATATTTGAATAAGACAAACTGATCCATCTTTGATGTACTTGCCTGACTGTCTCATCCCATCCTCTCTCTCTTTGTCAGGTCCAGGAAGGTGACCCCTCTGGCTGATCCCCTACAGAAAGTGTCCCTAAGGAAAATTGACCTGGAGTTGGAGGTTCTGGAAACTGTGGTGTTGGTAGAGGAAGAGGAGAAAGGCTCCAGTAGAACTCCTCAGTCACACAGCAGAGAGGAGTCTGACAGAACCCAAGAGCGTGACTGTGCTGACAGAGGGGGGAAGAGGAGGAGAGTGTGCCGAGGCCAGCCTCCTCCAGCTTGCCTACCCCCTACTCTCCCAGGAGTCCTGTGCTGCTCTCGTGTCAGCCGAGAGGAAGACCAGTGCCCTCCCTTCTGCTGCGGACAGCCCCAGCCAGCTGATCCAGGAGCTGGGAGAGAGGGCAAATGAGGGGCTGTGGATCTCTGCACAGCCTGTGGGCAGCAGGCATTCCAGGAGCAGAACACAGGGAGAGGCGGAGAGAGACTGTTCACAGTCAATACTGCTACTTCCACACCAGATACTGGTGATGATCTTGATGAGGATGATATCGATGATGATCATTAGATGGGCGTCGTGGAGAATATGCCGTAATTACCTCTATGTACTGTACATGAATGACAGCTTGTTTGCATTCAATCAATGATGATGACTTCTCTAAAGCTGGGACCGAGAGACTGAAGAACAGCTTCTATCTCAAGGCCATCAAACTGCTAAACAGCTATCATTAACACAGAGAGGCTGCTGCCTACATGGAGACCCAATCACTGGTAACTTTAACAAATGGATCACTTTAAACAATGACACTTTAATAATGTTTACATATCTTACATTACTTATATCATATGTATATACTGTATATTATACCATCTATTGCACCTTGCCAATGCCACTAGGCCATCGTTCCCCCATATATTTATATGTACATATCCTCATTCACCCCTTTTTAGATTTGTGTGTATTAGGCAGTTTTTGGGGAATTGTTTGATTACTTGTTAGATATTACTGCACTGTCGGAACCAGAAGCACAAGCATTTCACTACACTCGCATGAACATCTGCTAACCATGTGTATGTGACCATTAACATCTGCTAACCATGTGTATGTGACTAATAACATCTGCTAACCATGTGTATGTGACAAATAACATTAGATTTGATGATTTGATTTGATTCTTAATTTTGTATTTTCTATCTTCATGCAGACATTTCATCAAACATGGAAATGTTGCATGTTTTGTATTGGATACATGGCATTTTAGTTAAGTGTCATCGCTTACTTGAGGAGTTTCAAAAAGCTTCTGTACTTTGTGCCTCTGTGCAGGTGTTTCTTTGATGAAGGCTATTCATACCAAGCTAAGCATTTTGATAATACAACGTATGTGTTTAATTATGCAGATCACTCAAGTGTCCTCAAGGTGACGCGGTCATTGCGTTGCACTTTGTTTGCAGGCTGTTAGATTAGCACATGCAATTCACACACAGCCATTTCCTCTCAAGTAAAGAGATAGTGGTGGTTGTTGGGAGATAACAAAACTGGACAAACCCCAACAGGAAATATCAGCTGCTGCTTTAAAATGTATCTTGAGACATTTGAGTTTTCATGTATGCGGTGTCTATCCGCCCAAAAGAGTTAGTACCCTGACAACACTAAGAAACCTTTGGGTTCAACTCAGATATGTTCACACATTGTTACTGTCTGAAGTCAAATGTCCAAAGTTAGATCTTATTTGCTTTTCAAGGCACTTATTGAGTACTTGTCATTGTTCATTCATGTGTACAGTTTAGCTGCTGGGGTGACTTGTAGGGAAGAGATTTTATATTTTTGCTCGTAGAGGCAGCAGTACAGTAAGCCCCTGCAGAAACTCCATATTGATTGGAGAAGAGGAGATTGGTGGCTAAACGAGGGACTCACCACAGCGTGCAGGAGGAGTGATTGATTCATCTGGCATGAATGGAGGAGTGCCGTCAACACAGCTCAATACCATCAGCTGCCTGCGTCTCGGGGGCGTGGAGCGAAAACAAACAAGGAAGCACATGTCAGGCAGATGGATGAGGGCTCTGTGTGGAGCAGAGCACGGTAGCTGTTCATTTGAGAGAAAAGAGCTCCCCGAGTCAGCGCACAGATGGAGAAGCAGAGGGCCGGAGAGCAGAGAGCAGGCAGAGACAAACCACCACTCCATACATACCGATGCACAATGTGACTGGGATGAGACTACAGCCCATTTTTAAAGACACCTCCATTCTAGGGACTGTGGGGCCCTGCGGGCTGCTTCTCCACTGTGGTTTCACATTGATTAAGTGACACATTGATTAAGTGACAATAGCTGTTTTTCATCTTAAAGTGGCTTGCGTGTCCCCCATAACCGCAGCCTTCTCAGAGCTCAATGAAGTATTAGTCTGAAATTCATACTGTTCACCCAGGAGTTTTTCAAAGGACTACCCCGGCAGTATAAGTCATGTGCCTTATAAATATATTCAAGGCGTTAATTAATTGAATGTGTATGCTGTGTTTTCACAGAGATTTAATTACTAGGCCTACTTCTCGGTAACCAAAAGATCTCTGGTTCAAATCCCTGAGCTGGCAAGATCTGCTGTCCTGCCCTTGAGCAAGGCAGTTAACACCCAACAACAACTACTCCCCAGGTGCCGATGACCTGGACATCGATTAAGGCAGCCAGCCATGAGGTTAAATGCAGAAGATACATTTTTGTTGAATGCATTCAGTTGTGCGACTGACTAGGTATCCCCTTTCCCCTTCTGTGGCAGTGTGCTTGCCCTTTGACCCCAGTGAGGTCAACACACTGCAGTAATTACTCTCTTCTCTGGGCTAATGACAGAGATTTCCCCCTGTAGCTGCCTGCCACTTATCCATCACTGCTGAAGATAGATAGGATTAGACCCGAATGTAGTTGGCGAGTAAGTAAGTAGCCTTACACAAGCCTTGGGCGAACCAGAATGGCACATCGGAGCAGGAGTCTATCTCCTGTTTCTGTAGTGTGAGGCAGCTTAATGTACAAGTAGACTACATCCCCAGGACAGGACGCTAGTCTAACGCAGGGCCTTACCCCCAATCTATCTACTTATTGCTAAGTGCCACGCAGAGACATATCAGGTCCAATTTTTTGTCTTCGGTACGACACGGCCGAGGATTCGAACTCCAACCTGAGGGCGGACACTCTAACCACAAGGCCACTGAGTTGGCTTTGTGTGAGTATGTGGTCAACAGGGCTTGAACAGAGGATCTACAGTATCATGGATGTCTTGGGTCAAATGTCTCTGAAGACACGTTTTGCCAATGGTGGATTCTTACAGATGAAGCAGCTTACTGTCACTGCTAAAGCTTATTTGCTGAGACCTTGTTGCTCCTCAGTACTAAGCACACTGCAACGGTGGAAATTCCTACATGAAATCGACCTTATAAGTATTATCCTGACAGAAAGCACTTTTTTTCAATGGGAGGGCAGGGGGGCAAGGACAGTATAGTCACAGTCCTTCTCTCCCACACACAGAGAGCAGCGGCTCTTGGTTCATACTAATATAAAACTCAATCTTGTCTCCCCTTCCTGAGAGGCAAAGTGATTCTGGTGCTTGAAAAGATGAATAGCCCTCAAGAAGAAATTAATCAGGTGGTCTCCAGGACTTGACTCCTCCAATGGGTGTGCAAATATAATTTATTTTGTGCTCACTTGGTGCTCTGTGGCGTGGGCAGGCAGGCATGCGGCTCCGTTCTCCCTTTGTGACCCTGGCCTACTGTATTATGTTTCCCCAGGCTGCATGGCGCTGAAACTAAGTGCAGCTCCAGCTTCAGAGCACAGGAAAGGAGTCAGGTGTCCAGTCAACTACCTCGTTCTGTCATGCTTTGTATTCCCACAAGACATGACTGACATGAGCATATGTGACCTCAGGAAAGTGAGGTGTCTGTCCCTCTCAGCCATTCTGTAGCCTTTCACAAGGTTTTCACTGTGACACCAATATGCTATTCTTCAGTGTTGATATACAGTATAGGCCATGATATAGCACTGAACTGTTGGCTTTCTACAAGTAAAGTTTATTGCACTTCTTTTGATTAATATGGAATGTTGGAAACAGGATACCCCTATCCATTGTGTGTGTGTGTATGTGTGTGTTTTGACAGGGCCTGCATACACTCGTCTTCCGCAGCGTTGCCTCACTGATTCACCCTAATTTGTGTGAGCAATGTCTGTTAGCACTCTTCCATTGAGAGTGGGGAGTGATTTATCAGGTCGCTTAATGCAGAAAATTACCTCTGCTTTTCGTCGGGTGTGCACTTGCACAGCATCTCACTCCTCTCATCATTATACCCCTTCAACACTGTCAGTCTCCTTTAACACCATGCTTTGCCTGGCTGTTCCAGAGAAACAGACATGAGGTGGAGGTGCAAGCTAAGTTATTTTCCTCCAGGATAGGTCATAGGGTCATTAACATTCTACCTGGAGTGTTTTAAATGTTGCCCCACTGAATATAATATCCCTCGTTTCTATTTTTGATATTCCCAGTCCATATCTTAGCCAGTCTATAAATGTTGATGACAGTCTGTATGTATTATCTGAAAAACTACCATCCTTTATTTGTTTTTATAGTTTTAAACAGCTGTCATATTTTAGCATGAGATACTACTGGGGGGAGCCAGTAGGTGTTGAGGGAGTTGGAAACAACAAACCAAAGCTGTTCCGATGTTCTCTCTCTTCCTCCCTCTGTCTTCTCCTCTCCTCTGATTTTTCATTGAACAGAGTGCTTCTTTTATGAGTCCTGAAATGAACTAGCGCCTATAAATGAACTATATATTTTTTTTAAAGGAGCTCTTGATGTATCACTTAATTTTAAACTGAGCGCCGGATTTACCATCATCATAAAGGTGCTTACATGTTTCAACACATACTTCTCCCTCAAAGCAAAAACTCTGCACGGTAGCACTGAGCAGGAGCCCGGTCATGTCACATGTCAGCTTCAGAGGCAGCCAGCATAGCAGGGGCTGTGTTTGTTCTGTGGCTGGTGTGACCTCTGACCACTCTCTGAAGTGCCCGTGTCTGTTCTCCCCTACACTCTGCGCTCAGCACAGACCTGCCTGCACTCTAATGATGCCTCATGGACGTAAGCATGTAGCTAACAGACCAGGAACAAAGGCTCTCCACACACACACGTATCCCTACGCGCTCTGCAAACGAGATCCCTTGACACTAAACACAGGCTTTTGGCGTTGACAGCGGATTCTACACACATGCACACTCTCTGTAAATCCACTCTACAGTAGAGTCCATGTCTGTGCCACTGTGGAAATCAAATTAGCATAATAGCAAATGCCCATACAAATCAGTCTGTTCAAGCTAGAGATGTGTTTTTTTTGCATGGGCTACGTCTCAATCCATCGTATCCGTCCATGTCGGTCTTTTGTATCTGCGGTGGAAGGTGGCAGAGCTACTGAGGTGTTTGTCAGGCCATGAGACATCCCGAAAATCAGTCTACTCACAAAAATGTCTGTAGCATCCGAACGTCTGTAGCTTCCGAACGAACTAATATGACCCCTCTTTGGAAAGATGAGACTCTCGAACACAACGTTTTGTATATATGGAAGTATTTTAGTACCTAAAAAAAGTGGTTAAATATGTATCAAAAAATATATGGTGCCTTCAGAAAGTGTTACATCCTGAATTAAAAATGGATTAACACCCACCTACATACAATACCCCATAATGACAAAGTGAAAACATGTTTTTAGACATTTTTGCTAATTTATTGAAAATGAAATTCAGAAATATCTCATTTGCATAATTATTCACACCCCTGAGTCAATACATGTCAGAATCACCTTTGGCAGCGATTACAGCTGTGAGTTTTTCTGTGTAAGTCTCTAAGAGCTTATCTCACTCTGATAATAATCCACATTCAATATAACATGAGTGCTGCGTCTCTAGAACCTCACTCTCTAAACTCAGGCTGTCTCTCTCTCTCCCAGTCTCTCTCCCTTTTATTAGCCTCTCTGTATGTCTCTCTCAATTTCAATTTAAGGGGCTTTATTGGCATGGGAAACATATGTTTACATTGCCAAAGCAAGTGTAATAGATCATAAACAAAAGTGAAATAAACAAAAAGAAGTAACAGTAAACATTACACTCACAAAAGTTCCAAAATAATTTTAAAAATTAAAATGTCATTATGTCTATATACAGTGTTGTAATGATGTGCAAATAGTTAAAGTACAAAAGGGAAGATAAATAAATATAGGTTGATTTACAAAGGTGTTTGTTCTTTACTGGTTGCTCTTTTCTTGGGGCAACAGATCACACATGTTGCTGCTGTGATTGCATACTGTGGTATTTCACACAATAGATATGGGACTTTATCCAAAAAAATAATAATTTGAATTCTTTGTGGATCTGTATAATCTGAGGGAAATATGTGTCTCTAATATTTGGCAGGAGGATAGAAAGTACAGCTCAGTTTCCACTTAATTTTGTGGGTAGTGTGCACATAGCCTGTCTTCTCTTGAGAGCCAGGTCTGCCTTTGGCATCCTTTCTCAATAGCAAGGCTATGCTCACTGAGTCTGTACATAGTCAAAGATTTCCTTAATTTAGGGTCAGTCACAGTGGTCAGGTATTCTGCCAATGTGTACTCTCTGTTTAGGCCAAATAGCATTGTAGTTTCCTCTTTTTTTTGTAAATTCAAGTAGTTATCTTTTTGTTTTCTCATGATTTGGTTTGATTTGATATATATGTTGAAGAGGGTGGAGTTTAAGCTGCATACCTGTCTCACCCCCGGCCCTGTGGAAAGAAATGCGTGTGGTTTTTGCCAATATTAACCGCACACTTGTTTGTGTACATGGATTTTATAATGTCATGTAAGGACCGACGCTGGAGATGAGAAGCAGGTACGGGGAGTCAACATTTAGTTAGGAACAGACATGTAACAAGAGCCCGGCTCGAGCGCCCGCGGGGAAGATGTCATGTTTTTCCCCCAACCACTTTCTATCAATTTGTATAGCAGACCCTCATGCCAAATTGAGTCAAAAGCTTTTTTGAAATCAACAAAGTATGAGAAGACTTTGCCTTAATTTTGGTTTGTTTGTTTGTCAATTTGGGTGTGCAGGGTGAATACGTGGTCTGTTGTACAATAATTTGGTAAAAAGCCAATTTGACATTTGCTCAGTACATTGTTTTAGCTGCTGTTAATGATAATGCATAGGATTTCCCCAAAATTGCTGTAGTTACTAGGGTCAAATTTGTCTCCACTTTTGTGGATTGGGGTGATCAGTCCTTGGATCCAAATATTGGGGAAGATGCCAGAGCTGAGGATGATGTTAAAGAGTTTAAGTATAGCCAATTGAAATTTGTGGTCTGTATATTTAATCATTTAATTTAGAAAACCATCAACCCCAAAGGCCTTTTTGGGTTGGAGGGTTTGTATTTTGCCCTGTAGTTCATTCAATGTAATTGGAGAATCCAGTGGGTTCTGGTAGTCTTTAATTGTTGATTCTAAGATTTGTATTTGATCATATATATGTTTTTGCTGTGCTTTGTTATAGAGACAAAAAGATTGGAGAAGTGGTTTATCCATGCATTTCCATTTTGGAAACAACTCTTTGTTGTTTGTTTTAGTTTGAGTTTTCCAATTTTCCCAGAAATAGTTAGGTTCTATGGATTCTTTAATTACATTGAGTTCCTTCTTTTTCCATAGTGTATTTCTGTACTGTTTTAGTGTCTCCCCATAGTGAAGGCGTAGGTACAGGTTTTCTGGGTCTCTATGTTTTTGGTTGGATAGAAAGAAATTTAGAAACCTAAGGTGTTTGCATTCTTCATCAAACCATTTGTCATTGTTGTTCATTTTCTTAGGTTGTCAACTTGACATTTTTTGAGATGAGAGGTTAAATGAACTGTTTAGGTTTTCTACTGCCAGGTTTACACTTTCACTATTACAGTAAAACCTTTTGTCCAGGGAATTGTTTAGAAGGGACTGCATTTTTTGTTGCCTAATTGTTTTTTGGTAGATTTCCACACTATTTTCCTTCCATCTATAGCATTTCTTAATATTATTCAGTTATTTAGACTTTGCTGCCTAAAGATTGATCATAACTCTGTTCAAGTAGAGTGTGATTTTGCAGTGATCTGACAGAGCGTTCACAGTCAGTCCACTGACACCTCTAAGTGACTCTGGGTTGAGGTCATCGTTAAAGTATTGGCATTCTATTGGGGGGATAGACAGATGTCAAAACAGGAACATTTGACTAATTTAATAGAGTGGGTTAGGTCTGGTCTATACCAAATTAGCATACCCCCTGTTTCACACCTGGTAGTTTGGTGGATGGGACTACCAGCTCTCTGTAACCTAGAGGGTAACCAGTGGGTCTGTCTCCTTTATACCATGTTTCTTGTAAGATTACAATGTCTGTATTTCCAATTTCTTTTATAAAGTCTGGGTTTCTGCTCTTTAGGCCAAAGGCAGATGACCTTAGATCTTGTAAATTGCAGGATGAGATAGTAAACTCTTTGTGTTCCATAGTGTCTAGTGTTTTTTTTTTGTGGTATAGGACCATCACAGTAGGTGTGAGCATAGCATGTTGAGCATCTGATACATACCTCTTAGGCTAAGGGATGGAGCTTGGGTGGTTTTAATAGCGGGGGTTGGGCCTGTTGTTCTGCTCACACCCTGGGCATATATCCTGCTGTCGTGTTGAGGTCATTGCCGCAGGGGCGGGGGGCATTGTGTGGGCAGATGGGACATAGGTCTGATATGAGGGGGCCTATATAAGGTGTGGCCAGGGTTTGCTTGGGGTGTGGCTGGTGATGCTGTGTTCTGGGTGTAGGTCCTCTTGGCATGGGTTCTCTCGATGCAGGCCTGGGAGTGGGTCTCGCTGGTCTGGGAAGGGTCCATAGCTCCTGTGTGAGGCACTGAGGCTACGGTTGAGGGTGACGTCCTTCAGGGTCCTGGGATTGGGATTGCCGCCTTGTAGAGGTGGACCTGGTCCTAAAGGCTGTTCAAGTCCAGGGTGGAGTGGTGGGCCAGGTTTACAGGTTTTGAAGCACAGTTGTTGTGCTGGTCTGTTTTGTGGGTATGTTCTGTCTGGATTGTGTGGACTAGCTCTCTGAGCTCCACAATGTCTCTCTCCAGCTGTGAATGCAGTTGTGGTGCCTGTGTGTGTTCAGTGCTGGGGGTGACTATCCTCGTCTGCAGGACAGTTTGAAGAGGTGTGATCTGACTGAGTCAGGATGGGGGAGTCGTCACAGAGAGAGATCTTTTCCTGCTGTGCTTGCTCTTTGATCCTGTAATAGTTCTGCTGAAACTGCATGAGTATGTCCTGCACCATTACTGTCCCAGACTTGCTTCAATTTCCTCAATGTCTAGTATTCTGAGTTTCTACCCTGTGAAACTCTCCTGCCATTGTTGGGCTCAAGAGTTTTCACACATCTGACTTCACACTTCAGTACTAATTGAAGGTGCCTCCAGGTCGGTTCTGTAATAGCAGCTGGGTAGCTTAGTATGCGTATTTACTTAGCTTTATATAACAAAATTACCTAGATATTGTCTTTTACTTTTTGGCTTCAGAAGTAGCATCAGACTGAATATTACTCACTCAGTTTTGTGTTGGATGGTATTTCCAGGTTCCGCTGTGTTTCTTCTGCAAGTTCGTTAGAAGTTTTCTCTTGATAGTTCTTAGTAGTAATAGTCCATTCAAGTAATTTAGTCCAAAATCAAAGTTTTAGGTATGAAATTTTGATTTTGATTGAAGGCTTTAATGTTGAGGTTAGTATCCTGTATAAGTCCTTGCGAGAAAAAATAATCTAGTTTATCTACATTTATCCAACTCTAATTCAATATTTTTTTGCAGAAGAACTCAGGAGCCCATGAGCTCACTCTCTCAATTCAATTCAAGGGCTTTATTGGCATGGGAAACATGTGTTAACATTGCCAAAGCAAGTGAGGTAGATAATATATAAAGTGAATATATAAAGTGAAATAAACAATAAAAATTAACAGTAAACATTACATATACAGAAGTTTCAAAACAATAAAGACATGACAAATGTCATATTATATATATACAGTGTTTTAACAATGTACAAATGGTAAAGGACACAAGATAAAATAAATAAGCATAAATATGGGTTGTATTTACAATGGTGTGTGTTCTTCACTGGTTGCCCTTTTCTCGTGGCAACAGGTCACAAATCTTGCTGCTGTGATGGCACACTGTGGAATTTCACCCAGTAGATATGGGAGTTTATCAAAATTGGATTTGTTTTCGAATTCTTTGTGGATCTGTGTAATCTGAGGGAAATTTGTCTCTCTAATATGGTCATACATTGGGCAGGAGG